>NC_135497.1:286195247-286497747 GCF_052857255.1 Amblyomma americanum
GACTGCTTCGTGAGAGATGGAAACGCGTCCAAAGATGGCGGGCTGTCCGGCTAGGGACGTCGAAGTAGCCTACTTAGAGGTATTGGAACGCACCCTTGAAGGTGGTGGGATGGGCCCGAAACTCTAAGGCGCCCTGTGTGCTGCGCGATGTCAGTGCATGCTTAAATAACCCCAGGTGGACGAAATTATTCCGGAAGCCCTCCACTGCGGCACCTCCTTCTTCCTTTCTTCTCTTAGTCCCCTCCTTTATCCCTTCCCTTACGGGCGTGGTTCAGGTGTCAGCCAAGATGTGAGACAGACAGCGCGCCATTTCCTTTCCACAGAAACCAATTTTCAATTTTCAGCAGCCGGGGTAAATGAAATAAAAATTAAGTTTTTTGAGGGCAGGAAATGATGTAGTAATTTGTCTCACACATCTCGGTGGACACCTGAACCTCGCCGCCAGGGAGGGAAATTAAGGTGGGAGTGAAAGAAGAAAAAAAAGGAGGTGCCTATCACTGGTTCACCGCGCAGATGGGACCTCTCCCTTCTTGCAAATAATGTGGACGTCATGGGAGCAAGTGGACAAGAGGGCGCGCTGAACGAAAAAAAAGCATGTTTGGCAAAAGTGGCCTTTCCTGTCCGGTGTTGGGATTCAGGTAGCGTGACTGGGCCGGTGAAGAGACGAGGATGATCGGAGGAAGAAAACTTGGAAAAACTTTATAAAAAGACTATTTACATAATGTACAAGGAAGGGCAACTGAGAGTGCTTCTCAGTAAAAGAGAGCTTCTTAGCAGTCGGGAGTCCCCCAGCAAAGGGTATCTCTCAAGAGGGGGGGCCCCTCCTCTGGTACCAAACCTGCAGCTCGTTACTCTTCGTATTCCTCAGATCCCTAACCTGGGGAATACAGTTCGAAGAATGACGTCCAATCACACGATGGTACTAATGGTACCACCCACGGAAGTGCGGTCGAGAGAAAGGGAGCAGGACCCGGGTCACGGTTGTCGTCCACGCGGCCTCCAGGGTGGGCGCCCACGTGGGTCCGGACTGCGCCCATGTGGAACAGGAAGGAGCCTGCGTGACACCGGAATGCGGGCTGTCTCCCAGCAGGGGTTGAAGATCGTGTACTTATAACCGGAACGCGGAACCTCTGTCGAAGGCGCAGGTCTCGGGCAATTGTTCAACCCCAGCGTGACTGAAGAGGACAACACTGATCTTGTACTTCGTCGTCTGATGACCGGAACGTGGGAACCTCTGTCGAAGGCGCAGCTCTCGGGCAATTGTTCAACCCCAGCGTGACTGAAGAGGACAACACTGATCTTGTACTTCGTCCGTCTCATGACCGGAACGTGGTACCTCTGTCGAAGGCGCAGCTCTCGGGCAATTTTTCAACCCCAGCGTGACTGAAGAGGACAAACCACTGATCCTGTACTTCGTAGACCCGATGGCATGTTCGAACACGTGGGGACGCTATTATCGTCACTGCTTCCGGACATTCCTGCAGCCACGTTTCTTCCAGAGGGCTCATTCACCTTCGCGGTGGTTTTCAGGTAATCCTCCCCATGTCCCAAATTCGCCGAACTCGACAGCGGGAAGAGAGCGCGAGCACAACCAGCACCCCCGCCGCCAGATATTGCGCCCCGGAAGATTAACTGCTCGCACGTAGCTCGGCTGACTGGGCGTGCCAGGAACCAGATGCTCTTTGGGGAGTCGTCGGATGACTTTCAGTGCCGAAGCTCGGTATCGCTTCTTCTCGTCCAGATGGCCGTTTTGGCAAATTCTCTGCAATGCTAGTCAAAAGGGATCACAGGCGGCCAGACCACAGCTGACAAAAGCAAGTGCCCTCAGAACCCACTCATCCCGCCAGACCAAAAACTCAGGGCCAAAAGTGCACTTAGATAAAAAATTTAACTAAAACTTGAAGAGATCAAATGTTTTGCCTGAATGAACACAGGGTGTCTCCCGACGAGGAATTTAGAACGGCCACGTGTCCAAGGCGTGTGCTCCCGCTCGAGGTGCACTCGGAAGGAAAAAAAATTCGCTAAATGAAATCAGGTTGGTGCTTAGAGCGCACGCGGTACTGGAATAGGTGACTTGTTTTGGCCGACGTGGCGTTAAATTTTGCCCGCCCCCAATACCTCAGAGTCAAGGTACGTTACACCACTCGCTCTTACTTATCCTTGGCCGAAAGAAGTAAAATGTACTCCTAGGTATGTTACCTGATTATGAACAACATTACTGCAAAGGAAGTGGGAGATATACGATCTTCATTAGGAAGATAATATGAAATAAATCTCCAAAACTAAAATTTTGGGGGACATACCCTTTTGGTAAAATCTTTACCAGCTAAAAGGCTCGGCTTAGCCCGTCGGCATTTTTGTGGAGCTTGCCTTTGTTGTTGCGAACCTCGAAGCTTTGGTGCTGGAGTGCCAGGCTCCACCTCAGTAGAGGACCCTTTTTGGGCGACATAATGTGCAGCCAAGTCAAAGGGCAATGGTCGTTTCTACTGTGCAACGGGACCCGGAGACGTGGTATGCCAGTTTGTCAATAGCCCAAACGAGGCATGCGCATTCTTTTTCAGACGTGCTATACGCCTCTTCCCGCGAGCTGAGCTTGCGGCTTAAGTAAAGGACAGGCCGTGTGTGCCTGCCATTGCTTTCCTGGCAAAGAATAGCGCCTAACCTGTGGTCGCTAGCATCACATTGTATGATAAAGGGTTTCGAGAAATCTGGCGCTGCCAGTATTGGGCACTCGCTTAGGGGCCGTTTTCAGACTCTGAAAATGCCTTCTCTTTTGGTCCCCAAGAAAGATTGGTAGGCTAACTTTTTCTCAGCACGTCAGTCAAGGGGCTGGCTAAATCAGAGTAGTTCTTTACATAATGCTGATAATAGCCTGCTAGGCCCAAGGGAAGCCCCTGAGTTCCGATTTTGTGGTTGGGCGACGGTACTCCACCACGGGCAGCCGCTTCAAGTTCTGCAGGTCTGCGTTGGCCTCGTTCAACCACGGGGCCCAAAGATAGTTCACTTCGGCGCACCCCAGGTGCCATTTTTCCGCCCTTACCGTTTAAACCAGCCTCAAGCAGTCGGCTCAACACAAAAACGCAGGTGTTCAATGTGCTCCTCCCAGTTTTGTGAGAAAACGGCCACGTCGTCAAGGTAGGGGAGAGCGAAATCTGCAAGTCCCCCGCAGCACTTGGTTCATTAACATCGAAAAACAGTACGGAGCATTTTTCTAGCCGAAGCTCAACATTACAGGGCGAAATGTGCCCCGAGGGAGACACGAATGCTGCGTACCTGCTGGCGCGTTCAGTGAGTGGCCCCTGCCAGTAACCACGAACTAAATCTAGTGTGGATTATATATTCAGATTTTAGCGACTGTTTCAACCCTCCTCCTCGATGTTCGGAATGGGGTAGGTCTGGTCCACTGTGATTGAATTCAGTCCTCCCGGTAGTCCACGCAAGGCTCGGATCCTTGCCTGGGAACCTCTACAATAATGGATTTGGTGGACGTATAGTCCACTTTCGCCGGGTACTATGACGCCAAGTTCGCACATACGGCGGATCTCCGTCTCAATGATTTCTTGTTGTGTTGGTGGAGAGACCACGGTACGGGTTTGCTCCTGATCGGCTGTTCGCTGGACAGCTGAATGTCGTGTTCGACGAGGGTTGTTTTTTCCTGGCTTGTTTGAAAACACCGCCTCAAATTCGCGGGACGATGTTTTTCATGTCTCCTCGTTGACTTCCCGTCAAACGTGGCTCTCTGTCGATTGAATTTAGCAGCTCATCCGCTGCTTGCTCATCCTCATGAGGGGACATAAGGTATGTCTGAGATCTCTTCCTCTGGCATGTTCAGCGCCATGTTAACCATGGCCTGACGCTGTACATAAGGCTTCATCAAATTACTGTGGATTATTGATTGTGTTTGTCCTTAAATTTTACCTCATCTTTGGTGTCCGAAAGCTTGGACACCACCTTAGCTGGCCCTTCCCATTGCACCTCAAGCTTGTTCCTTTTTGACGGACGCAGCAACGTCACCTGGTCGCCAGGTTGAAAGGTGCGCTTTCGTGAAGATTTGTCGTAGTACACTTTAGACAGTGACTGCGCTGCTCTGACATTTGCTTCCACGAGGTCTCTGGTTCTCTCAAGTCTTTCCAGTAGCTTCAGGACGTATTCCACTACACAGGGCTCGTCTCCGTAACCCTCCCATGACTCCCTCAGCATGCGCAACGGGATCCTCAAGTCACGCCCCGTAGACTAGATCAGCGGGGCTAAACCCTGTGCTTTCGTGGGGGGACGGATCTCATTGCAAAGAGTGCTGCTGGGAATACAGCCTTCCCAATCTCCGTTATACTCAAAACACAGAGACCTAAGTATCCGCTTTAGCACTGGAGTGCATACGCTCTACTGGATTTGACTGAGGGTGGGGAATGGAACTGCAGATTATTTTAATCCCACACCAGTCAAAGACCGTTGTTCTCAAGCAGCTTGTGAACACGCTCCCGTTATTGCTTTTTATCTCTGCAGGGAACCCCACGCGAGAAAAAATTGAAAAAAAGGGCGTCTACAACACATGCGGAAACTTAGCTCATTCAAGGGAATCGCCTCGGAAAATTTGGTTTCCACGCACAGTGAGGTCAGAATGTAGCGACAACCAGAGTTGGACGCTGGCAGCGGGCCGACAGTATCTATTACAGGACGCCGAAAGGGCTCTGTAATGATGGGAACTTGTGTCATGGGCGCTTTCCATTTATCCGTAGACTTGTCGACCCGCTGGCAGGGATCGCAAGATCTAACAAGGTGTTTCTACATCTTCCAGCGGCCAGGCCAGTTATTATTCGAGGGTTAATCTAGCTTTTGTTTTCTTTATGCCCAGGTGGCCCGCCCATGCATTTCCGTGTGCGAGCTCTAGAAGCTGCCGCCGGTACTTCTCAGGCACCAGGAGTTGCTCATATGCGCGTCCCTTTGAGTCGCAGTATTTCCGGTACTGAAGGGCCTGATTTTTCATGAAAGCTGATGTTCTTTCTGGCGACTCCCTCTCTCACATTATTGCTTAGAGCCCTTAACGATGGGTCGCTTTTCTGCTCTGCAATGAATGCTTTCCTACCAATTTTAGTCAACTCCTCCCAACAAGTCGAAGCAGGTGTTAATGTCGAACCCTTCGCGTTGGTTCCTGTTGTCCCATTCTCTACGGAATCGGCAGTTTCCATGGATTTCATCAGCTACCGCTGGTTCGGGAACACCTTCATGGTCATGCTCATGCTGATTAGACGGATCAGTTTTTCCTGCAAGAATCCCCCGGCCTGGTCGGGAGAGTGGTTCGGTGCCTGCTCATTTAACGGAGCGCAGTCGGGTTTCTTTGCGAGCTCTCGCGCTCGAGAACGTGTTAGCGCCATGCAAGCCAAGCCCGAGGTGAAAGAGAGACCATTATCTTTCAGCAGCTGCTCGGATTTGTTCGAAAAACATGTGGGCAAAGTGTGTCGGCAAGTTTGCGCTAACTGCCGCTTTTGTGTCTAGCCTGCCAAAAGTCCCCCTCTAGAGTCACCTTCGCTACAGGCAAGCTTGCACTCTGTTCTTCGGAGACCTGTTTAATCCCAAGCGCATTCGCCGGTGTAGTCCGTGGAGGAAACACAGGACGGGGTGAGCAACATCCATGGTAGCCGCTGAATCCCGCAGTACTCTCAATTTCTTGCCATTTATCACCACGTCCCCGCATGTATGGCTTCAGCAATTTAAAACTTTCCTCCCGACTCTCGAATGCCTGCGAACGCCATCTTTTGCTGTTTGCAGTTCAATGAGATGGTGACCCTCCTTGCTGCAATTATAGCAGACAATGCGCTTTCGCGCTTCTAACGCGCGAGCTCCAGGTGGCCTGCTGTTTCGGCGAATCGACAGATTTGGGTGACTCAATCTTTTTTTCTCTGCCTCCTCCTTTTGATCCCGCATCCTCTGCTCGGTGATCCCGGCGTGCTGGTGCCACCCTTCGGTCGGGAAATTCTCTTTAAATAGGTGTCTCCCCTTTCCTAACCTGTTATCGTACCATGCCCTTTCTTTGGAGGTTTCGGCGAACGTAATAGCAGCCATATCCTCAGATCTTCTGGAATCGCGCTATAGTACTGCTCTAGTGCGATGCACTCCAGTACCTTGTCATGACTTCCGTGCACCTCAGCGGTCATAAGCCACTCATTTAAGTTGACTTTAAGCCGGTACGCCGAAGTCAGTATGCGACTCTCCGCCTTTCTTTGCCTGCCTGAATCGCTGCCTAAAGGCTTCAGCAGAAAGCCAGTGCTTTCTAAGCAGTGCGCTCTTCACCCATCTCGTAGTCATCCCACTCCTCCTGTGAGAGGCGAGCCACCACTTCGGCCGCCTCGCACGGAAGGAGAGGAAGTAACTTCTCCGACCAAGCGCTCTTGTCGTGTGCACCTTCCCGCATGCGCGATCGAAATTTACGAAAAAGAGTGCAATATCGCCTCCCACGCGGTATGTTGAGACGAGATCCTGCAATCTCGGCCTCTCTTGATCCTCTACCGAAGCTACAGGGCTAAGACGCGCCATGTTCCCTCCGTTCGACGCGATTTCGAGCTCCTTCATTTTTCGAGCATGTTCTCCCGCTTTTTCCTCTGCCTCACGGACCTCCCGTCTCTCTTGAGCCAACCGAATCTCTTCTTTTTCTTTCTGCTCGAACGACACCCGTCTTTCTTCAGCCAACCGAAGTTCTTTTTTTTCTGCTCGCACAACTCCCGTCTCTCTTGAGCCAACCGAAGCTATTCGTTTTCTTTCTCCTCGCACAGCTCCCATCTTTTCTGCTCTTCTTTGCATCCAACAATCGTTTCCCAAGCCTCGTCCACCTCCTCAGTATTCACCTCTTCCTGCCGCATAACCTCGAGAATTTCTTTTTTTTCTTTTTGCAGAACGTAGCGAAATCCCCAGCTCCTGAAAAATTTCGAGCAGCTCCTGCACTTTTAACTTCTCGATCGTGAGTTCCACCATGTGTTAGCAAGCCCACTAAAACAAAAGCTGTAGCTTGAAGTCGACAAAACAGTTTTCCTAAATCAATTTCCCAGACAACAGGAATCCGCACCTAGCATCTGCCTGTGCTAGTACGGTCTGGCGAAGTGAACGGAAAACATTGGGCACTCACCCTGCCAAGGTATAGGTGACGCCCGTCAGTCCCGTAGCTGCCGAGGTCCATTGGAGCCGGTAACTTGACGTGGACGTCCCGCAGCTGCCATCCAGTTGGGATTCAGGTAGCGTGACTGGGCCGGAGAAGAGACGAGGACGATCGGAGGAAGAAAACTTGGATGGAAAACTTTATACAAAGACTTTTTAGATAATGTACAAGTAAGGGCAACTGAGAGTGCTTCTCAGTAAAAGAGCTTCTTAGCAGTCGGGAGTCTCTCCCAGCAAAGGGTATCTCTCAAGAGAGGGGCTCTCCTCTGGTACCAAACCAGCAGCTCGTTAAATACTCTTCGTATTGCCCATATCCCTATCTGGGGAATACACTTCGAAGAATGATGTCTAATAACACAATGGCACTGATGTTACCACCCACGGCAGGGCGGTCCTGATGTTCTCTCGCAGCTCGGTAGAGGGAAAGGGGACAGGACCCGGTCACGTTGTCGTCCACGCGGTCTCCAGGTGGGCGCGCACGTGGGTCCTAACTGCGCCCATGTGGAACAGGAAGGCGCCTGCGTGACAGGAATGTGGGCTGTCTCCCAGCAGGGGTTGAAAGATCTTGTACTGATACCAGAACGCGGAACCTCTGTCGAAGGCGCAGCTCTCGGGCAATTGTTCAACCCCCAGCGTGACTGAAGAGGACAACACTGATCTTGTACTTCGTCGACCCGATGGCATGTTCGAACACGTGGGGACGCTATTATCGTCGCTCCACCCGATGTTCCTGCCGCCACGTTTCTTCTACAGGGCTCATTCACCTTCACGGTGGTTTTCAGGGAATCCTCCCCATGTCCAAATTTGCCGAACTCAACAGCAGGAAGGGAGCGCGAGCACAACACTGGTCTGGCTGCTGTGCGGAGCTTCGCGAACTGCCAGAAGACGTGTATTTTCTGTCTGAAATTGTGATTTAACTATTGGTAAATAAAGCCAAAGTACGCGGCACTCCAGTACCCGCGCTTATTAGCGACCGATAATTGGAAAAAATGGTTTTAAGCTTTCGGCACACATGCGCTTCAGAGAATATTTTGTGCGCGTAGACAGAAGAAGCCTCGCCCGTGCTGTCTATAGACGCTGAAATCCTATCAGCCGCTTGAAAACTTGGACCTCACAGTTGAAGGGCATGCTGACAAGTTGGTTATTTCAGACTTCGGCACTGGGGACCGCATCCTAAACGCACTTCAAAGAAGCGACTGCAGAGCCTTAAGAAGCGCACGTGGGCGCTCATGAGCAAAGAGATGACAGTGCGCACCAACGCCGTGCTCGGCTGGCCGATTTTAAAGCGAAAGCTTTACTGACCTAGCACGAGTTAGCAAAATCGGCTCCGAGAAAACAACCTTTCAACAGCCGGAGCGTGACTTCAAAACCACGTGACATGTTTATCTCTCTCTCCTTCCCTTACGGTGTGGTTCGAGTGTCCACCTAGATATAGAGGCAATTTCTGCGTCATTTCCTTTGCTTAAAACCAATTTTTAACCCCGCCGCAGCGGCTCAGTGGTTAAGGCGCTCCTCTACTGAGCCGGAATACGGGTTCGAACCCAACAGCGCGGTACCGCTTTTCGATGGAGGCGAAACGCAAAAGGCGCCTCTGTGCTCTGCGATGTCAGTGCACGTTAAAGATCCCCAGGTTGTCGAAATCATTCCGGAGCCTTCCACTACTGCACCTCTCTCTTCCTTTCTTCTTTCACTCCCTCCTTACCCCTTCCGTTACAGAGCGGTTCGGGTGTTCACTGAGATATGGGAGACAGTTACTGCGTGATTTCCTTCACCTAAAAACAAATTTTCATTTTTACTCCGTCGCTTCGACCTTTAGCGGCCTTCAGTCGCGCCGCAGCTGCGCTGAAACTGATGAAGAGCGGGAGCTTCGAAAGCAAAGGCGCATAACTTGCCCCCCCCCCCCCCCCCCCCCCCAGCACAGGCAACCAAGCATGACGGTGAGCTCTCCCAGGTAGCAGGGCAAAGCCTAGAGGAAAAACTAGAGCAATTGACCAGAGAAAATCATTAGTTAATGATGAAAATATTAAAAACTAGAATGCAGAGGTAATGCTGCGGGTTAAGCAATTAGAAGAGCTAAATTTAGGGGGACCCCTCCCGTCGGCAAGTGAGGAAGAGGAGAGCAGAGAGCAAGGCCCACCTAGTAAGAGGAGGGCTAAAATGATAGTCTCAGCAAGCTCGGGCAGGCCCGCGGCTGACATTAGGGCCCTTAAGGAATCGTTAGATAAGAATGGAGAAGGGCAAGAAAACTTGCAAGCTAAAATACTAAGTATTGAGGGAAGCCTAGGCTGGCTCATGCGCACGCTTCACAAGGAGGGTGTCATTGGAGCAGATAGGGGTAGACACAATGGCAAACAGAAGAGCGGAAAAGCTGCCAGCTGCGCCGTCTGGCAGTGGCACTGTCGGGGATACCCGGGCAATAGGGGGGTCTTGCAACAAATCCTTGATTCACATGCGGCGCCCCATTAGTGATTGCTCTGCAGGAGACCAACACGCAAAAGTCTGTCTCAAAGGCTACAGATGCTTCCCGAGTTCCAAAGGGGCGAAAGCCAGTTGCCACTCTGGTAGAGCATAATATTGCTGTCACGCAACATCCTATGGACGGGGAGATTGAAGCGGTTCTAACTGAAATCCACTTCGGCAACCAGGAAAGGGAGAACCTTTTCGTACTTAACATCTATAGCTCCCCTAGGCAGAGGGAAGCATCCCTCACCCCCTCTTCCAAAAGGCAGTTAAAATTGCGGGAAATAGCAAGCTCCTCATATGCGGGGATTTTAATGCAAGACATCCAGAATGGGGCTATAACACTCACTGCACCAAAGGAAAGACTCCTAGAGGCCATCCTAATCAATGGGATGTCTATCTTAACAGACCCGACAGCTCCCACTAGATCTGGGAACAGCATCAATAATTACACGTCTCCAGATCTTACTCTAGAACATATATGTGGCAATGTGGAATAGAGGAACACTGGAGACAACTTCGGGAGCGATCATTATGTGCTGGAGATCACCATGGTTTTCAACCGAAGAGCTCCCAAAATGAGCAGAAATATCTTTGACTGGGATAAATTACGAGAAATTAGGCAATCCCTGGAAGTTGGTGCTTGGCCTACTCTCAAGGCATGGCAGAGGGGACTTAATAAAGACCTAAGGGAAGCAAAAGATACTATTCATGACACCCTAGCAGTGCCCCAAGTGGGCAGTCAACTAGCCAATCTCCTGAGAAAGAAAGCGGATCTGCAAAGCGAACTGAAAAGCCTACCATGGAATTGCAATATTTAGAGAGACACTGCGAGGCTAACTAAAAGCATAGAAAAGCATGCCATTGATCTGTGCGAAAGGAACTGGATGGAGATGTGTCATGAACTTCGTTCTAATATGAGCCTATCCAAAACCTGGGCCATTTTCAGGTATATGTTTAATCCAACCAAATCAAAGACGGAGACCAGGCTAAATCAAACCAAAATCAAGTATATATTTAATGGGAATAATGAGGACCTGCTAGATAAGATTCGCAAAACCTATGTCTGTCAAGACCCAGGCTCTCCATTACCGGAATCTGAAGGCGGGAAAAATAGAAGCATTGATTCTCCATTCGAGGTTGCAGAGGTGTGGGCAGCGTTACAGGGCCGGAATAAGAAATCGTCTCCAGGTCCTGACAGCGTCACCAACACCACTCTGAAGAACTTGAATGATAATTTTATCTCTTCTCTAACTGAGCTAATGAACAAGAATCTTGACGGGGAGGACTTACCGGAGGAATGGAAAGTCTCTTAACTAATACTTATCCCTAAGCCAGGCAAAAGTCTTGATCTGGGCAACATGAGACCCATATCTCTGACGTCTTGCTTGGGCAAGCTCATGAAAAAGGTGGCGCAGACAAGAGTCTCGCGCTACAAGGAAAGCGAGGGACTCTGGCCTATGGAAATGATAGGTTATAGACCGTGTCTTAGCGCAGAGGACGTTATTTTAAGGCTTAAACATGATATACTTGTTGATCCCGACGAAACTAAAGGGGGAAGGGCAATCTTGGGGCTGGATCTTACAAAAGCTTTCGATAATGTTGAGCACAGACCGATCCTTGAAGGCCTCAGTGGGGCCGGAGTAGGGATCACGTGCTTTAACTATGTCAGAAGATTCTTAAGCAATCGAAAGACTGCTATAAGGTTTGTAGGGCTCTCCTCAAAGCAGATTGGGCTCGGCAATAAGGGACCCCTCAAGGTTCAGTCCTCTCTCCAAAGCTCTTCAATTATGCCATGAGAGGACTATCCCGTAGAATAAATAAAAATTGAGGGGCTAAGGCACATCATTTATGCCGATGATATAACCATTTGAACACCAGGGGGAACGAACGCTCAGGACATCTCATACCGACTGCAGGCAGCGGCAGACGTAGTTGAAAACTATGCTCGGCCTTAATGCGGACGCAGTGTGGCAAAAATAAAAACTCTGGGCACCGGTCTGGCAACAGGTTATACAGATGACAGAATCAGTCGTTTCAAGTATGATAATCATCTTCCTAGATACGTCCATAGCAGAACAAAATCCCCTTCCATTGGTATCCACTTAATCCTGTACTGCACCAGCTGCGGCCCCCCTAAATCCACTGCAAGCTGCCTAATCTCATTCGCCCCCATGCTACATCTACCTCTCCTTGGAATCCCCTACGCCACCTGAACGGACAGTCGGCTACCTTCTCTCGGCATTGTATGACCTGCTCTCTTGGCCATTTGTTTTCCGTACTCAACTATTCTGGACAAAAGCATTTTCGAATGGGAAGCAGTTTATGAAGGCAGTTTTTTCATGTATTGTAAGATTTCACTATAGCAATTAATATATCCTTGGATGTCCCGTCGGCAGGCATGAACTGTTTTTTGCTATCGTCAAAAGCGTTCTCCATTGTTTTTTACGGCATTCTTAACTGCTCGATGCGAGCGATGAAAACGATTTAAAAGAAAGATTTTGACTCACATCAGAAGAATGAAATATTACCTTCAATATTTTGACAGTACCTTGAAATTTTGCAATATTCAAAATTTTTGTTCAAGAATGTTGGACATGCTATATTTAGCTATATTTAGCTAGCCCATCTTCCACTCGCGTTTGTTTCCCGAGCCATTATGTTCTCTTCCTATCTCTTAACGTTACCCATAGTTTCCCTTCCAACAGCTCGCTACGCTGTCCAATTTACAATTTCAGGCCTTTTCGTTAAACATGCCTACCTGCCTTAAAAAAACAGTTTGAAATTTCGAGCGTACGATTGGAACCAAGCAACCTCTACTAGGATCTGATTGCTTTACAATTGGTTCCTATTATATTTTGAAATTCACCATTGCCTTTCATTATTCCGTTTTCTTTTACTTGCTTCGGTCCCTATTATTTATTTATTTATTTATTTATTTACAAAACACAACATCCCGAGGGCCAAGCACAGTAGTTGTTACCGACTCGATAGGTACCCTCTGGAACGTTGCAACTTTCATATCCTGACAGAGCATACCCAGAAAGGTTTTCGCACGCTGTGAATATTATTTTCACAATATAAGTGGGATAAGCGGTATCGTGAAAATAATATTCACCGCACCAACCGATCGATACCGCCTATCGATAGGTACCCAAAGGCGGTATCGATATGTGGCGGTACCACATATCGATAGGCGGTATGTGGTACCAGGCCACATCGATAGGCAGTATGTGGTAGGTTGTATGTGGTACCAGGCCAGCTTCCTTCTCTGGCGCCACCGATGCGACACGAACGTCGGCCTTTTCGTCCCGTTGTACAGTACCTCTCTTATCGATGCTTACAATTTTTCAACAACGTAGACTACTTATCGGCTCCGTCAGGGCCGGATTCTTCGTTCGGCGTGACGGCAACAACCGATACATCCCATAGGCTCCTTGGCAGCGTTCGGTGCACGGCGCTGAACTTCGTGACAATCATTGTTCGGGTTAGAAAGCAATGGTTCTTCGTGAAGTCTTTCAGTAGTGTCTTTGCCTTCATTCTGGAGCTGCCGAGACACCAGGGCACTCACTATGATTCTCCGCAAACGACCCCCGTGCCGTGCCCTTGAAAATGAGTGCCAATATCGAGGAAAACCCTGGGATATATCATCACTCTACCTCCTGAACCCTGAATTACCCTACCTCCGCTATAGCGGTGGTAGAGTGATTCACTTTTTTAAGCACCGCCACTTTGTCACTGAGATCAAGACTACCATATCTGCATTGCACACTGGTCTTGAAAGTGTTCGGCTTGGGCTTTCTCATATAAAAATCACAGTAGCGTTCAGTAAAAATATATGCCAAGCAAAAAGTTCAGAAATACGAGGGCTAATTAAATCGATCCAAAAGGAGGTTGTACAAATGAATAAATACCTGGAAAACAAAAGCCGTGGAACTGACACAGCGATCTTTGGAGTAAAAGAGGAAGAAAGTGAAAGCGCCTTCGAGCTTCAGGAAAATTGACTCATGTCCCCAGGAGCAGGGTAGGTGCCGAGGTGAAATCTGCTGAGCGCATTGCCCGTGCTAACAAACACGCCAGTAAAGAAATTGCGATAATCTGCATTCATGGCTGTACAGAGAAGTTTAGTGTTCTTACAAAGTGCCATAGGCTGTATGAAGGACAGTAACGAGTCTATATTTAAAGGGGCTCTCAAGCGCCTTCCGAGGAGAGCAGATTAACTCACTTAAACACTGCACTGTGTTGTCATGAAAACCAGAGCCAAATAATAGTCTTCTACACGCAGCAGACGACCCACAATCACGCGTCGAAGTTGGCAAGCCCTTCCCGGCGACTTTTTTCATGCTCGCACCCTGCGTCTGCGTAGCCCCGCATCTGCGTAGCCAAGGTGAGAGGTGGCCATTGGTTAGATTCTTTCGGATGCCTGAGTCGCTTTGGGACGTTAAACACCATAAACCAAACCACACCAGATTCTTTCAGACGTCAGGCAGCTACCGTGGCCGCGGCCAATAAGCCGCTTATCTCCGGCGGGTCGGGAAGCTCCGCTCCCAGAGGGGGGTCGGCGAAGGAGCGCCTACCTTCCAGCGTGCAAAAACTGACGAGAGGAGAGGGAAAGGCACGAAGACGCTGAAACTCAAATTTTAACTACAGATAACTCAGCTTCTACAATGCGCATTTAAGAAATTCTTGCTGGGCACTATTCGTGAAGCTGCGTGCTTCAATATCCCAAGCATGCCGCAACTTTAATAGAGCCCCCTTCATAGCCCCTTTAACGACGTCTCGCCTGACTATTCGATTAAAATAGTTATTATATGAGTGTTAACAAAATAACTAAACTTAAGCTCACCGCTGATTTCAGTTTACCAGGGATGACTGCAGCAGCCCCACAATTGCAAAAAGGGAATCACTAGCTGCGAATTCCGTTTAAATTCATAGTTCAGTATCTCCATATCACAACTTGTAATGCAATTGATATACACACTAATGATGGCACTAGATTTCAGCGATGGATCTTGCTGTTGTGTCTCGTACTTTAATTGCGAAGTGCAACATCAAAAATTGGATATTGTACTTAAATTGCTCTCGCCCGCTAAATTTGCTCAGTGGATATGGCATTGAGCTGCTGAGTCCAAAGTCGCGGGTTCGAATGCCAACCGTGGCAGCCACATGCCTTATGGAGGCAAAATGCAAACATGCTCGCTTTCTGTGCGACGTCAGTGCATCTTAAAGAACATTATGCGGTCGAAAGTAATCCGTAGCCCTCCACTACAGCTTCCCTCGTAGCCCGCGTGCAGCATAGGGACGTCAGACCACACCTTCTATGCCATTAAATTACTCTCATTGACGTTTACTCGGGGCAGCAGCATGCCAGAGTTAGCGTCAAAATTTCGTGTAGCGTAATTAAGGATTACAGTGACGCTAACGCCGCGATCGTCACCGATTACTTAGAAGCAGTGTCAGGTGGATTCGAGAAAGATCAAAATTTGAACACGTAAAACTCGTAATACAGCTAAATTTAAGGGGCATTCGGCCGCCGCCGCGGTGGTATAGTGGTTATGGCGCTTGGCTGCTGACCCGAAATACGCGAGTCCGATCCCGGTCGCGGCGGTCGAATTTCGATGGAGGCGAACTCTAGAGGCGCGTGTATTGTGCGATGTCAGTGCATGTTAAAGAACCCTAGTTGGTCGAAATTTCCGGAGCCCTTCACTGTAACGGCGTTCCTCATAGCCTGAGTCGCTATGGGACGTTAAAGCCCACAAACGCAAAACACAAACCGCAGAGTGTTTTTTTTCAAGAATGTGCACAAGTAAAAGCAGCCTTGCACAAATATGTGCGCTAGCCACGGTGGCTCAGTGGCTTTGGAGTTGGGCTGCTGATTCCAAAGTCGCCGGTTTGGTCCCGACCTCAGCGGCCATACTTCGATGGAGGTGAAAAACAAAAACTGGCGTGTGCCTTGTGATGCTAGCGCGTGTTGAACAACCCCTGGTAGTGAAATTAATCCGGATCCCTACACTACAGCTTGCATCAAATCACATATCTCGTTTCGGGACGTTAAACCCTGTAATTTAAAATCATAGGAATACGTGAACTTTCACGCTTTCTTGAACGCTAAATTTAAGATGCAAGAGAAAATTTCTTACAAAGCTCTACTTCAAAGTCTGCGAGAGAGAAAACGCCAAATTTTGAGTGTTGTATATCGAAATCTTAACGTCCTACCTCGAAAATAGAAATCGTGGGCCGTAACGTACCATATCAAACTCGTTCAGTTCGTACTTTCAGTTCATGCTTACACGTGCAAATACCGACGACCATACAATTTTCATTGCACATCACTTTCATACCTGAAACGTATATAATCGAAGTAGGTATCTTAAGCCTCTTTTTTCGCTTGACAAGGAACAGTTCCTTGGCATCATAGTGACAGCATTTCAAACGTGTTTATTAAAAGCTACGAGAAACAGCTTTTGAGGCCTGACTCTGCTCAAAGGTAAAACCTTCTCAGAAAGGCGAGGACAAACCGTCGGTGAAAGCTATAGTTTATGTCGTTGCCTAGAACAACGCAATGTTCGAACCTATCTTAAGTTATCTAAAACGAAATAGCTTATTCTTCACAGAAGACGACATGGGTTTCGTACAAAACTGTAATTAGTTACTCAATATTTTGAAATTAGATTTGACCTTGTCATGAATAGATTCCAGAAAACAGGTTGATGCAATATTCGGAGATTTTGCAACAGCTTGCGACCATCTACCGCAGTGCAAATTATTTCTCCAACTGAATTCATTATAGCACAGCTTCGGAAGTGCCAGCGGTCCCACAAACGGAACCGTTGCTGGCCACTGCCGTTATATGTGTAAGCGACATTCATTTTACGCGCAGAAACCGGAATAATAGTCATACTTCCTAGAGATAACTGCACGCTTGATACCATTGTCAGTAACACTAAAAAACAGTCGAATTTAAAGTTTTGATGAAACAATTTGACTGGCGTGCTACGTGGAATATGCATATGAACAATAAGACAGCGAATCATAAAGATACGGCCGTGTCCTGTAGCTGCGCATTGTCAAATCCCATCTTGGGTGCCCGCTATCTACCGTACGTTTATCTTGTTTTATCCTATCACAGGTCCATGGCGTTGTCTCAGTGTCACCGTATAACGCAACAGTCAGCGTGTGATGTACTGGTGCCCACAGAAGTTTTCGGGACACGGAAGCTGCAGAAAAGGCTTAATGTTGTAATGCTCACAGCTTACAGCCTCGAAATCAAGGAGTGTTCTGTGCTTCCCATCGGTGCATGCACAGTATATACGCACATCAGTAGACTCCTTTAGCGTAGCGGAGACGTACCATATTGCGTAGACGTCTACGCCGGTGAACGGTGGCAGAGACCGTGTGGTCGAGCATCCGCCTCGCATGCGGGAGTGTCTGGGTTCGATCCCCAGTGCCGCCGGGCAAATGGGCACAAGATTTCCCCCGGCCTGGTGCTCGGCTTTTCTGGAGTGAAATGCTTGGGAAAAGGTTCTTTGACCCTACCTTGGCCCCGCCCAAGCCCCGCCTGGCCGCACCCATGCCACTGCACGTGCGCAGCAAGCGCTCGGTCTCTCTCTTTTTAGCCTACCGGAGACGTACTAGCGTAGTCGTATACCGGTTTACAGGACGCCGGCTGCGCAGTGGCATGGGAGGGGCCAGCCGGGGCCACAGCGCGTGCGCAGCCGGTGTCCGGTAAAAAGGTATACGTCTACGCTAGTACGTCGCCGCTACGCTGAATCTCTCTACTGTCCGATGTCAGCAAACGATGCCGCCAGCCAGCTAAGAGATTCAGCTTTCTTTCCGTGGCTCCCGCGTTCCGAAAATCAGCCTGGGTTTGTCGGGAATGAGCAGTTGTTCCAACGTACATTATATTAACTGCCTATAAGCCTCCAGTGCGACCTATCCTCGAATATGCTAGAAAATTCGGGACCCATACCAAGCGTATCTTGAAGAGGAAGTAACAAACACATAGAATAGGGCATAATGGTTTATCCATTCGAAGTTTTTCAGCCACGAAAGTGTAGTGGCATTTCACATCAGATCAGAGGCTTCGATCTTGTCTTGCTGTCAAAGTGTAATTGTAATGAAGTTCATTTTAAGCTTTCATGGGGACTTCAGTATTAGAATGGACAATATTTAATAGTACCAACAGTCACTCCACAAGAAACAACCATGGCAAATGCATTCATCCCGCACTGTGCCATGTTTTAACCCTCTTCAAAAAGCATTTGAAATGTAGAACTTTTTACTTAGTGAAGTCGTGAATTCTGGGTATGCTGACGTGTCTGCAAAAAACAAGTCAACTTTTTTTTAACAATAACAAAATAAAGTGGCGCACTTTGCGGTACTGGAAGACTTTTATTGCCCCTTGTGGCAGCCTTCCTTCCGTTTTTGTAGCTGTTCACGTCATTCGACCGACTTCCTATCTGAGCTGGCAGAAGGCTTACAGTGAAAATAAATAGAAAAACAAGCTTTTTTGTTATCGTTTGGTTTATGGGAATTTATCGTCCCAAAGCAACCCAGGCTATGAGGGACGGAGAAAGACAAGCGTCCGACGGAAAAGCGTGTGTGTTATTCCTTGCCCTCAAACTGTCTGTCCTAAAAAAAAAAGATAATACAATTGCGCGAGATGTCAGAAGTCTAACTGCAACGGACACCTTTTTTGACCACTACGGTGTTTTTCTTTGGAACTGATTAATAAAATGATTAGTTAATTCGGCATTGCTTACTATGACTTCGTATGTGCTAACATGTTCATCCAGTGTATCTTGGTTTGTGCGCGTTAGAGAAACACAGCAACGGGAAAAGTGGTTATGACGCCGTAGAGCATTTAAAACTACATCCGTGTGAGTGGTAATGCCTTTTCGAAAACTCTACTGGAGAGAACCACGATTCGGGATGCTTTACGGGACCTGTGAGTGTTTCGTGACCACGGCATGCTGGCCAGGAAAGAGCGCCGCGTGATATAGAACACCAGCAGCTATCTATGGTTTGTGCACCGAGACCTTTCCAGCATTTAGTCGAAGAGCCAGGGAAAGCAAAACTCCGACGTCACTGAGCAGCGCTGCGCTTTGGTAAGGCATCCCTTTGTAAGCGCTCCCCGTTTGCCCCTTCAGTGCGATCCGCTGTTCCCTCCTCCCCCAGCGGAGGCTAAGCGGGTCCCTTTCTGTTTAGCGTGACCACCGAACGCCCGTGAAGCGGCGTGGCTGCTGCGCTGTGCTGGGGCCATTTAGACCTTGCGCTTTGTTTCCGCCTCCGCATTTTCTTTCTTTCCAGTCTAAAGCGAACCGCGGGAGTTAAGCTCTTGTTTGTGCCGCTTGCAAGCCGCATCTGCAACGTTTAGGCGGATGTTTATTTGACTTTGTGACGTCATCGTGGATGGAAAACAGCTCGTTCTGTCGGAAACTCGGCAATAAACAGGAAGGCTGCGGGCCTTCAGTGAGCGTCTGCTATTCATTTTTTGCCCTTTTCCTTCGTTCCTTCGTGTTTCTTTTTCCTCGCTGGTTACACGAGTAAATTCATTTTGTGGTGCCTTCTTTTCAGTCGTAAATGAGAGCGGAGAAAGAAGCCACGCGTTTTTTCGACGCAGGCCTGCTCGTCTGGAGAGTGTTTTGGCCAGTTTCGCTCGTGGCAGCGGTGGAAACAAAAACAGGGCACCTTTATTCAAAAACGCTCTTTCTCTATATGTGGAACCGCTTCGGGAACAGGCGGCGCTCTGGCTTCTTTAACTAGCAGTGCAGTGCTGCGTCTGCAGCGCATTCGCCAATTCAAGTGCACGCACATCACGCTTTCCTCTTGGCTTCTTCTACTTTCGCTTTATTTATTTGTCTATCGCTGGCGAGCGCGAACCAAAAAAAATATAAGAACAGAAAGTCTTAGAATATTGCTAAACTATAAACTGCTCTCCATATTAATCTTGCCTTGCTCTTACTTAGAAAGCCTTAACTGCCTAACAAGGTCACTGTGCGAACTGTGTGTGTGTGTTTCGATTTGATTTATGGGTGTTTAACGTCCCAAAGCGACTCGGGCTATGAGGGGCTCCGGAAATTTCGACCACCTGGGGTTCTTTAACGTGCACTGACATCGCACAGTACACGACCCTCTATAATTTCACCTCCTTCGAAATTCGACTGCCGCGCCCGGGAACGAACCTGCGTCTTTCGGGCCAGCAGCCGAGTGCCATAACCACTCAGCCACCACGGCGGCGTGTGTGCGTGTTTCGTTGCCACGTATACACAGCAGGCAGTGTCACTACCAGCCTCTATGCACACTGGTTGCGCTACTTTATTAGTAAGCACTCACTGGCAGCAACGGCGGCCTATGACGCCTAAGCCGCTTCAACTGAAATCCGCGCTGTCTTGGCGCCTGCATTTATTTTCATGTTCATTTTCTATCCGGTCGTGTCAAGCACACCAGGTGAGGCCTGGCTAGAACGAGGGCGCCAATAGCGTTGGCAAAAGCACGGCCATTTAATTCGTGTGACGAATTGTGAGATGATGATGAATATGTTAGCGCAAACCATACTTGCGCCGCCGCGCAGTAGCTTTTGACGGTGGCTATCCAGAGCGACTGACCATGCCGGAAGCGTTTCGTTAGCGTTCCGAAGTGTTTGCTGGCGCCTGAAGGCTGTGGTGGCTAGGGCGCTCGGCTACTGAGCCGCAGTTCCGAGTTTCGACTCGGGCGTGGCGGCCGCTTTTCGATGGAGGCGGAACGCAAAGAAGTTGGAGGGACGTTTAAGCTTCGCCTTTAGGAGTGGAGCGCGACAGCGTGTTGCAGCGCTGCCAGGGTGTCCAGGGAACGACATTGCAAGGTGATAGCGTTCGTGGATTTTAATAATAATAATAATAATAATTGGTTTTTGGGGAAAGGAAATGGGGCAGTATCTGTCTCATATATCGTTGGACACCTGAACCGCGCCGTAAGGGAACGGATAAAGGAGGGAGTGAAAGAAGAAAGGAAGAAGAGGTGCCGTAGTGGAGGGCTCCGGAATAATTTCGACCGCCTGGGGATCTTTAACGTGCACTGACATCGCACAGCACACGGGCGCCTTAGCGTTTTTCCTCCATAAAAACGCAGCCGCCGCGGTCGGGTTCGAACCCGGGAACTCCGGATCAGTAGTCGAGTGCCCTAACCCCTGAGCCACCGCGGCGGGGTTCGTGGATTTTGCAGTACATACTTTTGAGAAAAGGAGAGGCGCATAACTTCCTCAATTTGTAGGTGGACGCCACAATGAAAAAAAAAATCGGTTTTTGGGGAAAGGAAATGGCGCAGCATCTGTCACATATCGGCTGACACCTTAACCGCGCCGTAAGAGAAGAGAGTAAGATGGTAGTGAAAGAAGAAAGGAAGAAAGAGGGGCCGTATAGTAGAGGGCTCCGGAATAATTTCGACCACCTGGGGATCTTTAACGTGCACTGACATCGCACAGCAGACGGGCTCCTTGGCGTTTCGCCTCGATCTAAACGCAGCCTCTGCGGTCGGGTTTGAACCCAGGAACTCCAGATCAGTAGCAGAGCGCCTAACCACTAAGCCACCGCGGCGGGGTAATAAGTGGACGCCACCGACTACAGTGCGTCGCCCGCTCACTTTCAGATCAAAATATTTTGCAGCTGTTGGGCGCAACAGCGTACGTGTTTGCAGACGCCCTAAAGTTCGCTCATCGGCCTTTCCCAGGCCCCGAGCCCGGGGCGGACACCGCGGCGATGGCCGTCGCCATAGTAAACTTCTCGGCATCTCGGGCGATGCAGTGCACACACTGTGCTCAAAGAACAGGGTGCAGGTTCGTGTGCACTTCGGCCGAGTGCCCTAATCATTGAGCCACCGCTTCGGGTGCCATTTGCACTGGATTCTGCGGACTGCATCTCATGTGAAAATAGCAAGCAGCGCTGTCTGCTCGCGTCTGCTAACAGCCTCAGCGCAGGGCGTTGTCACTACCCTTATTAATGCGAAAGCAATATATTGTTATGTCGCGTCAGCAAAAATTGGCCGCCAATTTTTTCCGCACAAATATGTCGTTCTGTGAAAATTAGTGTGCAAAAGATTGTGTTATATTCTGCGTGCGTAAATCTGGAAATAGGAAAAGTTCGGTTGATGAATTTTTAGTTAATTATTAAATTAATGAAAATAAATGATTTGTTTGAAGCAGGTTTTGTGTGATCGATTCGATGAAAAACGATATAGATGCGTGATATGGCTTACTTAGTGCAAGAAATAAAATAAAATAATTAAAATTGACAAGAAACGAAAAATAAACACAAATAAAAACATAAACTTCCTAATGACAAAAAAATAGCTGCGGTTCAACTACTGCTGAATCTAGTTAGAGAGCGAAAGCTGCAGTGTATCGGGTAAGTAGACGCGGCTTGGCCTGTAACGTTGAGTGCGTTCCGCATACTGGATAGGCAACGCACCTATCTTGGAAGGTGGCGGTTAAATTAATAGTTGATCGCGAGAGGTTGGTCACCGAATGAACGCTGCGGCTTAGTGGCTTAGCTCGGCTATGCCAGGATTTACGTAGCGAAAGGTAAGGCATTGCATGGTTAGCCTGACCGCCGCATGGACGAAGCCGAGTGGTGTGGACGTGCGTTGCATGCGCTCCCGCTAAGAAGCTATTTTTCGGCATTCAACTTGGGCCTGCGGGCCGAAAATTACCACGAAAGAATCCGGCTTCGTCACTTCGTGCAAGAGGACACCGGAGTTTGGCCAATCGGTGGGCTGTTTCGCATTTCATCGAACCTTTCACTTTTCGAACATCTAGAAGCTAGATAGGCCTAACGCCTTGACCTAGCGTAGCCTACCCTGCATCGACGGGAGCCGGCACCTGGGCTGGCCTCGAGACCACAACGATGAAAAACGTCGTCGACGGACACGAACTGGACCTCTCGGAATTCGAGAACAGTGAGTGGGAGACTTCTCGGCATGCACGACCGCATGAGGGAAAAAGAAGGGAAACCCGCGGACAAAGGGAAGGCCGGCGAGCACGGCGCCGGGGACAAGAAATCTACTAACAATCAGAAAAACAGGCAGGACCCGAACATCCGCAAGAGGGCACCGATGCCGAAGCTCCCGGAGAGCGACTATAAAATAATCTTCAGGCCCAGGGGCTGGAATATGAACGACTACGTGCCACGTCACCTACTGCAGGCCGTTTGCGCGGCCGCAAACCTACCATATGGAGACGTCCAGAACGAAGACATTTCAAGAATCAACGCTGGTAACAACACGTACACGATCAGCACACCGAATCGTCAACGCGGGAGCACTTACGTGAGGATCAAAGTGATAGTTATCGGGGAAAAGACCCCCGACATGGCACCCTACGTCGCGGCTCCCGACGATGCCATTAAGGGCGTGGTATACAATGCCTACGACATCGGAACCCCGGAAGAAGTCCGTCAAGGCTTCATTAAGCGCAACTCAAACATCGCCGTGCTCAACGCCTGGAGAATCGGAAAGTCAAGATCTATTTTGATCACCTTCGGAGAGAAAAAGCTGCCGAGACGCCTTCTACTGGGGATCAGTATTCATCTTCTACCCGTACCGAGAGCGGGTAGAGACCTGCTACAATTGTAGCAAGATGGGACACAGGACGGATGTGTGCTACAAGACACGGCTAAAACGTTGCCGCAGATGCGGCGAAGACCACCCGGACCCACCAGAGGGAGAACTACCGACATGCAAGCCCAAATGCATTGTATGCGGGGGGGGGGGGGGGGGGGGGTGGCAACACCGGCAGCCGGAATTGCAAGTACAGGCTGGCCAAGAAAGTACCCTACAGACCCAAGAATGACCCGTGGCAACATGACTACGATCACTAACCAAGATTGAGGACCAGAGACGACAGCGGAAACCGCCAAGGCTACCGGGGAAGAAGCAGATCGAGCTCTTTCCCACCACTTCCGGGGACCGGGGACGGAGGCGGCAGCTCGGGTCCGGACAGAGGCAGAAGCTCGAGCAAAGGAAGAAGTTCAAGCAAGAGCAGATACATGGGCAAAAAGGTGGGCCTGCCAAGTAAGGCCCCCATTTGGGAAACCGCTCGGGAGAAGGAACTGGTAGAGCAGCTCGCTAAGAGAGACAGAGAGCTCGATAACATAAAGAAGGAAATGGCGGAGATGGGGAAACTTATTAACGGTAACACACAACAGCCGAAGGTATTCGAAAAGCCACCTTTGCAGCAGTCACAAAACACGAGTCAGACGCCTCCACGTAACACAAACAAAGAGGGGGAGATAAAGAAAACGCAATGGGTACGGACACCCGAGTTCCCGCAAAAAGACCTCTACCCAGAGAGGAAAACACCGAAGACAGCAAGCCCAAAAAGACGGCAGATAGTCCAATCGAGGACACATCGACCAGAACTTACAGTGAGCTTAGGTCGTACATGAACACGCTCATGAAGCGGGTTGACGCTCAAGACGCTAGAATAGATGCCGTTACAGCTAGGATTGACAAACTAACCAACGTGTCAATAATCTGACGGCGGAATTAGTCGTCGTCAGAGAACAAACCATGGTTTGCTTCCAAAAATTATGGAACGACTAACAAACATAGACGCCAGGCTTCCCCCTGTTGTCGGCAGGACCCTCTCCCAGCTGCAACCGCAACAACAGACCTAGGACATCGTGGCCCCTTGGGAACAAATTACAATCTGGCAGTGGAACTGCAGAGGCTTCCATTCGAAGAGAGGGAACCTGCAGGCATGCATTCAAAAAAGCGAGAACACACCGGACGTAATCACGTTACAAGAGGCAATCGGCACGGTTAGCTTAACCGGATACGCCGCGTACACCCCGCTAGAAACACAAGGGGAGCACAAACCCAAGTCGTTCACGGCCACGTTGGTGCAGAAAAATCTAACTGCAATACATGAACTCGAAAACGCGAGCGAAGACTACGTGATGATAGAACTAATCCCAAACACAAAAGGGGACAACATCCTCTTTATTCTGAATACATACAACTCACCCAGAGACCGCGGGACAGGGCTGGCGGATCTCTTACGGAAAGCCATAAGACTAGCTAATCAGAAAGGACTAGTAATCACGGGGGAGTTCAACGCACCGCACCCGGCATGGGGATATAGGACGGCGTCCCCCAAGGGAAACAAGGTATGGACTGAAATCCAACACTTAAGACTCACAATACTAAACAACCCACAAGGTCCCACAAGCATAGGCAACAGCGTCAGTGTAGACACGTCGCCAGACTTGACGCTAGGCAAAAACCTAGAGGGCGAGAAGTGGTCAAACACAGGACACACCTTGGATAGTGATCACTATATCATAGCGATTGAAACACAAACCAGGCCGCTGAAGGGAAAGCTGCGCAAAACGAAGCTGAGAGACAGGGATACTCTTAGAAAACTAAGGGACAGAACCGCTCCGAGGGAGATCATGGATCTAAATCAAGGGGTTGAGATACTCAAAAGAGATGTAAACAGACACACTTGGGAGACCTCAACCAGCGGAAATAGTGATATCACAGACTCGAGGTCGGCCCATATATGGGAAACCCACGAAAACCTCATGAAGAGGTGGAAAAAGCAGAGGCACAATAGAAAACTTAAGAAGAGAATATCGACACTCGAAAGACAGATTAAAGAGTACGCGAACGAACTTCAGAGTCAGCACTGGGAACAGATTTACGATGAAATTAATGGAAAGCTAGAGTGTAAGAATACGCGGCAACTTCTTCGCCACTTGCTAGACCCAGGAAAAACTAAGACGGCAGCACAAGGGCATCTGAAAAGATTGGTTCAGAAATACCAGGGCACGGCTGAAGACCTAACAGAAGAACTGAGGAAAAGATACCTCAACACAGACAAAGGGGGCTCTTCTCTAGCACACCGAGGACCAGAGAACGCAGAGCTAGATAGGGACATCTCGATAGCGGACGTATGGAGAGCAATGAGTCAACTAAGAACCACGTCGGAGGCGGGGGCAGATGGCGTAACCAACAAAATGTTGAGGAATCTAGATCTACAGTATTTCTCGCTAAATTTAATCCAAACGCCAGAATATTTAATCTGAGTGCCACTCAATTTAATCCAGGCGCCAAAGAAATTAATCGAAGCGCCAAAGCATTTAATCCAAACGCCAGCAAATTTAATCCTCGTGCATTCTCACACTAGACCGCTCAAACTTAAAACGCGGTCGACAAATCCCAGACGCGTTATCGATGAGTTGTTACTGACGAAGCATTAGACACCCAATGAGCAAGTAATAATAACAACTTTTTTTAATCATAACAAATAAGGGCCTGGTATTTATACCACCTACAACATCAACCGAAGTACAGGGTGAGCCCGAAGCGCATTGCAGATATGCATCGGCGGTGTCCTGCAACTCGCATCAACATGTCACACCTTTATTATCCTTATGAGATGAGCGACTAGCACTAAGGTGATGACTAAGATAAACTCTCTGTGATCAGTCGATAGTCCACTCACATGACTTCGCATCACTTGCAACCTGACGTCCCACATTCTCAACCAAAGTCATGAGGGATATGGAACGAAACGTTATGTCGAATGTAATGACACTATCACTTCGACACACCTTTAGATAGCACATTAAGTGTGTCCCTACATGACATTAACTCTTTGGCCGCGTCATTACAAGTTGTGACGTTACAAGGAGCGGCTTTCATCATGACAGGACGATATGGCAACCCTGCAGTGATGGGTATCAAACCAATCGATTTTCCCTGTGTAATAAGGCTGTCGTGATGATGATACGAGTTAGCCAAGTTATCAATCGGCGTCATGTGACTTGCAGTATCATGAATTATGACACGTCACTTTCGCAACCCTATGATGTTGGGTATGAAACGAATCGGTTTTTCGTGCGGATTAAGGCTGTCGTTAGGTCGCAAACACTTTTGATGAGGCACTATGAGCTGTGACGTCACATGGATCGACTTTAATCATGACGAGACTTTATTGCTACGTTCCAGTGATGGGCATCAAACGGTGCGGTTTTCCCAGTTTAATAAGGCTGTCGTGAAGATGATACATTTTCGCCCAGTCATCATGCGGGGTCACGTGACATGGAGTAACCTGAATCACGACACATCACTTTGGCAACCCTATGAAGTTGGCTATGAAAAGAATCGGTTTTACGTGCGGAATAAGGCTGTCGTGAAGACACATTTTCCCCGAGTCATCACCTGGGGTCATGTGACTTGTAGTATCATGCATCACGACGCGTCACTTTGTCAACCCTATGAAGTTCGGTGTCAAACCAATCGGTTTTGCGTGGGGAATAAGGCTGTCGTGAAGATAATTTATTTTCGCCGAGTCATCATCGGGAGTCACGTGACTTCCAGTATCATGAATCACGACAAGTCTCTCTAGGCAACCCTATGAAGTTGGGTATCAAACCAATCGGTTTTACGTGGGGAATAAGGCTGTCGTGAAGATAATTCATTTTCACCCAGTCATCATTCGTGGTCACGGGACTTGGAGGATCGTGAATCCCGACATGTCACTTTGATAACCCTATGGAGTTTGGTATCAAACCAATCGGTTTTCCTAACGTAATAAGGCTATTGTGAAGATGATACATTTTCGGGCGAGTCATCATCCGTGGTCACGTGGCTTGGAGGATCGTGAATCCCGACATGTCACTTTGACAACCCTATGATGTTGGGTATCAAACCAATCGGATTTCCTAGCGTAATAAGGCTGTTGTGAAGATGATACAATTTTGACGAGTCATCATCCGTGGTCACGTGACTTGGAAGATATCGTGAATCACGACACGTCACTTTGGCAACCCTATGAAGTTCGGTATCAAACAAATCGGTTTTACGGGCGGAATAAGGCTGTCGTGAAGATAATTCATTTTCGCCGAGTGGCCATCCGGGATCACGTGACTTGCAGTATCATGCATCTCGATACGTCACTTTGACAACCCTATCATGTTAGATGTGAAAAGAATCGGATTTTTGTGCGGAATAACGCTATCGATGGGTCCAAGCACTTTCGCATCGTCTTTACGAGTTGTCAGGTGACATTAAGCAACTTACCATGCTGGGCATATTAGCGACAATAAAGAGATTGGTAGGAAATGAATCGCTTTTTTTTTCAGAGTAATAAGGCTGTCTATAGGAACGATGCGTTTTTGCAGAATTGCAGAACCAAGTGATATGTGGTGTCGTGCGCCATAACAGGTCACTTTTGGACTCCTAGTATGCTTGTTATGAAATTAATCTGTTTTCAGAGAGTAAATAAACTGT
The DNA here is from genome assembly GCF_052857255.1 of Amblyomma americanum. NCBI lineage: Eukaryota > Metazoa > Arthropoda > Arachnida > Ixodida > Ixodidae > Amblyomma > Amblyomma americanum. The sequence goes on from NC_135497.1 coordinate 286,223,124, forward strand.
CGATAGGTCTGCACCACAGCATTTTTGTGGTGGCAAGACAAATTTGTGCGACAATAGGTATTGCCGGTTCGACGCAGAGTGGATGATTTGGATTACTTACACACAGAATAATCAAGAATACTTCGCCGCAAAATCAGCGTCGGTGTGAAGTATTAGCCTTTTAGGGATTTACAGGAGTTCTACACCTTTTTTGTAAACCTTTTATGTGTTCACCTGCATGTGAATTTGATGACTCGACATGCGCTCCGAAAGTGGACAAATGTATTCGTGGGAGACGAGGCAGGACTGGTTCGTTAGCCGAGAGAGTCAAATTATTTACATGCGAAGAGTGATTTGATTGCATGTCACATGTCATCACATTTCAGCGCGGGAGACACGAAGGAGAAGTCGTGGCTGTCGTATGCGGCGCCCTCTTAAGCAATTATTTTCTTCAATGATCCTTCCGCGGCGCTGGCCAGCATTGCGCGCCTATTGGCTTCCTTTTTGAGATTCGCTATGGTTGTCAGCAAATCGTGTTCATGCTCACGGAGAAAGGCTTTTACGGAGGATTTGAATTTTGAAATAAATTTTTCTGTGGGATTGAAAAACGGGCTGTATGGAGGAAGCCGCTTCGCAGAGTGGTTTTCCGCAGCGAAATGTAAGACGAAATAAAAAAATGCGCCTGCCGAGGCACCAAGGCACCCTTGGTGCCTCGGCAGGCGCATTTTTTTATTTCATCTTATTTGCATTTCATTGTGAAGGCCAAGTACTGCGCCGCTGTCCTCTAGCAATGCGCGCTAGTCATGGCGGCTAATTGACAAAAAATTGAAAGGGGAAGAAAAGGCGTTGTAGGCAGATACAATTGCACCGTCAGCAACGTTGTGCATGCGCAGGGAGAACAGCTGGTGAGATCAAGTTATAAAATCCTCTCCTGTTTAAGATTTGTATTGAGACGATATTAGTGCCGTCTGCTAACTACTTCAGGTTCATTTAATTTTGTTACTTTCTGCTCACTCGCAGACGACCTATGAGAGCGGGAACTGATTTCTGCTTTGGCAGTAAAAGCGAGATGTGCCATCAAAACGAGGCAATAGTTAAAACTGTCCTATTAAAATTAGCAAAAAGAAGAAAAGTTTGTAATCTTTCGTCATCACTCTCATCCGTAGTGCTGACCTTTTAAACCAGAACTGTACGGATGCTCTAGCGTGCCCGGCTAAGCAGACATACAGAAGTGCCGCTGGCCGCGCAATTTGTATGGTCCGTTATTGCGGTCTTCTTGTGAAGCTTCAACCGAACTGTTCGCACGACGCTGCAGAAAGCACACTCCACAATCGACTGAGATGAAGAGCGTCAAGAAACGAGGACGACCTAGAAAACTGCCTGGAGAGCAGAAAAAAAACTACCGGCCGGTGTCCGCAACAGTCCGGGCAAGACCGTCGATGTGTCGAGGCGCGGTGGCGACCTCGACCAGCTCGCTGCTGCACTTGATATAAATATAAAGACTGTCCGGTGGATTACAGCGACTGATAGAAAAGAGGCAAAGAAACGCGGTGGCTCAACCCAAAAGTTCGGCCAGACTGTCAAGAGAGCTTTATGCGACATTGTTGACAGCAGTTCTGCTTCGACACTCGATGAGATTAGAAACGCCTTAATTGAGAGGTTCCCGGAGATTCAGATCAGCAAGTCCGCTGTTGATCGCCTTCTCGATGGGCATGGCTACGCACTGAAACTTGCAACGCCAAGGCCAGCTGAAAGAAACCGGCTTGACGTGAAGCGCGACCGCAGAAATTACGCGCAATGGCTGTAAAACCAAAGAACCGCTCTGGCCCGCTACTATATGAATGAAACGAACTACAATGACGTTCACGAAGCTTCGCGAGAGCCCAGCGCGGCGTGCCAGCTGTGCGACTCATGCCAAGCACGAAAGGCGCAAACCTGAATATCTTGGTTTGCATGTCTACAGAAGGACTACTCCAACTACAGCATAGTGGACAAAGTTCACTGGGCTACATTCAACGACTTCCTTGCTGAGGCTTCGCGAAAAGTAAGCGAAGTGGACCCCGATACAGAGGCAGTGTTCATATTCGACAACGCGCCAGCGCACAGCCGCGCCGAAAGTGCTATCCTCGCTGCGGAAAACCACTCTGTGAAGCGGCTTCCTCCATACAGCCCGTTTTTCAATCCCACAGAAAAATTTATTTCAAAATTCAAATCCTCCGTAAAAGCCTTCCTCTGTGAGCATGAACACGATTTGCTGACAACCATAGCGAATCTCAAAAAGGAAGCCAATAGGCGCGCAATGCTGGCCAGCGCCGCGGAAGGATCATTGAAGAAAATTATTGCTTATGAGGGCGCCGCATACGACAGCCACGACTTCTCCTTCGTGTCTCCCGCGCTGAAATGTGATGACATGTGACATGGAACTCGCAATGCAAGGCGACCGACACACGTCCACTATGAACTGCAATCAAATCACTCTTCGCATGTAAATAATTTGGCTCTCTCGCCTAACGAACCAGTCCTGCCTCGTCTCCCACGAATCAATTTGTCCACTTTCGGAGTGTATGTCGAGTCATCAAATTCACATGCAGGTGAACACATAAAAGGTTTACAAAAAAGGTGTAGAACTCCTGTAAATTCCTGAAAGGCTAATACTTCACACCTGCGCTGATTTTGCGGCGAAGTATTCTTGATTATTCTGTGTGTAAGTAATCCAAATCATCCACTCTGCGCCAAACCGGCAATAACTATTGTGGTATAAATTTGTGTTGCCTCCACAAAAATGCTGTGGCGCAGACTTATTGACAGTTTGTTTACTCTCTGAAAACAGATTAATTTCATAACAAGCATACTAGGATTGCAAAATTGCCGTGTTATGGCGCACGGTACCACATGTCACTTGGGTCTGCAAGTATGCAAAAACGCATCGTCCCTACGACAGCCTTATTACTCTGAAAAAAAAAACGATTCATTTCACACCAATCTCTCAATTGTCGCTAATATCCCCGTCATGATAAGTTGCTTAATGTCACCTGACAACTCGTAAAGACGATGCGAAAGTGCTTGGACCCAGCGATAGCATTATTCCGCACGAAAACCCGATTCCTTTCACAGCTATCATGATAGGGTTGCCAAAGTGGCATATCGTGATGCATGATACTGCAAGTCACGTGACCCCAGATGAAGACTCGGCGAAAATGTATAATCTTCACGACAACCTTATAAGTCTGCAAAAACCTTTTGGCTTGACACCCAACATCATAGCGTTGCCAAAGTGACGTGTCGTGATTCAAGATCTTCCAAGTCACGTGAGCACGGATGGTGACTCGGCGAAAATGTATTTTCTTCATGACAGCCTTATTCCACAATTAAAGCCAATTGGTTTCAAACCCAACATCATAGGTTTGCCTAAGAGACTTGTCCTGATGCATGATACCGCAAGTCACGTGATCCCCGATGATGTCTCGGCGAAAATGAATTATCTTCACGACATCCTTATTCCGCACGTAAAACCGACTGGTTTGATACCCAACCTGATAGGGTTGCCAAAGTGACGCGCCGTGATTCACGATCCTTCAAGTCACGTGACCACGGATGATGACTCGTCGAAAATGTATCATCTTCACAACAGCCTTATCATGCTAGGAAGACCGATTGTTTTGATACCCAATATCATAGGGTTGTCAAAGTGACATGTCGGGATTCACGATCCTCCAAGTCACGTGACCACGGATGATGACTCGCCGAAAATGAATTATCTTCACGACAGCCTTATTCCCCGCGTAAAACCGATTGGTTTGACACCCAACTTCATAGGATTGCCAAAGTGACGTGTCGTGATTAAAGATCATCCAAGTCACGTGACCACAGATGGTGACTAGGCGAAAATGTAGTTTCTTGAAGACAGCCTTATTCCGCAATTAAAACCAATTGGTTTGATACCCAACATCATAGGGTTGCCAAAGAGACTTGTCCTGATGCATGATACTGCAAGCCACGTGATCCCCGATGATGTATCGGCGAAAATGAATTGTCTTCACGACATCCTTATTCCGCACGTAAAACCGACTGGTTTGATACCCAACCTGATAGGGTTGCCAAAGTGACGCGCCGTGATTCACAATCCTCCAAGTCACGTGACCACAGATGATGACTCGTCGAAAATGTATCATCTTCACAACAGCCTTATTATGCTAGGAAAACCGATTGGTTTGATACCCAACATCATAGGGTTGTCAAAGTGACATGTCGGAATTCACAATCCTCCAAGTCACGTGACCACGGATGATGACTCGGCGAAAATGAATTATCTTCACGACAGCCTTATTCCCCACGTAAAACCGATTGGTTTGATACCCAACTTCATAGGGCGGCCGAAGTGGCTTGTCGTGATGCATGATACTGAAAGTCACGTGACTCCCGATGATGACTCGACGAAAATTAATTATCTTCACGGCAGCCTTATTCCCCATGTAAAACCGATTGGTTTGACACCCAAATTCATAGGGTTGACTAAGTGACGCGTCGTGATGCATTATACTGCAAGTCGCATCACCCCGGGTGATGACTCGGGGAAAATGTGTCTTCACGACAGCCTTATTCCGCACGTAAAACCGATTCGTTTCATAGCCAACTTCGTAGGGTTGCCAAAGTGATGTGTCGTGATTCACGATACTTCATGTCACGTGACCCCGCATGTTGACTCGGCGACAATGTATCATCATGACAGCCTTATTAAACTGGGAAAACCGCACCGTTTGATGCCCATTAGTGGAAGGCAGCAATAAAGGCTCGTCATGATTAAAGTCGATCCATGTGACATCACAGCTCATTGTGCCCCATCAAAAGTGTTTTCGACCTAACGACAGCCTTATTCTGCACAAAAAACCGATTCGTTTCATATCCAAGATCATAGGGTTGCGAAAGGGACGTGTCATAATTCATGATACTGCAAGTCACATGACGCCGATTGATGACTTGGCTAACTCGTATCATCATGACGATAGCCTTATTACACAGGGAAAATCGATTGGTTTGATACCCATCACTGCAGGGTTGCCATAACGTCCCGTCATGATGAAAGCCGCTCTTTGTGACGTCACAACTTGTAATGACGCTGCCAAAGAGTTTAGAGTTAGCGATAGCGACAACATTGCAATAGCGACTTGATGTTATGCATGATACTGCAAGTGTCGTGAGACCGGACAGTGGACTCGTCAAAATAGCTGCGTGCAAACGATAGCCGTATTCTCCAGGGAAATTCTATACCAATGTTGTTGGGTCGCGAAAGTGCCTCCCCTTTGCTGAAAGTCACGTGACTTTATAAGGTGGGAAGAATTGCACATCTTTGTGCAGTTTATTAGTGTCATGTAGGAACACACTTAATGTGCTAGCTAAAGGTGTGTCGAAGTGGTAGCGTCATTACATTCGACATAACGTTTCGTTCCATACCCCTCATGACTGGTTGAGAATGTGGGACGTCAGGTTGCAAGTGATGCGAAGTCATGTGAGTGGACTACCGGCTGATCACAGAAAGTTTATCTTAGTCAACACCTTAGTGTGAGTCGCTCATCTCATCAGGATAATAAAGGTGTGACATGTTGATGCGAGTTGCAGGACACCGCCAATGCATATCTGCAATATGCTTCTGGCTCACCCTTTACTTCGGTTGATGTGGCAGGTTCTTATAAATACCAGGCCCGTATTTGTTATTATTAATAAATTTGTTATTATTTCTTGCTCATTACGTGTCTAATGCTTCGTCAGTAACAACTCATCGATAATGCGTCTGGGATTTGTGGACCGTGTTTTAAGTTTGAGCGGTATAGTGTGAGAATGCATGAGGATTAAATTCGCTGGCGTTTGGATTAAATGCTTTGGCGCTTCGTTTAATTTCTTTGGCGCCTGGATTAAATTGAGTGGCACACAGAATAATTATTCTGGCGTTTGGATTAAACTGAGCGGGAAATACTGTAGTATCTGTCACGACACTCACAGACTTCCTAAACGAGATATGGAAACAAGGCAGTCTACAAGAAACTTGAAGTGGGAAACCTCAGGCCGATATCGCTAACGTCGTGCCTGGGGAAGCTGATGGAACATGTAATACTAAACAGACTCCATGAGTACGCAGACGAAGACCTAGTGGGTGGCTACGTGTCTGCTTCTAGGTCTGTGTTTTCGCTTTTCCTGTCTTCTCGCGTGTGGCGTGAGTCGGACAGTACCCTCCGTGAGACCGAATGCTGAAGACGCCCCTGTGGAGAAATTCCCGGCAAGGTGGGCGCATTCTCAAGTGAGAAAACCCAACCGGAACCCTCAGGGGCAAGCTAGGCTTAGCTCGTCTCTGCCGAGCGAGGCCGCGCTACGCGTCTGCATGGATTCTGCGTTGTCGACGACAGCTACGCGGATGCCCGCTGTGTTGCCACCTGACGCAGCCTCCACGTCCACGCAATCGTCAGCGCCTCTGGGCCTCCAGCCTGCGCCGTCTTCCGATGCTACGACTTTGGCCTGTGACATGGACTGCTCCACCGCCTCCGTGCCCGTGGCACTCCCTCAAGAAACTGTGCCCGTCGCGCCAGTTCGGTATTCCCACCAAGGGCCGTCACCAGCGTCTGAGCCTCCTCCACAGATTCCTCCCATGAGTCAAGGCTCTCTTCCGCCTGCTGCGAACTCGTTCCGCGTTACCATCAATCCTACATTGCGCTTTGATATGACTGCCATCCCTGCCCGGAATGTTCGAGCCACAATTGACCACGCTCTTGGCTCTTCGAACTACTGCGAGTTTGTCGTCCATCGGCCATCGAACACCATCACGGTAAACTTGTCATCCTTCATGGACGCCCAGAAACTTTGCGCAGTTACGCGGATCCCCGTAAATGACAGCAAGCATGTCCCGGTGCAAATATATTTTGCATCTGGTCCTGACACACTCCGCTGCATGGTTTATCATGTCGACAGCACGAGCCCTCCCGAGGAGGTGCGCGCAAATATTCGCTGCTCAACTCACGTTGTACTGCAAGCACGGCCTATGGGTCGCCGGGGCTCATACCTGCTCATCCTGCAAGGCCCGTTGACTCTCCCGAAGTACCTTCCTTACTACGGTGCGATCGTCAAACCACAGCCCTTCCGACCTCGTCGTATTTTTTGTTATCACTGCCACAAAGGACATATGCAAAATACCTGCCCTAATCCAGCAGCTGTGGCCGACATGAATGAACCAACAGTTCTTTGTGCCCTGTGCAAATCGCCGGACCATGACATTCGCTCTCCCGCTTGTCCAAAGAAGAAGCAAGCGAAGAAGTTTCACAAGTCGCCTCCAAAAAATTGATGTTCCTACAAGTAATCGCTTTGCAGCTCTCGCATGTTACGACAACGACTTCCCTGAAGTTACTTTACATATGAGCCCACTGCTCACCATACGTCTCCTCTCCAGCGTACATATGCACAAGCGGCTGACCTTCCCGGATCAAATGGTACGCCAAAACGTCCAGTGCGTCCATCACATGTGGATACCACAGATGAAGACACAGCTTTAGACAATGCAATCGCGGAGGCTCGCCGCCGACTAGACGAACTCACCCAGTGCCGGGAACAGCGTCGTTCTCAATCCTCTCGAAGAATTCTAATAACTCGGGAGCAATCATCAGAGGAATCAACTAGGGTAAGCACTGGGCCACAATCAGGTGCCGACCACCTGTTAGCCGTGACTGCCCCGACAGTGGATAAGATATTAGCGCTGATGAAGCAGGTGACGTCCCTCATTGTGGAAGCTCTTCGGCCTCGTCATGGATAGCGCATCATCATCGGTGGTGGTGCAGTGGAACTGTCGAGGATTCGCTAATAAGGCCTCTGAAGTGAACATCCGCCTTTGCGACGGAAAGCTGAGGGCATGGGCGTTCCTGCTGCAAGAGCATAATGCACTCCCACGCCTTTCAGGTTTCTGCGCATATCATTCACCCTCTATCCCTGATCGCCGTTGCACCGCCTCCTCCCTCAGCCCAGGTAAATCTGCAATTTATATTCACAATTCAGTTCCGCACACACCGCTCGACCTTTCACGGTGGTTGGTGCAACACACGTCAAAAGGTTGTCGCCCTTCTCGTAAAACCTGCACGCACACCCCTTGTCCTAGTTTCTTTTTATAGTCCTGGCTCCGCATCTCTCAATCTGGGATGGGTTCGTTTTCTACGTTCTACCAACTCGGGTATCCCTATTCTAGTTGGTGGTGACTTCAACGGCGCACACACTGCGTGGAGTTGCCCATCGGATTCCTCAAGTGGTGCACACATCCAAGGGAGCTTTTCGGATCATTCCTTTCAACTTTTAAACCACCCGAATACTTCTACCCGCCCACGAGGTGGCCCGTATTCACCTGATTTGACTTGGTGGTTAGGCCCCGGTAACCCTCGTTGGGCTGTTGATTCTGATACTTGGGGTAGCGATCACATCCTTATTTTTATCTCCCTCACGCCTACGCGTCTACGGAAAATACGCCGCACTGTAGGCATAACGTCATGGGACTCTGTACGCGCAGACAATCATTTATCTACATTCAACCCCTTTTCAGCACTGTCTACTCTCTCTGCTGTTCTCGCTACTCACACTATTACCACTACTGTAAATGAAGATGACCAAAACCCGGATTTACATCTCTTGAATCTGTGGGCTCTTCGTCGCCAGCCGGATCTTTACGCTACTCGTCACCCCGATGACCCATCGGCTCTTCCTACTCTTCACCGCGCAACCGCACGGGCGCGACGCTATGCAAAGCGCCTAGGCAGGCAACGCTAGGCTGCATGGTGTGGCCGCCTGTCCTCTACGCAGGGCAATCGACATCTTTGGAGAGTGTTTCACGCCATGAAGCGCCCTTCTCAGGTTGCAGATTACACAGAGAGCGTTCGCCTCGCGCTAAATGTGGATGAGGACACATTTGCACAACAAGCGGCCAGTCAAATTTTTTCCAAACCATGACTGCACCGCTACGTCTCCACCGGACTTATCGGTTACAGAGCCCTCCGATGGGATTACTTCTGACCTCACCATGGCAGAGCTGCTGGCCTCTATTGAACGTTTAAAAACTGCTACTACTCCCGGGCACGACGGCATACCTAACTCCTTATTCCTTAACTTGGAAGGGAGGGCTTTGCAAGCCCTACTTGATACTTTTAACGAAGTGTGGCTTTGTGGCGTCATGCCGGGAGACTGGAAGCATTCTATTGTGGTTCCAATACCCAAGTCAGGTCAGCCTCCAGTATCTCTCTCAGCCCTTCGCCCAATTTCTCTTACGCCTACCATCTGCAAGCTTTATGAAAACATTCTAGCCGCACGCTTGTCGTGGTGGCTGGAATCCCATGATTGTTACCCAGATTCCCAAATTGGTTTCCGCCCACAAATTGGAACGGAGGACGGCCTTGCTACTTTGGCTGCTGACGTGCTTGACCACTCTCCGCAGAGTCACCTTGTACGAACCGTAATCGCTACAGACATAACAAAGGCATATGATAACATCCTTCACTCTGCCATTCTTGCCTCCCTTCAAACTCTTGGTCTCCCTCACCGGTTCCTCCTCTCTATTCACGCCTTTTTAGCAAATCGAAGCTTCAGCGTGCGTGTCCACGGAAAGCCCTTTGGCAACTTCACTTCCAATAGAGGAGTGCCGCAGGGCTCCGTTCTCGCCCCCACATTATTTAATGTGGCTTTAATTCCTCTTGTTCGAGCCCTAGAGTCCATTCCTTCTATCCGCGTGCTTGCGTATGCCGATGATATAACCTTGTGGTGCTGTCATCCAGATGCGTCTATTCATCAGTCGGTCCTTCAACACGCGCTGGATGTATGGACATCTCGCCTCCCACCTCTGGGTCTAACACTATCTCCTACTAAATCATGTTTCATTCGAATTGGAAATAAAGCCGGCTTACGGAAAGCTCCCCCTTTAACTTTTACGGTACATAATTCTCTGATTCCTCAGGTAGAAACTGTTCGTATTCTTGGTCTTCTCCTCCATACATCTGGGACTGGCACCTCGTGGCTGGCAGCCAACCGTAAATCGGCTCACGCTACTCTTGGTCTGATTCGTCGCATAGCTATGCGCTCTGGTGGCGCACGTGCTCATACGGCCCGCCAGCTTGTGTGCTCTATCCTTCAGCCACGGATAGTATATCAGGCACAATTTCAACGTCTCACCCGCAGACAGTGGGACTCCCTTGAAGCTATCAATCGTGAGGCTATGCGCGTCATAACATATCTGCCTTGTTTAACACCCATACCTGTGCTACAGGAGTTCGCACAACTTAATACACTCAGTGAAATCATCGACCAACGGGTGGCAAAAAGAGTTCGAAAACAGTCTCTCAAACTTCATCGTTTAAAGACACTTCCACCGTGGTCCTATTGCCAGCTCACTGACAATCGCCCCACTGTTTCCCCGTCGGTATCAGCAGCGTATCTGCCTGAAGGGTGCATATTATACACGAATGCATCACATTCTGCAGAGAGGGGAGTTACTGCTGTGTATAGTCCATCTCATCCGCATCTCAACTCTCGCGCGACGTATACTGCGGATACGTGCACTCCCCTGGCATTAGAACTTCAAGCTATTTATAATGTCATTGCTTCCCTTCCTCTCGTTCCAACATTCAATACAGTTCATATTTACACCGACTCCCGCGCCGCCCTTAAACAGCTTAAGGCTGTTCGACGAACGTTCCAGATTTCACAATCAATTCGTGTGCTGTGCGCAAAGTATCCATGTCCTGTGCGCATACACTGAATTCGCGGCCATGCCCAGGATCCCCATAACATTCTAGCAGATGCTATGACTCATCTTCATACATTAGACGATCCGCCACCTTCCCCTCTTCCCCCAGACCCGTTCCTGTCCCATGTTTCCGATTCCGAAGTTCTGCGCCAGCGAACACGCGCTCTAGTTCCTCCGTGTTCGCACCCTCTCCCCCGTAGTCTTACTCGGCAGGAGGAGGTATCCGTGCGCCGGATTCGGGCAGTGGCGGCTCTGACACCATCTGTCCGTCATCGGTGGCGTGCCAAAGATCTGCCAGCACCTGACAGGTGCCCTCACTGTAGCGCTGCACCGTACATTTGTGATGTGCGGCACTTGTTATGGACGTGCCCAGCGACGGCTGCTATCAGAAAACGGCTCCTCAGGGAGGTGGGCCTGCGGTGGAACCGCGAAAGTGACTACGTGAAGTGGACTATAGACAACCGTTTCGTTTTAGGAACCTGTGCGACTACCTCAGCGCAACGGTTCTTCACTCCTTTTAACTTTCAATCCCGTGCATTCCTTCCCCCCTTCCTTTTTCAACTTATGCCTCATGACACACTTCTCGAATAAAAAAAAGAGTACGCAGAGGAAATAGAAGTAGTTTCTCAAACCATGCTAGGGTTTAGGAGCCAGTTGTCCACGCAGGACGTAATGCTCGAGCTCAAAACAGACATCATAGACCCACCCAAAAAAGGGGGCACAAAAACTATACTGGACCTCGATCTATGTAATGCCTTTGACGTCAAACATGACGCCGTACTAACTAATCTGGCGGAAATTGCCCCTGGTAAGAGTGCCTACGAATACGTTAAGGACTTTCTAACCGAAAGAGCAGCAGAAATAAATTTAGGAGGCATTAAGTCGGAAAACTTTAGGCTAAGAGACAAGGGCATCCCGCAGGGCTCTGTGCTGTTCCCTTTCTTATTCAACTTAGCGTTAAAGAACATTAGACCCCTATTGAAGGCTGTGAAATAAATAAAACACACGCTATAAGCGGACGATATCACAATATCGACGCACACAGGCAATGATGGTGATATAGAAGAAAATCTACAACAGGATATCAACATTGTCGAGGAATACGCGGAATGGGCAGGGTTAAAATGCTCGCCAAGCAAACCCAAACTTTGGTGATCCGGGGGCTAGCAAACGTGATACCGACGCATGAGACATTCTGGTAGAGGTCAATAAGACACCGGTAGCCAGAGTGGACAAAATCATAGTCTTGGGACTGATAGTCCGGGCCAATAGAAAGAACACAGAGACAATAAACAGGCTTAAATCGACAATTAACATGACAACCAGGCTGATAAGGCGAATAGCCAACAAAAGACTTGGAGTCAAAGAGAAAAATCTGTGCCGAATGGTTCAGGCTTTTGTTATAAGCAGAATAACATACGCCATCCCCTATCTCAAGCTAGGGCTGGCGGAAAAAAACACGAAATAGACGGGATCACAAGACAGGTATACAAAGCAGCCCTGGGACTACCCCACTGCACCCCTACGGTAAGACTTCTTAAACTTGGGATCTACAACACCATCGCGGAACTGTGCGAGGCACATCTAATCACACAATTAAGACGGCTCGCCACCACACATACGGGATGTTAGATCCTGGCCAGCCTAGGACTACGTGATAGAATCCCGGAAAAAAACGCGCAGGCAAAACTACAGACTGAAGTGAGTAACTCACTCACTATTAAACCGCTTCCAAAAAACATGCACCCTGCTTTTCACGAAGGCAGGAGGCGAGCAAGAGCAAAGGCCCTTGAAGCCAAGTTAGAAGGCTCTGAATACACTGCCTACGTAGACGCGGGAATACGAGGAAGGCGACTTCTTTGTGGTCGTGGGCGTGAACGACTCGGGTCAAACATTAATGGCGGTTCGGTTGAAACAAAGAACTCTGGGGCAGCGGAGGAGGTGGCTGTCGCCATGGCAGTAGTTCCCCGGCACACTCGGGGAATAGGGGAAACGAGTTGGCTCACTGTGTAGCTCGAGGTCACGTCAGCCGAGCAGTGAGCCAGGTTGAGTGCCCCAATTTCACAAGAGATGCATCCATATCCTTTCAAGACTACACTAATCACTTTAAACTGGAAAGGAGGATATATCCGCCACCAGACAAGAAGCTCGAGAAAAGGCAGGAGGTAACGTGGCGTCGACTCCAGGCGCGAGCCTTCTTTAGCCCGTAAAAACTAGCTCACATGTACCCAACACAATACAATGCAACTTGCAACGAATGCGGCGAGATAGCCGGATACGATCACATTCCATGGGGCTGCAAAAAGGCGCGGCCACCAGCGGGCCCACTACCAGTTCTTTCTCTAGAGCGGTGGGAGGCTATACTGGCCAGCTAAGACCCGTTGACACAAGTCTGGGCCACTGAGTGGGCTCACAAGATCGCCGAGAACCACAGACTCGAGGCCATCTAGTATAGCACCCACATAGGGCTCACAGCTGACAATAAATGTTTTTCAATCAAAAAAAATGGTCAGCCTTGGTTAATCTTGATTGCAAGTCCAGGTTAGTCTGGTTGTCTAGCTATATTGTCGCATAAAAGACGACACAACTGTGGTTGCGGCGCTCGCGAGCTCTCCTTTTCAATTTCCGACATGTTATCAGGCATGCAACGACGGTGGCGAAGCGAGCGGCGGCGAGCGCACCGACCAGCAACGCGGTGCGACGTCATACCAAACGACGGCGGCAGCGAGCCGCGCGGTGTGACGTCATGCCAGATGGCGGGGCGAGCGCGCAAAGCACAGTAACCGTCTCACATATCTCGGTGGACGCCCGAACCGCGCCGTAAAAGAAGGGATAAAGGAGGGCGGAAAGAAGAAAGAGAAAACTGAAAATTGAAAGTTGCATTTTGAGGAAAGGCGCTGCGCTGCGCAGCGGCGGAACACCTGTGGCTCCGTGCTACTGGTGGGTCATGTGCAGCTGTGACTGGGGAGCGAGAGAGAGAAATTTGCCATGGGCCGTCACTGCTCCTCGCGCATGCGCAGCACGGCTCTCCAGGAATCACGCGAAACTGCTCAACCTAAGCCGAGTAAAGCTTTCACTTTAAAAGCAAAAATGTAGGGACACTGAGAGCAAAGGGAAATGCTGTTTTTGAAGCAGGCTTTCTGTGACTGATTAGATGAAAAACTATGTACATATGTGAGATGGCTTACTTAGTGTAAGAAATTAAAAAAAACATGCGTCAGGCCCAGTGAGCTGCGTTTCTCAACTCGTGAAACAACTTCGCGCAAAATGTACACATTGCATTTTTGCATCCGTGGTGTTCATTGAAGCTATAAGGCCTGCTCTTTAGCCCACGTGTAATCAACACGAAAAAAGGGGCAGGTGTACCACTTGCTCACGTATACAATGCCCAAGGTCCAAGCTTCAATCCCTGCCGCGGCGTCCGTGTTCCGGTGGAGGGGAAACGGAAAAGGTGCCACTGTGCTGAGTGATGTATAGACAACACTGCAGTACAAGGGCGTTTATTTTTTGAATTTTTTTGTAAGACACCACGATTCAGAGCAGAATGGCTTGAGCGTTTGTCACACGAAGCTTCCACCAAGCTTCCATGCATGGTGCAATCGCGATATTAACAGATCAAACCAATGTTCAAGCATTCGCCCTGACTCGCCCCTCTTTTTACACAGCTATAGCGCCACCTAACGAAACTTGCAGTTATATATGTAATGAGGTATTTGCACTGTCCTGTCCGGCCTGCAATTACGAAGTTAACCTCTGGATAGTAAAATGGCGCCCGTGACATCAAGTTAACACCTCCTACAAAATTAGTAAAATGTTTGCAACTGCAAGCAAAGTGCTAGTAACTGCACCGTTACTAACTTTTCACTGCCTGCTACTACCTAGGCACACACTCTTAAAAAGATGTTAGTAAAATGGTAGTAAAAAGGTAGTAAGTGCAGCAGTTACTAACTAGGACTGCGTTTTACTATTTACATCCCTCTTCAAGATATAGTTAGTAAAAGTAGGAATCAGAACGCTGCCTTCACGTCTCTGCAGTTCTTTGGTAATTTGCGTTATAATCAGGGAGGCGCCGCTCTCTTTTTGCCACGGCGATGGACGTGGAGGCTGCTGGGCCTCTATTGGAACCCGGTGAGTCGGCAGCAGCCGCCCAGAGGAAGCGCCTGCACCGCCAGAGTGACTCGAGCAGCGAGGGCACTGTTGTGTACTCGGTGCCAGGTGAAGACTCCTCGTCCTCGGCCGACGACGCTTTCATACCGGTTGTTGGCAAGAAGCCCAAGCGCAGACTGCGTAGACAAGCCGAATCATCTTCATCGAGCACGTCAACGGTGTCCTCATCAAGAACGCCAGCGATCATCACGGCACGAAGTTCCTCGGCGCATACAGCTTTGTTTGTGTCGTTGAACTCAACGGACAACTTGAACCTCCTGAACAGGCAAGCCATGTCTATTTATTTGGAGAGCCTCGTACCGTGAGGCATTGAAGATGTCAGAATAAACCCGTTCAAAAACGTCATTGTCATTTATGTGGTGGAGCGAAGTGCACTAGAGAGTTTAACCGCAGTCACCAAACTAGGCAACATCAGTGTACGCACCCTTATTCTTCAGGGCAGCGGCACTACGGCTGGCGTAATCTACGTCGACATCACCATCTGTGACGCAGATTTACTCATGTTGATCAAGCCGGCAACCAACGGCATTTCCATCATTCAAGTTCAGCGGCTAGGAAGATCTACATGCATCAAGCTGAGCTTCAAGGGTGACTGCATACCATCGTACGTGAAGGTTGGACACTTTCGTCATCCAGTTCGACCTTTTGTGCCTAAGCCCCTTCAATGCAGGAAGTGCATGACGATCAGCCACGTGAGCGGCGTCTGCATCAACTCCATCGTGTGCCCGCGATGCTCCGAGTCACACAGCGGTGACGTTTGCCGCGCGACAATCTTGAAGTGCGCCAACTGCCACGGCCCTCATGACTTCCTCGAAAGACTGCCCCCGTCTAAAGACCGAGTGGGCGGTACTGAAGCAAATGGTGCGAGACCATTCTACGCACAAAGAAGCCGCCGCAAAGGTGCGACGACGTCGTTCGCGCCGCCGAAAGTCGTCAAAAAAGCAGTCACATTTGACAAGAATGCCCCAAACGCAACGGCAGCATGTCCGCCTCAACCAAAAACCGTACCAAATCAAGTGAGCCCGGCGCTTGGTGAGGCTGGACCTGCTGCCTCAGATGCAACTTGGCCACCACTGGCAAAGCCTTCTACGCATACTGTGTCAGGGATGTTGGCGCACTCAGGGCAGTGTGCAGCGCCTACGACTGATCCAGCCAACAGGCACGATCAAGGCCATGGCCAAGATATGCAAGTGATTGCAATGCTAACGTCACTAATGAATGCCATGCGTGCTCTGCTTTCCAGCCTACGCACGCCAGCAGCAAATAGCGCACTTCAAGTGCTGGACGCGCTACATCCAGTTCTTGCGGCTCTACAGTAGAAGACATCATGGCTCCTTCGAACTTGTCTTTTCAAAAGAAAGTCAAGCAAGCTTTCATTTTCCAATGGAATGCTCGTGGACTCCAGTCCCGAATTTCCGATTAACGGCACTACGTCTACGAAAATAACTTCCCCATTCTTGTGATTTGTGAACCGAAGATCCCGGCAATTTTTCGAATACCCGGTTACGAGGCTTTTGCACCACCCACGCGCAACAGATCCAGCAAAGTCATCGTCTACATTCGACGTGAACTTACATATGTGCGACATTCAGTTCCTCCGAACGAAGACAATCAGTACGTTTGCCTGACAGTGAAGAGCCGAGACCGGACGTTTACGCTACTGGCGGTGTACTTGGTGCCATCAAGTCGTTTCGACGCCAGAAGGTTGAGTGGTTTGATGGCAGCTACACCTGCTCTGTGGGTCATTATGGGTGACTTCAATGCTCATCACACCATGTGGGGAGGCGTCAGGATGGACGTTAGGGGAAGGCAGTTTGTGTCCTTCGCCTCTGACCATGACCTCCAGTGCTTTAATGACGGAAGCCCTACCTATATTCGAGAGGTGACTTATAGCAGCTGCTTGGACTTGACTTTCGTTTCACAGTGCCTTACCAACAGCGTCCGGTGGTTTTCGGATGTAGAAACCCATGGCAGCGACCATATCTCAACCTATCTGATTATTACCGGCCATTCCACATTTTTCCCAGTCACGTGTAGGCAGCGCATTGATTGGACAGTTTTTAAATTACTTATGGAGGCTGCTTGCACAGAGGGCTTCTCTACCTGTCTTGAACAAAAAATTAAGGAGGCCATGGAACACGCCACCTGCCCCTTTAACCCTGTCGCTAACTACACCGATTTTGACTTCGAATTGCAGTGACTGCGATCACAATGGTGCAGGGCAGAGCGCAGATACCGACGCACAATGTCGCGCCTAGACCTAAGAGATGCTAGGCGCATACAGAAGAAGATTCAGCGCAGAATTCAGGCACTGCAAACACAACGCTTGAGGATATTTTGCCAAACACTTGATCCACGGAAGCTTTTGTCACGCGATTGGAGTGTAATTCATGGTCTTCGCACGTCCCATCAAAAGCACTACCCGTTCAAATCCGTAGCGCTCCACCAAACGCGCAGTCTGGTTGAGGTAGCAGAAGATTTCTGCGCAAGAATAACAGGCCCTCCGCATCCAGGCGCAAAGCTGCGCCGCAACAATGTTCCACCCTCACGGGATTCTCGAATGGATGTACTATTCTCCATGGAAGAACTTGATGCTGCGCTGGCTTGTTTTAGAAGGACATCATCACCAGGGCCCGATGGCGTGACGTACTCCGCACTTGCCAACCTTGGCCAAGAAGCTCGACGGGCTCTTTTGGACGCTTATAACAAGTCATGGACTGCTGGCATAGTTCCTCATGATTGGAAGACCAGTGGTCTGGTTCCACTTCTTAAACCGGGGAAATCACCGCTGGACCTTTCATCATGGAAAGAATGTTGCTCACACGCATGGAATGGTACTTGGAGCGATATCAGATTTATCCAACCTTCATGTCTGGGTTCCGACAGGGCCGCTCTTCTATCGACAACGTGGTTGACCTTGTAACGTCGGTGCAATACAGTAAAAGTTTGAAAATATTGACCATGACATTGTTTTTGGATGTCGAGGGCGCGTACGACAACGTAACGCATCAGGCCATTTTGGACGCAATTGAAGCTGCTGAGATCGGAGGCCGCACGTTCAGCTGGATACGCCGATATTTATCAGAGAGGTCGTTTTTGTCCTGACTGCGGACGTACCAACGTCCTTACACCGAAATTCGCGCGGAGTCCTTCAGGGTGGAGTGCGAAGCCCAGTTCTCTTCAACCTTGCTCTCATCGGCCTAGTCGACGTATTGCCACAATCTGCTCAGATCTCTGTATATGCAGATGATATCTGTATTTGGGCATCAGGGGTGACCCGTCCTCAAGTTCGTGCAAGACTTCAAAAGGCGGTATCGATATTGACAGCTTATCTTCGCTTGCAGGGCCTGAACATTTCGAACGAAAAGTGTTCACTTTTGGCGTTCACACGCAAAATAATGTCATTTTACACCATTCGCATCAATGGCGAAGCCATTCCCTATGAGAGAAGCCACAGATTCCTTGGTGCTGTCACCGACAGGAACCTCTCGTGGAGTCCACATATCTACGACATAAGAAAGACACTAATTGTGATTGTCCACGTCCTCTCCTTCCCCGGGGGAAAGTCCTGGGGCGCACTCAGTGCGGTCGATGCTACAACTGTACCGTTCCCTATTTCTGGGCTACATGCGGTACAGTCTTCCGATATTCAGCGCAAGCTCTCCGTATCTGCCTTGGACTGCCTAAATGTGCGTCAACAGCAGCAACTGTTCTTGTTTCCCGGGAACATCCTGTAACTATATACATTGCTGTTGACACCATGAGAACACACATTCGGCACCTCACACGGGTTCCCTGTCATCACCTCGCAACACTCCCAATAATTAGGCCGCGTACTGCATTCACCAAAGTCATTGAAGCCCATCGCGCATATTTTCCATCGGAGTTCACCCCTGCGTCAAGACCGTGCTCACTCTTATGGAGTCTTCATGAACCTCGGGTTCACCTCTATATTCCTGGCATTACGAAGAAAGCTGGTGCATCATTGCCCGCTCTTAAACAACTGACATTGAATCACCTGCATTCTTACCACAGTCACCGCATACATGTTTACACAAATGGATCAGTTCACTCGACCATTTCTGCGGGGTCGGTGGTGATACCGGCCAGATCCATCTTCATGAAAGTGAAGACGACCTATCCAACATCTTCAACTGGTGCGGAACTCGCAGCCTTGCGGGCTGCGGTAGAGTTCATCAGTAAAAAACCTCAACATGACTGGAAGGTTTTCACCGACTCTAAAGCAGCCCTTCAAGCCCTGCAAGCTGCGCTACGCCGCGGGTCGCAGGAACAACTTGTTGCTGAGATCCGTCTACTGTACCACGACACCGTATCCAAAGGTCATGACATCATTTTTCAATGGCTGCCAGGACACTGTGGTATTAACGGTAATCACCAGGCCGATGCGGCTGCGCGTTCTGCTCACAACGACGGACTTCCAGTGAGGATCCCAATATCAAGACCTGACGCTGCGTGTGGGCTTCGCCCTTTGGCGCTGGAGCTCCCACTTTCAGCGTGGAACACGGAAGTTTTGCAACCTCCGCCTCAAGGCACTGGACCCTGGACTGCGCCTTCGTCTTCCACGTAACTTAGCACGTCGCGAAGCAACATTGTTATGCAGTTTATGGATCGGTGTTGCTTTTACCAACCACTATGCTTTCCGGATGAGGATGGCCGACAGCCCTGCCTGTGAAAGCTGTGGTTGTGAGGAGACCATCGCTCATCTCTGTGAGTGCCCTGCAATTGCGTGTGCAAGACATACACTGTGTTGTGCCCTGGACCGCCTCGATCCTTGCCCATTAACAGAGCAAAAGATCCCCGGTCCGTGGCCACAGCAGTCGACTGCCCTCAAGACATGCAAGGCACACTTTGCCTACTTGAGAGCGACTGAATTGAGAGACAAATTGTGATAGCGTTGTGCGTGTGTGAGTGTTATGCCTTTTTCCCCTTCTCTCTTCCTCATTTTAGTTCCCTAAATCCTCCTCCCCAGTGCAGGGTAGCCATCCGGAACCCCTTTCTGGTTAACATTCCTGCATTTCCATCCTCCTTTTTATCTATCTATCTAGTAAAAGTAGCCCTTTCTACCTTCTTACTAACTCTGGTCGCTAATTACTACCCAGTTAATAACCGCTCCTTTAGCCCTAAAATAAACCCAAATAATATAACTGACACAGAGTGTTGTGCGAATAAGTTGGTTTTGTTATTAAACATTTCTGCAGGCGCGTGCGGTTAGGTAGACTAGGCGGCTTCTACGATCTCAACTTCCAAATTAACGCTGTTTTTTACTCAAAGGGTAAGAGCCACTAGAGCATAACTGAGAGTCAGATTTACGGATTGTATAAGATTGACAAAGATTTACCTGTGCAAGCGCAGTGCGCGTGTGTGACTTTCTTGTTTTTGCTTTTCTTGCATTCTGAACCTCTGTTTGTGCCCGGTAAAGTTGATGCCATCACCTCGCATAATTTCTACATGTAGTGCGCAATAAGCCTAAACCCAAGTGTGTGATTTACGGCGAGCACGCTCTGACAGCTCTGACTGGTTTCGAGGTTTAGTCAAACTGACTATGTAACTTTTTTTCCAGTATGCACAAATTAAGAAACATATGCGAAAGTTTCTATTCATTTTTTTAGTAAACACTGTTAGCCTCCCGTTACTAACTGCGGGTAGTAGGCGTTACTAACTCAATGGGTTAGTAACTGTAACTAACCTTCCAGATACTAACAGGGTAGCAACGTATGTGACAAACAGTTACTACCACAAAGTTAGTAAGTACTACTGCCTTTTTTCTAAGAGTGTATAGTGGTCTCTCTCAGGCCACCAGTTACTAGGTTTTTATATATCCTCTTCTGGGGTGGGAGAATAAGAACGGGGTGGAGTGTATTTGGCAGGTGCTCCCGGGTGATTAGAGGATAGTATATAGCAGTTGTATCTTGCCAGTAACAGAGTTCATGAAGTACGCTGCCAGTAGACGAATCCGGGGTGGAAACTTACGAAAAGATTCGAAATAAAGTTAACAGCAGCGCGGCGAACTATGTCAAGGAAGGTGATTGGTATAACGTTAACCGAATGAGTGAGAGAAGAAACTCCAGTTAATTTCATCCTAGTCGAAATCAAGAAGGAATGTGTGGGGCATATAATGCGAAGGCAAGATAACCGATGTCCCGTTATGGTAAAAGAATGGATTCCAAGAGAAGGCAAGCGTAGCAGAGGGCGGCAGAAAGTTAGGTTGGCTGTTGAAATCGGGAATTTTTCTGTGGTAAAGTGTCCACAGCTGCTTCAGGATGACATTACAGGGACATATGACCTTTGTTCTGATGGGGATGAAGTTAGGCTGATTATAGTGGTACTGAGAAAGCAGCGACGTTCACCTTTTTCGGTAGGGCTTCACCTAGAACCTGTCCATCACTGCTTATGAGCGCCCCCCCATGAGGACCAGAACTCCTCGACGTTTTTAAAAGACGCGAACTTTCCTCACTCTTTAGTGCCGCAAATATAATCATTTTTGAATGTAAAACTATTCCAGTCACTCGGTAATCACTGCGCAAATCGCTGGCGTAGTCGAGTCGACGTGACTGTTTCGCGCGTGCGCTGGGAGCGTTCATCCTTTTCCGGTGCTAAATGTGAAACAGGCCGCTAGCTGTGCGATGCATCACGTACACGCGTGCTCGGACAATCACACACTCAGAGGGAGGAGTAAAGCAGGGAGAGAGCGCCTAAGCAAGGAGGTTCACGGCGAGATTAGAGACCGGCGCTATATACCCTCCGAGTACCAGGAGCGTCCTTATTTAAATCTACTCTGTGCCGAAGCAGTAGTGAATACGGTATTTCTCCCCTCTGGCGGTATTAGGCGGAATAAACGCCTGCTGAAGGTGTACAGTATCTGTTTTACTCTTTTTGTGCTCGTTCCGTGTTTGTATAGTCCATAAAGAGCACGGTGCCGTTCTTTTATAGGGCTACGTCCCCAGCCGTAAGGTTCCGCGGCGGTGGGTTTTTACTCCGCAGCTCCCTCCCTCTGGCCGTGGTGGATTCGAGGTCGGAGCTGGTCGCCTAAGGTAGGTGCATGTCTGTAGTCACGTTTACATGAATACGAAGTAAACGCCTGCTTAAGGGAGTACAGTGGCTGCTTTCCTCTTTTTGTGCGCGTAGAGCGTTTTATAGCCCATAAAAAGCACGGCGCTGTTCTTTTACAGGGAGCGCGCTATATATATATATATATATATATATATATATATATATATATATATATATATATATATATATATATATATATATATATATATCCTTTCACAAATAAACACTGAGATGCAATTAACTTTTTATTGAGTATTTATGGAGTCTATAAGGTCTATTAACACTCAAATCCTAATGAGTTTTCTCTATAAGAAGTCAATATGTTCTTGACTGATATGACCTAATATAAAGCTAATTGACTAGAAGTGAATTATAACTCAAGCAACAAAAAATCAACTCACAGTCGATTTCTCACAAGTCATTAAAAAGTCAACATTTTCTTTATTGATATGACCCAATAAAAAGTTAATTTACCATAACTCAATTGAAACTAAGCAACAAAAATGAAATTTAAAGCTGATTTCTTACTAATTATGGAACCAAGCGCAACCACAGCTCGAACGATTCCTATTTCAGCTGAACAGATTTTATTCATGTTATATCAGCTATGGTAAAAGTCACGATGTTGAAGTTGGTCGAGCCGCCGCGGTGGCTGAGTGGTTATGGCACTCGGCTGCTGGCCTGAAAGACGCGGGTTCGATCCCGGCCGCGGCGGTCGAATTTCGATGGAGGCGAAATTCTAGAGGCCCGTGTACTGTGCGATGTCAGTGCACGTTAAACAACACCAGGTGGTCGAAATTTACGGAGCCCTTCACTACGGCGTCTCTCATAGCCTTAGTCGCTTTGGGACGTTAAACCCCCATAAAATCAAACAAAAAAAAACCGAAGTTGGTCGTAGCTGGCGACTTGAAAAATATTTCTCCTGAAGTCGCTTGCCAATGTAGAATTTTAACGTATAACTGAAAACAATATCCTTTTTCGTATCATGACAGAACTGAGGTATTAAACTTTTTCCTCAGGTGATAATTAACTAGCACAAGCAGAGAGCTAACTTGTTTTACTGATTCATAAATCTGACAGCACAATGGTGTGGAGTTAGCAGCCCTTCATACCGGGTGTTTCAGCGAACACTTTCGAAAATATTCAAAACTAGGCTTTTGGGGTAAAACTATGGCTTTTGCGGCATGGTATTGCCAGCGTTGCGGACAAGACAACCGGTGAATCGTCTTTAGTAAGCTGGTTAACTATTTTTTAATCATTAACTTTTTACTAGTATAGCTAGGCGCCTAGCTGCAATTAGATAGTTGTAAAGATAGTAATAGCCATTCCAGTTTTTAGAATTTCGAAAACGCGATTACTTTTGGCGCTGCGGCTCGACAAAATTTGTCTTTTACGACTAGTTACGTGCACTGGAAGGGTAGCTCTGCCTGCATGCTTTCGAAAGCGCACGTATTTTAGCACGATGCAGCCAAATTTTGTCCAGAAACAGCGGCGAGGGTAATTGCGTTTTCGAAATTCTAAAAACTGATATCGCTGTCACTATCGACCGGCTACAAATATCTAATTGCAACCAGTTGCCTATCTGAGATACCTAAAAAGTTAGTTATCAGAAAATTGTTACCAGCTTACTACTCAAGACAATTCACCAGCTTTCTGTTGACCCCCGCCACCGGTAATTTTTTGCCGCGAGAGCAATATTTTGCCCCAAAAAGCCTGTATTTGAAAATTTTTTTAAACTCTTCTCTGAAACACCTGTTACGATGGCATCATCTTGATTGGGGCATGGTGTATAAATATACATGATGTTAAGATGCCTTGATAGACCAATATTCGGCACACCAAGTGAGAGACAAATATGCAGAATGCCTACTGCAACACGTACACAGCGCCCGCGCCTCGGGGACTTCGTAACGCGACTTGCGCCGTTCAAATCAAGCGCGCAGGCTGGCTGGTCACGTGGCAGGACAAGTCTCATCCGGGTACTACGCGACCACGCCATCCATTTTGGCGTGGTGCCGTTCGCGTTCTATGTTCTGACGTGCGGAGACGCTTTGTGTGTTATTGATTTCGAAATCGCTGCTTCAAACTGGTGTTTGGGTTGACTGGTGATCGTAGTTTTCGGCGCCGCTTGCAGACTAACTTCCAGCCCTTCGTGTACTTCGTGAAAAAGTGACCGCGACGGGAAGCCTGGTGGCTGTTTGTCTTGACTGCACCTTGGACTTCAACAGTGAAAGCCGCTGCGTCTTTTATCCTACCGGAACTGCATTACAAAACAAGAAAGCGAAAAGTGGAAGGCGTCGAGTCTTCGTTTTCAGGTAAGTACGGTAATGCTGCGCAGGAATGCGCGCAATTTGCCTCCGCGCAAATTAACGCGCTAGCACTAAGGAGAGAACGGAAGGGCTTAGGCGCTGTCGCGTATGTTATCCGTCGACATTTGGCACGGTTATTTCTGCAGTGGCAAAATACACTCTACACAGAGCTACTAATGGCGAATTCCACTGGTGGATCGGAAGCGAGGCGCTCGAATAGCAAAACAGCGCCCCAAACCGCCACGGAGCACAGCGACCCTTGTCGACCAGCGGAACATGTAGAGCGCGCAGCGGAAGTACTGGTTCCGGAAGTTGAGGTCTGGCAATTCTGGCGCCAAAATACACGTAAGCAGACGACGAGAGGCGGCGAGTATAGCGGTGAGCAGGCACTTCTTTCGCGATGGAACCTACCAGTCGCTTTCTTCATGTTACGCCTGAGGTGCATCGCATTTTGGTGAACCTCGTAGGCAATGAGGACCACAGTTATGCTCTAGGTATGTTCATTAATGAACATATATCGCATGTCTGCAGAGTGCTTACGGGGCAATTTCCAGCGAGGAAATTCAAAAGAGGAAATTTCCCTTCGCTGGGGCTTCTGCGAAATGTTTCTCGAAAAATGCTTCGAAGAGGTACTTTTCGTTGTCGCTGCTGCTGCCTGAGCGCGCGTACTCAGATTCCGACCAGCTCTCATCAGACAACGCGAGGGTTATTGCCATTCCATACGATGACATAATTGAGAATTGTAACCGCTATGATGCAGGTGACGAGACAACATACGCGCGCGAAACGGCACTCAGAGTTCTCCGCTGACATTACTGCATGCGCTAAAAATTACGAAAAATAACATGTATGTTTCGGAAGTGACGACATCCCCAACTGCAAAGTTCTGGTGAGATCCGCCGCTGGTCGGCGGATCAACCTAGTGCGCTCTGTAAGGAATGGGGTTGCTCCTGACGACCAGCGAAATTCGCTCGGTCGGTTCAGGTCGACCAGTGGAAGTCGAATTCTTCGTCGCGGAGCAAGAAAAGCTCCTCCAACACGATCAGCGGAAATCGGCATATCTGGCCTGTTTGTGTTCATAATGCATCCGTTTCGACGCGAACGCCGTGAAAATAGTCTAAAATCATTGTTCGACGTGGTTGTGCACTGCTGCCTGCACGCATGTTTTTCATTATGCGCTCGCAGCGGTTTGTTGATAGCGCACGCCGCTTGGCCTATTTAGCGTTGCATTATATGCTGCGTGTATACGCGTCGATATAGTTTCACAATGTGGCTTAGTGAGCTTTGAACACACCTCTGCGAGATGATTACACCGGCTGTCGAGCTGAGCTAACCGCACGCCTTTGTTGCCGGTAGCACGCGCCATTCGGTTTCTGACGCTAATGAGTACGCATCAGGGCTCGACATCCGAGGTACTCTGGTCGAGGAGGAGGCAAGAACATTTATTGAGCTCTCAAACTCGTTTTTGATGGCTTCAGATAGTGTGTTCCTTCTTTGGTTGACACTCCATGTTGTTACAGGGTTGGGGCCCTCATCTAAGGCTCCACTGCGCCTCGCACTCCGTTTATCAGACCCTTTTGAGTCACCAGGTGTGTGCTGGTCAGCATACCCTCCCACTGTTTCATATTCGGGTTATTGACTATCAGAATGATCGGCGGCTCTCTTTTGACAGGCCGATGATGTATGATAGAGTGTTGCTTTGTCACCACACCATGGGCATCTTGCCTCGTACTGTGTAGGAAACATTTTGCTTAAGATGTTTAGGTTGGGGAAGGTGTCTCTTTGGATTAATCTCCATGTAGCTGCGCCGTCCCTGCTTAGTCTTGCGTTGGGTGGTGGATATCTTCTTCTTACACCTTTGTAGTAATTCAGTATGTCTGAATATTTTGGTGTTACTGGTCCGGGTTCCTCGTGGCCGTATGCATAGGGTGCTCGGCTTGTATGCCCTCGAGCCACTCTATCAGCGACTTGGTTTCCCTTTACCGCTCGATACGACATCGACTCTTGTACGCTGCAGTAGACTGTGCAACACCAGACCAAGCGACATGGCACTGTGGCGGGCGGTTAATTACGTTGGAATCAAAAGCAGAATGAACATATCGTCCCCCAAGGCTGGACAGTCAGTGCAATCGCCTTGCAGTGGCGTGTTACAAGCTCAAAAATCCGCTGACTGTAACAGGCTACATGGACACGTATTCGCTTAAATGGAGGTAGTGATGCGGCTTCCCCAACGAGAAAACTGCCTATTCGATCATCAGTGTAGCTGTAAAATGCTTTTAGTGGCAGGCGAACAGTGACTATTTTAACTATTCATTATAGCATGTACTCTCTAGTATGAGATAAGGCGTTAAGTAGCACTTGTCTAAGTAGCACTTGGCGTTAAGTAGCACTGCCAGTCAAACAGGAACATAAATTTTTAGGCGTCACTTTTGACAAGAAACTTACATTTCTGTCACACATTAACAACCTGAAAAAGAAAGCATCCCAAGCCCTCAATGTATTAAAGGTACTCTCGCGAAAACGGTGGGGGTCCGATAGAGCATGCCTATTACACATCTATCGCTCTCTGGTACGCTCCAAGCTGGACTATGGGTGCATAGTATACGGTTCAGCAAGAGCATCCTACTTGAAACGACTGGACCCTGTTCATAATCTTGGTCTGCGACTATCAACTGGAGCATATAGAACATCCCCGATAAACAGTCTTTACATTGAAGCTAATGAGCCTGCACTAGAGGATAGAAGAGTCACACTGACATGCGCATATGTCCTAAAAACCCGTTCTCTTCCTAAACATCTCTGCCATCCCATTGTTACCAAGTGCCCATCCAAAAGATTATTTAACAATAAACCACAATCCATCCGGCCACTAATAATGCGCTTTGAAGGTAAATGTGAAGAGTTAGGAGTACTGGATGCCCTGCCGAATATTGCACAAAAATATGAAAATTTACCACCATGGTACAGCCTGCCTTCAGTGTGCGACTTCACACTGACACACTTACATAAAAAGGAAATGCCACATCAGCTCATACTACAAGAATTCATTGAACTGCAAGAAAAATATGACACCTTCACTGAATTTTACACTGATGGGTCAAAAACAGAAAGTCATGTTGGAAGTGCAGTAATTCAAGGAACAAATGAAAAAATGATACGATTGCCACAGTATGCATCGGTATTTACTGCGGAGTGTTATGCCATCTTTCTAGCTGTAGAACAAATTGTAAAACAAAACATAAAAAATAGCATCATTTACACCGATTCACTCAGTATGCTAAAAGCGCTGCATTCTACAAACGCTGCTGAACCCATAATAGGAAAAATCATACATAACATAGTTAAAATTACAAAGCAAAAACATAACATTATATTCTGCTGGGTCCCTAGCCATGTTGGAATTTTAGGTAATGAGAGAGCAGATGCTTGCGCAGCACAAGCTAGAATTGGCCATATAAAACAAGTTAACATACCACAGAGGGATTTTTATAAATTACTGCACAGTAAACTCAGGAATAAGTGGCAGATTGCATGGGACGAACAAACAAACAACAAACTACATTCTATAAAACCTGTTTTGGGAGAATGGAGATCATGTACACATCAGGAGCGTTTCATAGAAGTTATTTTGTGTCGACTACGCATTGGACACACACACCTTACTCACAACTTCTTACTGACAAAAAAAGGCAAACCTCTCTGCGAAATGTGTGGCGATGAACTCACGGTAAACCACATTTTAATTGTATGCAAAAAACTGGAACAACTGAGGAAAAAATATTTCACAACATTGTACAATGAATACATCCCACTACACCCCATGTTACATTTAGGAGATCAAGCACTGGTTGATTTTTCCAGCATTTTTAAATTTCTCAGAGAAGCAAATGTTTTATACAAACTTTAGATATAAAAAGCGTAACCTTTAACAAAAGCTCTAACCGTGTGTTTGGCGCATCATAGCCTAAGTTGCTTTTGCGCCATTAAAATCAATATAACTAACTAAGTTTTGTTTCTATTTTATATTTCAGGGCATGAACAGCACAGGCTAGTACTCCGTTTTCGTTTTGTACAAGGAAACAGTTGCGAGTCCAGCGGCTGTGCTTGTGTTGTTCGTTGTGAACTAATCTGTATGCGGTTATGCCTGAGAACCAAACCGCCTTGACTAAAAACTTGTCTGCAAAGAGTGTGTGGAAAATGCAGGTAACAGGAGGCATAAATCTGAGCGATCCTACATGCCCGTGCTTAAATGGAATTAGGTTTAAATTGATTTGTAAGTTCCCACGTCTTTTTGCTTCTGCTTAAGGAGGCACCAAGTTGTTAGCTTATATTGATAGCTCAATGATTGTTGTCACATGAAGTTCAATTTACTTTGGACTGCAAGAAATATGCACAAGTGGCTAGCATTTTGAGGCATGCTACATCATTGCAGGTTAAGCAGCATTAGTGCCTTCCTTGATAAGGGCATCTGGAAGAGCTGGAATTACAGAATTTCTCTTAGTAGGCCCAGCCTCTTGTGTAAAACACAGGCAGTGCTCCTACTGTTGCATACTATTTTTATTTTTGAGTGTTTGCTACTACACACACTAATCTATTTTCATAAGCATGAAGGCCTATTCTAGATGATTTGTACAGTTTTACAAACATAAAAAGGCAAAGCACGCGGTTACCTTTTGCATTTCTCTCTGCTACTAGAGCCTACTACTATTCCATGACAACGTCAATATCAAGCTGTAAGATTTGTGTTTATTTAAAATGACTAAATGTTTTACTTCTGTTCTTTAAAATGCATTAGAGTGTAGCGCCATATGGCACTATGCAATCAAGAAATGCAATTACTGTTTCATTCCGTACTGTGAATATAGCATTGAATTTTTATACATATGTTCTTTTTCCTGTAGGTATGTTCATTTATTATTTCGAGATGGAAAAGCCTATATACACACCCTGGACGGAATCCCAAAAGTTGCAGTATTTCTCAAGAAACGGTCTGGTCAAGAGAAGCAGCCGCTCAACGCAGTTTCATTGGCAATTGCTCAGGAGGGTAACATTGAAATGCAAGGAAGAGGATCTGCAGAACGCACTCACTCAAGTGAAAACGGATGCACTCACTGGTTATTACTGGTTTTAGCTGAATTTATTTAGCACACACTCCTTCAATGTATTCGAGCATTTCAACTCAGGTTTTGTTAGTGGTTTATTAGGAAGCACAAGACAGAGGATGACAAACATACGAGACAGGAGCTAGTGACTAATTCATTGTAGGTATGATATCATGTGAAGGTTTGTGCGCAGAAGGTTAATTGATGGGCACAATTAGTAGCTCGTGTGAAGGATAATATAAATAGCTTAAATGACGAGACTCTGAGAGCAATTGGACAGTGCATGAGCAGTGGAAATAGCCAGTAATGAACAACTTTTCATGAATACTTAGCTGTCATGCTTTAGAAAGAAGGCTTGGCAGTCATGTGGTATTAAGATTGGGATTTTAGACGTGTTGAGACCTAAGGAATTCTGATTCAGTGTGGGAATTCATATGTGTTGTCACATTGGCCATCTTCCTTTAATACTTCAGTTGTGTCCACTTAATCTATAACAAAAATTCGTAAGCTATACAAATTGTAGCTATCACTAAGCGCATTTTGCAAGAAAATTAGCTTGAAATGAATGTTGGCTGACCTATTATCTAGCTCTTATGCATTCATTGTTGAAATTAATGTTCTAATTGTCTTGGGCTACTTTATTTTACATGTCAAAAAATTTGCCGCTAGGTTTTACTCAAGCATGGGTGTGCTCGAACCAATGCTTGGTATACTTCCGGACAGCTTTTTGTGGCTAGGCAGGCAAGTAAAGGGACGGGGCTATGTTCCATTGTCCTCAGGAGTGGCCTATCTCAGCTTTGGCCAGCCTGCATCATCTCCAACCCACCCCCCACAGTTCGTGGGCAAAGGTGTGCCTCCTTCACTTTCCTGCCTACCTTGGCTGCATACCCACAAAAAGCTGTCCGCGAGTATAGCTAGTTCTGCTGCACGATTTGTAAAATAGTTCATACCATTAAATATGACAGCATATCTTGTCCACTTTTTGCTACACTTAGCAGGGACGTCCCAGTGTGGTTCTGTAGAGAATCAGCTGGAAGCACTTGCGATATCTTATGTACATGGTGGGAGAGGTAAGGCTACTTTTGCGTCATGTACTTAGCATGGCAGTAAAAACGGCTGCCTTCGAAAAGCTGTAGCAGCAGCAGAGACCTTACGCAGCAAGAGCAGCACCAGCCATCGAAGGTGATGACGCCGAAGTGCGGTAGAATTGAGCTCGCTCCTCGTGCCGGCGTCACGTGCCGTTCGGCTCCCCGCCATCAGACGTTCTAGAGTTTCAGCCAGTAAATCATACATTTCTTTCGTCGTGCCGGCCTCATACTGGTTGGCGCGACAAAGTCACCTGTCTGCCGTACAAAGTGTGCGCAGGTTAAAGACCCATCGGTGGTCTACATTAATCCGGAGCCTTCCACTCAGGGGTCCCAAAGCGACACAATTTGCAGTTTTACCGTCTGCCTTGCTGCAGGATGTGCCTACTGCAAGTAATCTGCCTGCTCAGAACCATTCAGTCACCTTGTTAAGGTTATTAACAGAAGTTGTTGTCCACTCAGACATTTTTATAACTCAACACATGGATGGACCAACAGAAGTGCATCTTGCCGCAAGGCAGGGAGTGCCAGGCACCATAGCGGATAGTTCCCAGTAAGCGTAGTCTGTTGTGAGGTTTTGTATGTGTGCAAGTGCCTGCAGGTACTGTGCAATGAACTGCCCCAAATGCTCTTGATGTGTACAGCAGGCTATACCTTTAACAAAACTGGTGTGCTCAGACAACTTTGGTTTGCACATACTCAAAGTAAAAAATAATCCATCAGCTTTGGTTTGTAAATCTCCTGTGGTTTTCCGAGTGCCACGGTTCAGAGCAGCTTGTTCAATGCTCATTCATTTGCGTAGAAGCAAGGTTTCCTTTTCACTGCTTAACATTCTAGCCTTATTTGCTTTGAGTGTGGCACAATGTTAAATTTGGTCATCTTTACTTCCACATTCTTCTAGTCAACTCTTTATGCTCCTCTGCCGAAATAGCAATAAAGAAGAATGGTCTTCTAATAGAAACAGCCACCCAGCGCTTGACTGTTCAGCACCCTGTGCAGATGCAAAAAGTGTCGGTTCATGAATTTTCTCGCCATGAAATCTACTCTTATCAAATATATCTCAACACGAACTACAGCATATATCGATTTGTGAACAGCCTTATGAGCGTCTTCTAATCATTTCTGTAATTTCTCCCAAATTCAGAGTCCTGCAGCAGTTTTCTATGTTGTCAGTTTATTTCTGCAGGTTATGAAGCATTAGAACCTGTGGGCCTGGTAGTGAATGAAATTACATGATATGATAGAATGTTTTCCATTGTCTCAAAAAGCTTGTAATATGAGTTGCAACATCATAAATGTGGCAGAAGCTCAGTTCTCGAAGCAGTGAGAGCCTGTAAATTTATGAAATTAGCTGTGAATGCAAAGAAAAACCACACTGAAATTAAGTTGGGTGCATTATGTGAGAAGCATTGATTTACTATAAAGCTTAATCGGTTCAGCCATATTGAGTGTGAAGTACATGTTTGCATTACTGCGCTAAATTTAATGGCAGCACTTGCTATTTTCCTTGGCACTGTGATCACTATAGTAGCGTATTTCATAATAAACATTGTTTTTGTCTCTTAATCCCCAGGCATTGTGGCTACACTCAGCTGGATTCAAGCTGCCATCAAGGCAATGAAAGATATTTCACTTTCTCAGAAAAGATGCACGCTATGACGCAAGGGGCCTCCAGCGTGTCTCAACCGCTGCTTTGGTCTGCCAATAATGCTAAGGGTGCCCTTGGGCAAATATGAGCGCTTTTTTCTTCTTTCAATACATGCTTGCTCTTCATGCTTGGAAAGAACACGAATCACGTAATTACGTGCATGCTCCTTACTACTATCGTGCTCAAAATTAAAAGACCCCTTATCTACTATTGTGCTACCGAACTGTGCCGAACTGCATGCGGGTGGCGCCTTACGAAGCAGTCCTGTTGTCGAGACCAACGCCCGTATGCAATTTGGCACGTTTTAGCATACACTTGTGGCGGTCTCTTAATTTTGCTCACAATAGTATGTCGAAACATTGAGGATCACTATAAAGACATATTAGTTAACAAATTTCTTTCTGGATGCTTCCTTCCTTACACATCATCACCAGAATGGTACACCGACCACACAAGGAAACAGTAAACTAAAGCACGCCAGAGCTGGTCTGAGCCGGGCGGGTCACGCCAGATGAGAACATACTACACCACGTCACAGAAACCATGTCTGACATACCAGTCTTGGAACACCGGAGACGATGAATGCCAATTTTTTTTTGTGCAAGAGTATCACAGTATTGTAATATTAAAATCACCAGACGCTCATAGTGGAAGCACTATATATATATAATATATATATATATATATGTGTGTGTGTGTGTGTGTGTGTGTGTGTGTGTGTGTGTGTGTGTGTGTGTGTGTGTGTGTGTGTGTGTGTGTGTGTGTGTAAGTACAGTATTACGACAAACGCGACTGTTCGTAATAAAGGTTTATTGTGCCAACAGTTTCGGGAATGGTATTCCCTTCGTCAGGGCAGGCTTACAATGAAACTGTCTTGTCAATATAAGGACACAAAGCGGGTGAGGATGTATAAACTCCGCCCTCAAAGCAAACTTGAGAGTGAGGGCAAGGGGCCGTATAATGGACCGCGCAGCAGCTCTCACAGGGGCAGTGGCTGAATAAAGCACAGAAAAACGCAGAGAAAAACGGGGAGGTGGAAATAGTAAAGGAGTAGAAAGAGGAGTAGACACCAAACTGGCAAAATCTAAGTTCGACAGCTTTGTGTTTCACATAAGCGAAGACCTCGACTGCGACTCAAGCAATGTGATTTACAAACTTCATTGTGAGGTGTGTGGACAAAAGTATATTGGTCAGACCAAGACATCATTTCGCTTCCGCTTTAACAACCACAAAGCTCACGTATCATCATTACCCAGCTTACCCCTTTCCAAGCACCTGCGTTTGCCACTCCACAGTTTCGAAAACAACCGCGTCATCCTTCTCCAGTCCGGGTTCCCTAGCACCTATTACAGGGAACAAAGGGAGTCATACCACATTCACAAGTTTCGCACGTTCTCCCATGGCATGAACGCTACTCCTGGGAGGCTCTCCTGCTTGAGGGAGGCAACATAGAAAATTTCACCCGTCATAGGATTGGACACCATTAAAAATCAAAATACGCCGGATGTTGTTCTTGACAACTTCAACCACGCTCTAAATGGCTGGGAATGTAGCTGTTTATTTTATT
Organism: Amblyomma americanum; assembly: GCF_052857255.1. NCBI lineage: Eukaryota > Metazoa > Arthropoda > Arachnida > Ixodida > Ixodidae > Amblyomma > Amblyomma americanum. Next base: position 286,256,808 of record NC_135497.1, read on the forward strand.
TTATTTTATTTATTTTGTCAGTAATCTCCTTTGTTCAACTTACAGCCAGCTTCCATGTTCTATCTGGAATAGACACCTATATCCTAACTCTATCACCTAGCCCACTGGGACCACGCGGCAGCCCCGCTGGCCGCAAACCTTTCACGGTTTCCGCACATATGTATTATTATTATTTTCTTCTTTTTTAAACTTCCGTTTGATAAATTTCTTGTATTCTGTGCTATATCTTCCGCGCCTTATTCATTCTCATTAACCGTTTGGTATTTGTTTGGCGCCACATTCTATTCATATATATTTTTTATTTTTATTTTTTGTGTGTGTTAATATTTTCTTCTTTCAAAGTTCTCTTGTGCTACTAATTTTTCTGCTCTTTTTCCTTTTCGTTTTCTCTCCCAAATTCCTCTCTGCCTTCTCATTACGCACTCGGGCTTCGCTCAATATTTGTTGTCTTTTTCCCCCACGGCTGCCACTTTTTCACGGGAAGCGCACTGCCGGACACGGGTCGAAACGGCCTAGTATATTTATGGGAAGAAGGGCGCCAGGAAGTCTGGTAGAAAAAGCCCGACGGAAGGGCCTACCGAAGAAAAGAAGCAAAGATACGCGTACGACACCATTGCAGGTTGCCGCTGCGGCGCGCAACAAGTGTCTCTCGTGCGCGTTCCCAGCAAGCGTCTCATGATACCTGATACGGGCCGGCCGCGCGGACTCGGCGGCGTCTTGCGGGGGTGTCGTAGAGAGGGGGGGGGGGTGCGTCCTCCCGGTGCGCCGAGAGCCGTGTTTAACGCTCCTTTCCCTTTTCTATCGCTGTTCAAATTCGTTGTCTTTTCTACTCCTTTACTATTTCCACCTCCCCGTTTTGCTCTGCGTTTTTCTGTGCTTTATTCAGCCACTGCCCCTGTGAGAGCTGCTGCGCGGTCCATTATACGGCCCCTTGCCCTCACTCTCAAGTTTGCTTTGAGGGCGGAGTTTATACATCCTCGCCCGCTTTGTGTCCTTATATTGACAAGACTGTTTCATTGTAAGCCTGCCCTGACGAAGGGAATACCATTCCCGAAACTGTTGGCACAATAAACCTTTAAAACGAACAGTCGCGTTTGTCGTAATACTGTACTTACACTTGTAAACTGGCGCATTGGAACCCCTACAGAATACAATATATATATATATATATATATATATATATATATATATATATATATATATATATATATATATATATATATATATATATATATATATATATATATATATATATATATATTAAAGAAGCCAACAGTCACCGAAACGAAGGTGCATAGGGAATGTTTCTATTTTTTTTATATATCTAGTGCCAATCAATTAGGTTCGCTTACACACAAAACATAAATACCCACGAAAGCAGCAGATTGGACCGCCGTCGCCGTAGCTCAGTTGGTAAGAGCACCGGACGCGATATTCGGAGGTCGTGGGTTCGGATCCCCACCGGCGGCATGGTTGTTTTTTCTGCTGCTTTATAAGTAATTTTCTTAAAAACTAATTGATTGGCACTAGATATATAAAAAAATAGAAACATTCCCCTATGCACCTTCGTTTCGGTGACTGTTGGCTTCTTTAATATGTTTCTCAAACGAGCCCCTCACTTCATTTGCCTTCTGTTACTAATATATATATATATATATATATATATATACTATATATATATATATATATATATATATATATATATATATATAGCTCGGAACACAGTGGCAAGGTAATAAACATCCAATAAACTCTCGACTGGACGTGTTTAGACCTTTCAATAAACAGCCAAATAAATGTGAACTGCGGATCAAAATAGCAGGTAATAAACTGTCAATTAAATGTTAACTCACAGGCAATTAACAAGAATTGAGTGTTAATAGGACATGCATTTAAATGCGGACTGCAGGTTTATAAAGTCAGTTAAATGCGTATTGCCCATCCATAAAATCTCAATTTGGACCTATCCAGTTGAGTTAAGAAAAAGTCAGTTGGAATACGGTGGCCAATTTTAAATTGCAACTCAACAGAGAAAGTCTATAAGCTCTCAATTGTATCGCAAAAGAATTTATTGCCAAAAGTCAATAAGTGTTTAATTAAAACTAGGTAGAAATTTTGCAAGGCACGTCCTCAGCCGTAATGTTCCGCGGCGGTGGATTTTTGCTACGCAGCTCCCCCCTCTGGCCGTGGTGGATTCGAGGTCGGAGCAGGTGGCCTAACGTAGGTGCATGTCTGTAGCCGCGTTTACATGAATACGAAGTAAACGCCTGCTTAAAGGAGTACAGTAGCTGCTTTCCTCTTTTTGTGCGCGTACAGGTACCGTTTTTTTACAGGGCCACGTCCCCAGCCATAAGGTTGCGGCTTCCCCTCCCCTCTGGCCATTAGTGAATTCGAGGTCGGAACAGATTGCCTAACAAGGTTTGAATGTAGGTGCGCGTCTATAGTCGTATTTGAATGAATGGACAGAAGTCGACTGCAGTGCACGTTTTGAAGGAACTACAGGTTTTGCGAAGGGAAGTCGCTACTCGTCCTCTACACTGTCTGGCGTTTCTGGACTTTCTCTCGAAAAGTGGACTGGAGCAGACTTCTGTCGAATTCGTGTAAGCGTGGCTAATGCCTCAATTCTGCTCAGGAACGCCGTCAAAGAGGAGGTGGATGACAGCTGCTGTCACCCCAAAACTTGCCATGCCGCACCGAAAGTTCGCCGGGGGTTCTTTTACATCATGACGACGAGAATGCTTATTTTTTGAAAAATGCAATCTCTACTGGTTCATCTCTTCCTGTCTTCGATTTATTTGCGTGATGATGTCCACCTATATATGCGTAAGCAGACGACATCACTGTCTTCTCATTTGGAGACACCCATTTTATTGTTTTAGGAAAGGGAATGGCGCAGTAACTGCGTCAGTCTCGGTCGGCACACGAACTGCGCCTTAAAGTGGCTCTGAAACGCCTTCCGAGGAGAGCACATTAACTCACTTAATCACTGCACTGTGCTGCCATGAAAGCCAGAGCCAAATAATGCTCTTGTACACGCAGCAGACGACACACAATCAAGCGTCAAAGTTGGCGAGCCCTTCCCGGAGACTTTTTCATGCTCGCACCCTCCTCCATCCCCCGCATCTGCGTGGACAAGGTGAGAGGTGGCCATTGGTTAGATTCTTGCAGATGTCAGGAAGCTACTGTGGCCGCGGCCAATAAGCCACTTAGCTCCGGCGGCTCGGAAAGCTTCGCTCCCAGAGGGGGGTCGGCGAAGGAGCGCCTACCTTCCAGCGTGCAAAAAGTGACGAGAAGATAGGGAAAGGCGCGAAGACGCTGAAATTCAAATTTTAAGTACTGATAACTTAGCTTCTACAAAGCGCATTTAAAAAATCCTTGCTGGACACTATTCGTGAAGCGGCGTGCTTCAATATCCCAGGCGTGCCGCAACTTTATTAGAGCCTTTTCACAGGCCCTTTACAGGAAAGGATAAAGGAGCGAGTGAAAGGAAGAAAGGTGCCGTAGTGGAAGGCTCCGGAATAATTTCGACCACCTGGGGATCATTAACATGCACTGACATCGCACGGCCCGTCTATTTCCTCTACGATTCTCTGCATTCTTTTCGAACTCTAGGTCTGTATTTCCTTTTCACAAAACGTTAGCAAATGTTCGCTTTTTTTTCCTTTTGCTCAACCGGTGTCGATCTCTCGTGCGTCCAGGAGCCGATCGCTCAGGTTTATTCCCTCAAGTAATCGTGAGTTCTACAATGCGCCCATTACTAGCATATCGTGCGTAAAGGGGAGGTCACCTTGTGTTCGCTGCGTCGTGTCAGCCACAAAAGGTGTACGAGAACGCGCGTCGCTTTGTATCCCGCCCAGCGTCTTCTAATCTGATTTTAACTTCTTTTAAAACGAAAGCTTTACTATGCCAGCCAGCGAGCCATTTCGGCTCGTCGCGCCGTATGCTGTATGTAGGCAGCCGCATGCCGAATGCGGTAGCCGACGAACGACCTTGAGCCGCCCTTTCCTAGCAACGCCGCAGCTGCGCTCCAACAGATGGCGCCGCTGCCGTCGCCGCTTGCTCCACCAGATGTGCTCCGCTGGGGTAGAGGGAGAGGAGGTGCGCCTCGCGGGGGTATATATATATATATATATATATATATATATATATACTTCGCCTCAGCGTATTCTCCTTGGACATAAGATATTAAACTTATTTATGGAATATGGCGGAGTGCTTACTTTGAAGCACTCTGGCACGGGTCGGCCCGGTATTGCACTGCCTCCGGGATCGACCCGGGACATATTAACGCGCGCCTTTTCTTTCTATCTTTGCTCTCCTATCCTTTAACTCTCCTACTTTCAGCACGCGGCAGCCAGCGTGGCTCGTCTACAGCCAGTACGCAGGCCCGTGCACTTTCCTTTTTTTCTTCCTGTCAGCAACAGCATCAGTGTATTGTAGTCGTTATGGAGAGCGCGAGATATGCAACAACGACAGAACCAATCGAGGAAGAGAAAACGCGCTCCAGAGACGCCAAAAGAACGCACCGCACGGCTCGAAAAGCGTCGTAACAATAATGCGGCTAGAACTAGTCGTGCCACGTCCCGGGGTGACTCTTCAACTGCGGAAAAGAATGGTTTGAGTTCTCGAGAGCGTCGGAATGAGACTCTGCGTAGACGACGTGCCGACGAAATGAAGCTTTAGCACTTCAACTAGGTTTAACCAGAGCTAGACCACAGCCATTTTTACACATTTCCCCCAACCATGCAAAGTCACTTCCTGTGCCTACCTTGGCTACACTCTAAACAGAAAGGAGTCAGAAAGGGAGTGAGTTGTTCTCTACTCTCCCCCTTTTATAAGGGAGTGCGCTAGAGGACAGCTCCGTTTTACTCTCTAATTCGTGTTTAGATTGTATAGCATCTTACAGGACCGCAGGGCAATACCCATCGCAATGTAATATTGCTACTGACGCTGTAAAGTTTAAAGGAAAGGCCGGCCGAGGCATTTATTCATCCCATCTTGACTAAGCTTTCTTTCTTCGGCTTTCCGATTACAGCGCAGTTTCTGTCGCAGATTTTATGGCTATGTTCTGCATGGTCATCAGAGCGTTATCTGCTGAGCAGTGTAGCGTCATTAATAAGTCCGATCCCCTTTCACATTGTACAGCCCTGACATCTCCAAACCAGAAAAATTGACATGAATGAGATGACGGACTAGCTCGCGTCACCTTTCTTGAGCAGGGCTGTGCTGTCCTTGCTTTCCATTACGGGCGGGTGCCCGTTCCCTTCCAAGACATTCGAAGACCATTCCCAGACCATTCCCAATATCATATTACTCTCGTCTGCGTGTTTAAAGTGCAGGTGGAATTTCGAGTCAGTGACTTTCTCCTCGGTGTGAGATGATCTGACCATCTTCCGATGAGAGATTCCTCCCTATAATTTCTACCATCATAGATCTGGGTGCTCTCTCTCAGCTCGGTGTTCTTTCTGCAATGAACCTGAAACTTTGGATCGTTTCCTTCTTTCTTGCCGCCAATTCGACTCCCTCCACAAACTTTTCCTTGAAGATTTGCTTCACTGAGATTCCTGAGCACCTTTTTCGCTGTGAAAAAGGTAGCAGTATTTACATACGCAGCCTCTGGAGGAATCTGGCCATGGAAGTCGCCTCCTGTCAGTTAAGCATAAAAGATAATATTCACGGCAAATGGAGATTAATGCACCGGAGCTGCATGAAGGCTTTGTGTCATTGTGTAGCAAATGGATTCGGATATTATTGAATAAACTATGGTTCTGCATGTCAGCTGAGTGCGATTGAGCGATGCAGGGCTCCGGTTTGGCTTGTACTACCTCTGGTTACTTAACGGGCTAAATAGCTTGCATAGTGCACGAGTGCTTGTATATTTCCAAGCGCCAAGAAGGCGCTTGGACTCCCCTCGAAGATATCCACTAATCGCCTTCTCCACCCAGGAATGCATAACACTCTGGAAGAACTACTCGAAGCTCATCAAACAAGCCAAATAATGCTGTTATCAACGACCGAAGTTAGTTGACAAGTCCTAGAGGATCTGCACATAGCGCTGTCACCAACAACAGAAGACAGAGGGGATATTCCCCAAGGACTGGAGAGATAAACCACTTGTAAGACTGGCCTTCGGCTTTAGAATCTTCAGAGCGCACTGGCGCAGAGCGTATGAAGAGCTCTGAAAGGTTTTCATGGTTCCAATGAATGCAGGATGAGTAGTCGATTGAGCTTTAGGCAGAATCCGCTGCCGAATGAATGCGGCGTTTAATGATGACGACACCGTTCTCCGTTCTATCTTGGAGCACGTGAAGACGATAGTGCAGAAGAACGGTGGCGTACAGATCGTCCGTGACCAGAGAGGTGTATACACTGGCGCATGAGCGTATGGAAAGCTCTGAAAGGATTTCATGGTTATAATGAATGCAGGATGAGTAGTAGATTGTTTCTTAGGTTCTCCTGTACTGACTTGGGCTCCTATTTTGTGTTGGAGCATCCGCTGCCGAATGAATGCGCCAGAGTTCAATGACGACTACGGCGTTCTCCGTTCTGTCTTGGAGCATGTGAAGACTATAGAGCAGAAGAACGGTGGCGTACAGATCGTCCGTGTCCAGAGAGGTGTACACACTGGCGCAGAGCGTATGGAGAGCTCTGAAAGGATTTCATGGTTCTAATGAATAAAGCATGAATAGTAGATTGTTCTTTAGGTTCTCATGTACTGATGTGGGCTTCTACATTGTGTTGCAGCATCCGCTGCAGAATGAATGCGCCGGAGTTCAATGACGACGACGGCGTTCTCGGTTCCATCTTGGAGCATGTGAAGCCGATAGTACAGAAGAAGGGTGGCGTACAGATCTTCCGTGTCCAGAGAGGTGTATACACTGGCGCAGAGCGTATAGAAAGCTCTGAAAGGATTTCATTGTTGTAATGAATCCAGGATGAGTAGTGGATTGTTCCTTAGGTTCTCCTGTACTCACTTGGGCTCCTATCTTGTGTTGAAGCATCAGCTGGCGAATGAATGCGCCGGAGTTCAATGACGACGACCGCGTTCTCCGTTCCATCTTGCAGCATGTGAAGACGATAGCGCAAAAGAACGATGGCGTACCGTTCGTCCGTGTCCGGAGAGGTGTAAACACTGGCGCAGAGCGTATGGAGAGCTCTGAAAGGATTTCATGGTTCGAATGAATGCAGGATGAGTTGTAGATTGTTCTTTAGGTTCTACTGTACTGACTTGGGCTTCTACATTGTGTTGCAGCATCCGCTACCGAATGAATGCGCCGGAGTACAATGAAGACGACGGCGTTCTCCTGGAGCATGTGAAGACGATAATGCAAAAGAATGGTGGCGTACTGTTCGTCCATGTCCAGAGAGGTGTATACACTGCCGCAGAGCGTATGGAGAGCTCTGAAAGGATTTCATGGTTCTAATGAATGCAGGGTGAGTAGTAGATTGTTCTTTAGGTTCTCCTGTACTGACTTGGGCTCCTATCTTGTGTTCCAGCATCCGCTGCCGATGAATGCGCTGCAGTTCAATGACGACGACGGCGTTCTCCGTTCCATCTTCGAGCATCTGAAGACGATAGAGCAGAGCGGTGGCGTACAGATCGTCCGTATCCAGAGAGGTGTATACACTGGCGCAGAGCGTATGGAGAGCTCTGAAAGGATTTCATGGTTCTAATGAATGCAGGATAAGTAGTAGATTGTTCCCTAGGTTCTCCTGTACTGACTTGGGCTCCTAATTTGTGTTGCAGCATCCGATGCCGAATGAATGCGCCGGAGTTCGATGACGACGACGGCGTTCTCCGTTCCATCTTGGAGCATCTGATGACGATAGAGCAGAACGGTGGCGTACAGGTCGTCCGTGTCCAGAGAGGTGTATACACTTGCGCAGAGCGTATAGAGAGCTCTGAAAGGATTTCATGGTTCTAATAATGCAGGATGAGTAGTAGATTGTTCTTTAGGTTCTCCTGTACTGACTTGGGCGTGTACATTCTGTTGCAGCATCCGCTACCGAATGAATGCGCCGGAGTTCAATGACGACGACGGTGTTCTCCGTTCCATCTTGGAGCATGTGCAGACGATAGTGCAGAAGAACGGTGGCGTACCGATCGTCCGAGTCCAGAGAGGGGTATACACTGGCGCAGAGCGTATGGACAGTTCTGAAAGAAATTCATGGTTCTAATGAATGCAGGGTGAGTAGTAGATTGTTCCTTAGGTTCAATTATACTGACTTGGTCTCCTATCTTGTGTTGCAGCATCCGCTGCCGAATGAATGCGCCGGAGTTCATTGACGACCACCGTGTTCTCCGTTCCACCTTGCAGCATGTGACGACGATAGCGCAGAAGAACTATGGCGTACCGTTCGTCCGTGTCCAGAGAGGGGTATACACTGTCGCAGAGCGTATGGATTGCTCTGAAACGATTTCATGGTTCTAATGAATGCAGGATGAGTAGTAGATTGTTGCTTAGGTTCTCCTGTACTGACTTGGGCTTCTATCTTGTGATGCAGCATCCGCTGCAGAATGAATGCGCCGAAGATCAATGACGACGACGGCGCTCTCCTTTCCATCTTGGAGCATGTGAAGACGGTAGTGCAGAAGAATGATGGCGTACCGTTCGTCCGTGTCCAGAGAAGTGTAAACACTGGCGCAGAGCGTATGGAGAGCTCTGAAAGCATTTCATGGTTCGAATGAATGCAGGATGAGTTGTAGATTGTTCTTTAGGCTCTACTGTACTCACTTGGGCTCCTATCTTGTGTTGCAGCATCCGCTGCCGAAGAATGCGCTGGAGTACAATGAAGACGACGGCGTTCTCCGTTCCATCTTCGAGCATCTGAAGACGATAGAGCAGAACGGTGGCGTACAGATCGTCCGTGTCCAGAGAGGTGTATACACTGTCGCAGAGCGTATGGAGAGCTCTGAATGAATTTCATGGTTCTAATGAATGCAGGATGAGTAGTAGATTGTTCTTTAGGTTCTCCTGTACTGACTTGGGCTTCTACATTGTGTTGCAGCATCCGATGCCGAATGAATGCACCGGAGTTCAATGACGACGACGGCGTTCTCCGTTCCATCTTGGAGCATGTGAAGACGATAGTGCAGAAGAACGGTGGCATACCGATCGTCCATGAACAGAGAGGGGTATGCACTGGCGCAGAGCGTATGGACAGTTCTGAAAGAAATTCATGGTTCTAATGAATGCAGGGTGAGTAGTAGATTGTTCCTTAGGTTCAATTATACTGACTTGGTCTCCTATCTTGTGTTGCAGCATCCGCTGCCGAATGAATGCGCCGGAGTTCATTGACGACCACCGTGTTCTCCGTTCCACCTTGCAGCATGTGACGACGATAGCGCAGAAGAACTATGGCGTACCGTTCGTCCGTGTCCAGAGAGGTGTATACACTGGCGCAGAGCGTATGGATTGCTCTGAAAGGATTTCATGGCTCTAATGTATGCAGGATGAGTAGTAGATTGTTGCTTAGGTTCTCCGGTACTGATTTGGGCTTCTATCTTGTGATGCAGCATCAGCTGCAGAATGAATGCGCCGAAGATCAATGACGACGACGGCGCTCTCCTTTTCATCTTGGAGCATGTGAAGACGGTAGTGCAAAAGAATGGTGGCGTACTGTTCGTCCGTGTCCAGAGAGGTGTATACACTGCCGCAGAGCGTATGGAGAGCTCTGAAAGGATTTCATGGTTCTAATGAATGCAGGGTGAGTAGTAGATTGTTCTTTAGGTTCTCCTGTACTGACTTGGGCTTCTATCTTGTGTTGTAGCATCCGCTGCCGATGAATGCGCTGGAGTTCAATGACGACGACGGCGTTCTCCGTTTCATCTTCGAGCATCTGAAGACGATAGAGCAGAACGGTGGCGTACAGATCGTCCGTATCCAGAGAGGTGTATACACTGGCGCAGAGCGTATGGAGAGCTCTGAAAGGATTTCATGGTTCTAATGAATGCAGGATAAGTAGTAGATTGTTCCCTAGGTTCTCCTGTACTGACTTGGGCTCCTAATTTGTGCTGGAGCATTCGCTGCCGATGAATGCGCCGGAGTTCGATGACGACGACGGCGTTCTCCGTTCCATCTTAGAGCATCTGATGACGATAGAGCAGAACGGTGGCGTACAGGTCATCCGTGTCCAGAGAGGTGTATACACTGGCGCAGAGCGTATGGAGAGCTCTGAAAGGATTTCATGGTTCTAATGAATGCAGGATAAGTAGTAGATTGTTCCCTAGGTTCTCCTGTACTGACGTGGGCGTGTACATTCTGTTGCAGCATCCGCTACCGAATGAATGCGCCGGAGTTCAATGACGACGACGGCGTTCTCCGTTCCATCTTAGAGCATGTGAAGACGATAGTGCAGAAGAACGGTGGCGTACAGATCGTCCTTGCCCAGAGAGGTGTATACACTGTCGCAGAGCGTATGGAGAGCTCTGAAAGGATTTCATGGTTCTAATAATGCAGGATGAGTAGTAGATTGTTCTTTAGGTTCTCCTGTACTGACTTGGGCGTGTACATTCTGTTGCAGCATCCGCTACCGAATGAATGCGCCGGAGTTCAATGACGACGACGGTGTTCTCCGTTCCATCTTGGAGCATGTGAAGACGATAGTGCAGAAGAACGGTGGCATACCGATCGTCCGTGAACAGAGAGGGGTATACACTGGCGCAGAGCGTATGGACAGCTCTGAAAGGATTTCATGGTTCTAATGAATGCAGCATGAGTAATAGATTGTTCCTTAGGTTCTCCTGTACTGACTTGGGGGCCTATCTTGTGTAGCAGCATCCGCTGCCGATCAATGCGGCGGAGTTCAATGACGACGACGGCACACTCCGTTCCATCTTGGAGCATGTGAAGACAATAGCGCAGAAGAACGGTGGCGTACCGTTCGTCTGTGTCCAGAGAGATGTATACACTGGCGCAGAACGTATGGGGAGCTCTGAAAGGATTTCATGCTTCTAATGAATGCAGGATGAGTAGTATATTGTTCCATAGGTTCTCCTGTACTGACTTGGGCTCCTATCCTGTGTTGCAGCATCCGCTGCCGAATGAATGCGCCGGAGTTTAATGACGACGACGGCGCTCTCCGTTCCATCTTGGAGCATCTGAAGACGATAGTGGAGAGGAACTGTGGCGTACAGGTCATCCGTGTCCAGAGAGGTGTATACACTGGCGCAGAGCGTATGGAGAGCTCTGAAAGGATTTCATGGTTCTAATGAATGCAGGATAAGTAGTCGATTGTTCCCTAGGTTCTCCTGTACTGACGTGGGCGTGTACATTCTGTTGCAGCATCCGCTACCGAATGAATGCGCCGGAGTTCAATGACGACGACGGCGTTCTCCGTTCCATCTTAGAGCATGTGAAGACGATAGTGCAGAAGAACGTTGGCGTACAGATCGTCCGTGTCCAGAGAGGTGTATACACTGGCGCAGAGCATATAGAGAGCTCTTAAAGGATTTCATGGTTCTAATGAATGCAGGGTGAGTAGTAGATTGTTCCTTAGGTTCTCATGTACTGACTTGGGCACCTATCGTGTGTTGCAGCATCCGCTGCCGAATGAATGCGCCGGATTTTAATGACGATGACGGCGTTCTCCGTTCCATCTTGGAGCATGTGAAGACGATAGCGCAGAAGAACGATGGCATACCGTTCGTCCGTGTCTACAGAGGTGTACATACTGGCGCAGAGCGAATGGATAGCTCTTAAAGGATTTCATGGTTCTAATGAATGCAGGGTGAGTAGTAGATTGTTCCATAGGTTCTCCTGTACTGACTTGGGTGTGTACATTCTGTTGCAGCATCCGCTACCGAATGAATGCGCCGGAGTTCAATGACGACGACGGCGTTCTCCGTTCCATCTTGGAGCATGTGCAGACGATAGTGCAGAAGAATGATGGCGTACCGTTCGTCCGTGTCCAGAGAGGTGTATACACTGGCGCAGAGCGTATGGAGAGCTCTGAAAGGATTTCATGGTTCTAATGAATGCAGGATAAGTAGTAGATTGTTCCTTACGTTCTCCTGAACTGACTTGGGCTCCTATCTTGTGTTGCAGCATCCGCTGCCGAAGAATGCGCCGGAGTACAATGAAGACGACGGCGTTCTCCTAGAGCATGTGCAGACGATAGTGCAGAAGAATGATGGCGTACCGTTCGTCCGTGTCCAGAGAGGTGTATACACTGCCGCAGAGCGTATGGAGAGTTCTGAAAGGATTTCATGGTTCTAATGAATGCAGGGTGGGTAGTAGATTGTTCTTTAGGTTCTCCTGTACTGACTTGGGCTCCTATCTTGTGTTGCAGCATCCGCTGCCGATGAATGCGCTGGAGTTCAATGACGACGACGGCGTTCTCCGTTCCATCTTCGAGCATCTGAAGACGATAGAGCAGAACGATGGCGTACAGAACGTCCGTATCCAGAGAGGTGTATACACTGGCGCAGAGCGTATGGAGAGCTCTGAGAGGTCTTCATGGTTCTAATGAATGCAGGATAAGTAGTAGATTGTTCCCTAGGTTCTCCTGTACTGACTTGGGCTCCTAATTTGTGTTGGAGCATTCGCTGCCGAATGAATGCGCCGGAGTTCAATGACGACGACGGCGTTCTTTGTTCCATCTTGGAGCATGTGAAGACGACAGTGCAGAAGAACGGTGGCGTACAGATCGTTCGTGTCCAGAGAGGCGTATACACTGTCGCAGAGCGTATGGAGAGCTCTGAATGGATTTCATGGTTCTAATGAATGCAGGATGAGTAGTAGATTGTTCTTTAGGTTCTCCTGTACTGACTTGGGCTTCTACATTGTGTTGCAGCATCCGCTGCCGAATGAATGCACCGGAGTTCAATGACGACGACGGCGTTCTCCGTTCCATCTTGGAGCATGTGAAGACGATAGTGCAGAAGAACGGTGGCATACCGATCGTCCGTGTCCAGAGAGGCGTATACACTGTCGCAGAGCGTATGAAGAGCTCTGAATGGATTTCATGGTTCTAATGAATGCAGGATGAGTAGTAGATTGTTCTTTAGGTTCTCCTGTACTGACTTGGGCTTCTACATTGTGTTGCAGCATCCGCTGCCGAATGAATGCACCGGAGTTCAATGACGACGACGGCGTTCTCCGTTCCATCTTGGAGCATGTGAAGACGATAGCGCAGAAGAACGGTGGCATACCGATCGTCCGTGAACAGAGAGGGGTATACACTGGCGCAGAGCGTATGGACAGCTCTGAAAGGATTTCGTAGTTCTAATGAATGCAGGGCGAGTAGTAGATTGTTCCTTAGGTTCAATTATACTGACTTGGTCTCCTATCTTGTGTTGCAGCATCCGCTGCCGAATGAATGCGCCGGAGTTCATTGACGACCACCGTGTTCTCCGTTCCACCTTGCAGCATTTGACGACGATAGCGCAGAACTATGGCGTACCGTTCGTCCGTGTCCAGAGAGGTGTATACACTGCCGCAGAGCGTATGGAGAGTTCTGAAAGGATTTCATGGTTCTAATGAATGCAGGGTGGGTAGTAGATTGTTCTTTAGGTTCTCCTGTACTGACTTGGGCTCCTATCTAGTGTTGCAGCATCCGCTGCCGATGAATGCGCTGGAGTTCAATGACAACGACGGCGTTCTCCGTTCCATCTTCGAGCATCTGAAGACGATAGAGCAGAACGGTGGCGTACAGAACGTCCGTATCCAGAGAGGTGTATACACTGGCGCAGAGCGTATGGAGAGCTCTGAGAGGTCTTCATGGTTCTAATGAATGCAGGATAAGTAGTATATTGTTCCCTAGGTTCTCCTGTACTGACTTGGGCTCCTAATTTGTGTTGGAGCATTCGCTGCCGAATGAATGCGCCGGAGTTCAATGACGACGACGGCGTTCTCCGTTCCATCTTGGAGCATGTGAAGACGACAGTGCAGAAGAACGGTGGCGTACAGATCGTTCGTATCCAGAGAGGTGTATACACTGGCGCAGAGCGTATGGAGAGCTCTGAGAGGTCTTCATGGTTCCAATGAATGCAGCATGAGTAATAGATTGTTCCTTAGGTTCTCCTGTACTGACTTGGGCTCCTATCTTGTGTAGCAGCATCCGCTGCCGATCAATGCGGCGGAGTTCAATGACGACGACGGCACACTCCGTTCCATCTTGGAGCATGTGAAGACAATATTGCAGAAGAACGGTGGCGTACCGATCGTCCGTGTCCAGAGAGGGGTATACACTGGCGCAGAGCGTATGGACAGTTCTGAAAGAATTTCATGGTTCAAATGAATGCAGGGTGAGTAGTAGATTGTTCCTTAGGTTCAATTATACTGACTTGGTCTCCTATCTTGTGTTGCAGCATCCGCTGCCGAATGAATGCGCCGGAGTTCATTGACGACCACCGTGTTCTCCGTTCCACCTTGCAGCATTTGACGACGATAGCGCAGAACTATGGCGTACCGTTCGTCCGTGTCCAGAGAGGTGTATACACTGGCGCAGAGCGTATGGATTGCTCTGAAAGGATTTAATGGCTCTAATGAATTCAGGATGAGTAGTAGATTGTTGCTTAGGTTCTCCTGTACTGACTTGGGCTTCTATCTTGTGTTGCAGCATCCGCTGCAGAATGAATGCGCCGAAGATCAATGACGACGACGGCGCTCTCCTTTCCATCTTGGAGCATGTGAAGACGGTAGTGCAGAAGAACGGTGGCGTACTGATCGTCCGTGTCCAGAGAGGGGTATACACTGGCGCAGAACTATGGAGAGCTCTGAAAGGATTTCTTGGCTATAATGAATGCGGGATGAGTAGTAGATTGTACCTTAGGTTCTCCTGTACTGACTTGGGCTCCTATATTGTTTCGCAGCATCCGCTGCCGAATGAATGCGCCGGAGTTCAATGACGATGACGGCGTTCTCCGTTCCATCTTGGAACATGTGAAGACGATAGCGCAGAAGAACGATGGCGTACCGTTCGTGCGTGTCCAGAGAGGTGGATACACTGGCGCAGAACGTATGGAGAGCTCTGAAAGGATTTCATGCTTCTAATGAATGCAGGATGAGTAGTAGATTGTTCCATAGGTTCTCCTGTACTGACTTGGGCTCCTATCTTGTGTTGCAGCATCCGCTGCCGAATGAAGGCGCCGGAGTTTATTGACGACGACGGCGCTCTCCGTTCCATCTTGGAGCATCTGAAGACGATAGTGGAGAAGGACTGTGGCGTACAGATCGTCCGTGTCCAGAGAGGTGTATGCACTGGCGCAGAGCGTATGGACAGCTGTGAAAGGATTTTATGGTTCTCATGAATGCAGGATAAGTAGTAGATTGTTCCTTGGGTTCTTCTGTACTGACTTGGGCTCCAATTTTGTGTTGGAGCATTCGCTGCCGAATGAATGCGCCGCAGTTCAATGACGACCACCGTGTTCTCCGTTCCACCTTGCAGCATGTGAAGACGATAGCGCAGAAGAACGATGGCGTACCGTTCGTCCGTGTCCAGAGAGGTGTATACACTGGCGCAGAGCATATGGAGAGCTCTGAAAGGATTTCATTGATCTAATGAATGCAGTTTGAGTAGTAGATTGTTCCTTAGGTTCTCTTGTACTGACTTGGGCTCCTATCTTGTGTTGCAGCATCCGCTGCCGTTGAATGCGCCGGAGTTCAATGACGACGACGGCGTTCTCCGTTCCATCTTGGAGCATGTGAAGACGATAGTGCAGAAGAACGGTGGCGTACCGTTCGTCCGTGTCTAGAGAGGTGTATACACTGGCGATGAGCATATGGAGAGCTCTTAAAGGATTTCATGGTTCTAATGAATGCAGGATGAGTAGTAGATTGTTCTTTAGGTTCTACTGTACTGACTTGGGCGCCAATTTTGTGTAGGAGCATTCGCTGCCGAATGATTGCGCCATAGTACAATGAAGACGACGGCGTTCTCCGTTCCATCTTGGAGCATGTGAAGACGATAGCACAGAAGAACGATGGCGTACCGTTCGTCTGTGTCTAGAGAGGTGTATACACTGGCGCAGAGCGTATGGAGAGCTCTGAAAGGATTTCATGGTTCTAATGAATGCAGTATGAGTAGTAGATTGTTCTTTAGGTTCTCTTGTACTGACTTGGGCTTCTATCTTGTGTTGCAGCATCCGCTGCCGTTGAATGCGCCGGAGTTCAATGACGACGACGGCGTTCTCCGTTCCATCTTGGAGCATGTGAAGACGATATTGCAGAAGAACGGTGGCGTACCGTTCGTCCGTGTCCAGAGGTGTATACACTGGCGATGAGCATATGAAGAGCTCTTAAAGGATTTCATTTTTCTAAGGAATACAGGGTGAGTAGTAGTTTGTTCTTTACGTTCTCCTGTACTGACTTGGGCTTCTATCTTGTGTTGCAGCATCCGCTGCTGAATGAGAGCGCCGGAGTTCAATGACGACGATGGCGTTCTCCGTCCCATCTTGGAGCATGTGAAGACTATTGTGCAGAAGAACGGTGGCGTACCGTTCGTCCGTGTCCAGAGAGGTGTATACACTGTCGCAGAGCGTATGGAGAGCTCTGAATGAATTTCATGGTTCTAATGAATGCAGGGTGAGTAGTAGATTGTTCCTTAGGTTCAATTATACTGACTTGGTCTCCTATCTTGTGCGCCAGCATCCGCTGCCGAATGAATGCGCCGGAGTTCATTGACGACCACCGTGTTCTCCGTTCCACCTTGCAGCATGTGACGACGATAGCGCAGAAGAACTATGGCGTACGGTTCGTCCGTGTCCAGAGAGGTGTATACACTGGCGCAGAGCGTATGGATTGCTCTGAAAGGATTTCATGGCTCTAATGAATGCAGGATGAGTAGTAGATTGTTGCTTAGGTTCTCCTGTACTGACTTGGGCTTCTATCTTGTGTTGCAGCATCCGCTGCAGAATGAATGCGCCGAAGATCAATGACGACGACGGCGCTCTCCTTTCCATCTTGGAGCATGTGAAGACGGTAGTGCAGAAGAACGGTGGCGTACAGATCGTCCGTGTCCAGAGAGGTGTATACACTGGCGCAGAGCGTATGGACAGCTGTGAAAGGATTTCATGGTTGTAATGAATGCAGGGTGAGTAGTAGATTGTTCTTTAGGTTCTCCTGTACTGACTTGGGCTCCTATCTTGTGCTGCAGCATCCGCTGCCGATGAATGCGCCGGAGTTCGATGACGACGACGGCGTTCTCCGTTCCATCCTAGAGCATCTGATGACGATAGAGCAGAACGGTGGCGTACAGGTCATCCGTGTCCAGAGAGGTGTATACACTGGCGCAGAGCGTATGGAGAGCTCTGAAAAGATTTCATGGTTCTAATGAATGCAGGATAAGTAGTAGATTGTTCCCTAGCTTCTCCTGTACTGACTTGGGCGTGTACATTCTGTTGCAGCATCCGCTACCGAATGAATGCGCCGGAGTTCAATGACGACGACGGCGTTCTCCGTTCCATCTTGGAGCATGTGAAGACGATAGTCAGAAGAACGGTGGCGTACAGATCGTCCGTGCCCAGAGAGGTGTATACACTGTCGCAGAGCGTATGGAGAGCTCTGAAAGGATTTCATGGTTCTAATAATGCAGGATGAGTAGTAGATTGTTCTTTAGGTTCTCCTGTACTGACTTGGGCGTGTACATTCTGTTGCAGCATCCGCTACCGAATGAATGCGCCGGAGTTCAATGACGACGACGGTGTTCTCCGTTCCATCTTGGAGCATGTGCAGACGATAGTGCAGAAGAATGATGGCGTACCGTTCGTCCGTGTCCAGAGAGGTGTATACACTGGCGCAGAGCGTATGGAGAGCTCTGAAAGGATTTCATGGTTCTAATGAATGCAGGATAAGTAGTAGATTGTTCCTTACGTTCTCCTGTACTGACTTGGGCTCCTATCTTGTGTTGCAGCATCCGCTGCCGAAGAATGCGCCGGAGTACAATGAAGACGACGGCGTTCTCCTAGAGCATGTGCAGACGATAGTGCAGAAGAATGATGGCGTACCGTTCGTCCGTGTCCAGAGAGGTGTATACACTGCCGCAGAGCGTATGGAGAGTTCTGAAAGGATTTCATGGTTCTAATGAATGCAGGGTGGGTAGTAGATTGTTCTTTAGGTTCTCCTGTACTGACTAGGGCTCCTATCTTGTGTTGCAGCATCCGCTGCCGATGAATGCGCTGGAGTTCAATGACGACGACGGCGTTCTCCGTTCCATCTTCGAGCATCTGAAGACGATAGAGCAGAACGGAGGCGTACAGAACGTCCGTATCCAGAGAGGTGTATACACTGGCGCAGAGCGTATGGAGAGCTCTGAGAGGTCTTCATGGTTCTAATGAATGCAGGATAAGTAGTAGATTGTTCCCTAGGTTCTCCTGTACTGACTTGGGCTCCTAATTTGTGTTCGAGCATTCGCTGCCGAATGAATGCGCCGGAGTTCAATGACGACGACGGCGTTCTCCGTTCCATCTTGGAGCATGTGAAGACGATAGTGCAGAAGAACGGTGGCGTACAGATCGTTCGTGTCCAGAGAGGTGTATACACTGTCGCAGAGCGTATGGAGAGCTCTGAATGAATTTCATGGTTCTAATGAATGCAGGATGAGTAGTAGATTGTTCTTTAGGTTCTCCTGTACTGACTTGGGCTTCTACATTGTGTTGCAGCATCCGCTGCCGAATGAATGCACCGGAGTTCAATGACGAGGATGGCGTTCTCCGTTCCATCTTGGAGCATGTGAAGACGATAGTGCAGAAGAACGGTGGCATACCGATCGTCCGTGAACAAGAGGGGTATACACTGGCGCAGAGCGTATGGACAGCTCTGAAAGGATTTCATGGTTCCAATGAATGCAGCATGAGTAATAGATTGTTCCTTAGGTTCTCCTGTACTGACTTGGGCTCCTATCTTGTGTAGCAGCATCCGCTGCCGATCAATGCGGCGGAGTTCAATGACGACGACGGCACACTCCGTTCCATCTTGGAGCATGTGAAGACAATAGTGCAGAAGAACGGTGGCGTACCGATCGTCCGTGTCCAGAGAGGGGTATACACTGACGCAGAGCGTATGGACAGTTCTGAAAGAATTTCATGGTTCTAATGAATGCAGGGTGAGTAGTAGATTGTTCCTTAGGTTCAATTATACTGACTTGGTCTCCTATCTTGTGTTGCAGCATCCGCTGCCGAATGAATGCGCCGGAGTTCATTGACGACGACGGCGTTCTCCGTTCCATCTTGGAGCATGTGCAGACGATAGTGCAGAAGAATGATGGCGTACCGTTCGTCCGTGTAGAGAGAGGTGTATACACTGCCGCAGAGCGTATGGAGAGCTCTGAAAGGATTTCATGGTTCTAATGAATGCAAGGTGAGTAGTAGATTGTTCCTTGGGTTCTCCTGTACTGACTTGGGCTCCAATTTTGTGTTGGAGCATTCGCTGCCGAATGAATGCGCCGCAGTTCAATGACGACCACCGTGTTCTCCGTTCCACCTTGCAGCATGTGAAGACGATAGCGCAGAAGAACGATGGCGTACCGTTCGTCCGTATCCAGAGAGGTGTATACACTGGCGATGAGCATATGGAGAGCTCTGAAAGGATTTCATGGTTCTAATGAATGCAGTATGAGTAGTAGATTGTTCTTTAGGTTCTCTTGTACTGACTTGGGCTTCTATCTTGTGTTGCAGCATCCGCTGCCGTTGAATGCGCCGGAGTTCAATGACGACGACGGCGTTCTCCGTTCCATCTTGGAGCATGTGAAGACGATAGTGCAGAAGAACGGTGGCGTACCGTTCGTCCGTGTCCAGAGAGGTGTATACACTGGCGATGAGCATATGGAGAGCTCTTAAAGGATTTCATTTTTCTAAGGAATACAGGGTGAGTAGTAGATTGTTACTTAGGTTCTCATGTACTGTATTGGGCTCCTATCATGTGTTGCAGCATCCGCTGCCGATGAATGCGCCGGAGTACAATGAAGACGACGGCGTTCTCCGTTCTATCTTGGAGCATGTGAAGAAGATAGCACAGAAGAATGATGGCGTACCATTCGTCCGTGTCCAGAGAGCTGTATACACTGGCGCAGAGCGTATGGAGAGCTCTGAAAGGATTTCATGGTTCTAATGAATGCAGGATGAGTAGTAGTTTGTTCTTTACGTTCTCCTGTACTGACTTGGGCTTCTATCTTGTGTTGCAGCATCCGCTGCTGAATGAGAGCGCCGGAGTTCAATGACGACGATGGCGTTCTCCGTCCCATCTTGGAGCATGTGAAGACTATTGTGCAGAAGAACGGTGGCGTACCGTTCGTCCGTGTCCAGAGAGGTGTATACACTGTCGCAGAGCGTATGGAGAGCTCTGAATGAATTTCATGGTTCTAATGAATGCAGGATGAGTAGTAGATTGTTCTTTAGGTTATCCTGTACTGACTTGGGCTTCTACATTGTGTTGCAGCATCCGATGCCGAATGAATGCACCGGAGTTCAATGACGACGACGGCGTTCTCCGTTCCATCTTGGAGCATGTGAAGACGATAGTGCAGAAGAACGGTGGTATACCGATCGTCCGTGAACAGAGAGGGGTATGCACTGGCGCAGAGCGTATGGACAGTTCTGTAAGAAATTCATGGTTCTAATGAATGCAGGGTGAGTAGTAGATTGTTCCTTACGTTCAATTATACTGACTTGGTCTCCTATCTTGTGTTGCAGCATCCGCTGCCGATCAATGCGGCGGAGTTCAATGACGACGACGGCACACTCCGTTCCATCTTGGAGCATGTGAAGACGATAGTGCAGAAGAACGGTGGCGTACCGTTCGTCCGTGTCCAAAGAGGTGTATGTACTGGCGCAGAGCATATGGAGAGCTCTTAAAGGATTTCATGGTTCTAATGAATGCAGAGTGAGTAGTAGATTGTTCCCTAGGTCCTCATGTGCTGGCTTGGGCTCCTATCGTGTGTTCAGCATCCGCTGCCGAATGAATGCGCCGGAGTTCAATGACGACGACGGCGTTCTCCGTTCCATCTTGGAGCGTGTGAAGACGATAGCGCAGAAAAACAATGGCGTACCGATCGTCCGTTAACAGAGAGGGGTATACACTGGCGCAGAGCGTATGGAGAGCTCTGAAAGGATTTCATGGTTTTAATGAAGGCAGCATGAGTAATAGATTGTTCCTTAGGTTCTGCTGTACTGACTTGGGCTCCTATCTTGTGTAGCAGCATCCGCTGCCGATGAATGCGCCGGAGGTCAATGAAGACGACGGCGCTCTCCGTTCCATTTTGGAGCTTGTAAAGACGATAGTGCAGAAGAACGGTGGCGTACAGATCGTCCGTGTCCAGAGAGGTGTATACACTGGCGCAGCGCGTATGGAGAGCTCTGAAAGGATTTCATGGTTATAATGAATGCAGTATGAGTAGTAGATTGTTCTTTAGGTTCTCCTGTACTGACTTGGGCTTCTATCTTGTGTTGCAGCATCCGCTGCCGATCAATGCGGCGGAGTTCAATGACGACGACGGCACACTCCGTTCCATCTTGGAGCATGTGAAGACAATAGCGCAGAAGAACGGTGGCGTACCGTTCGTCTGTGTCCAGAGAGATGTATACACTGGCGCAGAACGTATGGGGAGCTCTGAAAGGATTTCATGCTTCTAATGAATGCAGGATGAGTAGTATATTGTTCCATAGGTTCTCCTGTACTGACTTGGGCTCCTATCCTGTGTTGCAGCATCCGCTGCCGAATGAATGCGCCGGAGTTTAATGACGACGACGGCGCTCTCCGTTCCATCTTGGAGCATCTGAAGACGATAGTGGAGAGGAACTGTGGCGTACAGGTCATCCGTGTCCAGAGAGGTGTATACACTGGCGCAGAGCGTATGGAGAGCTCTGAAAGGATTTCATGGTTTTAATGAATGCAGGATAAGTAGTCGATTGTTCCCTAGGTTCTCCTGTACTGACGTGGGCGTGTAAATTCTGTTGCAGCATCCGCTACCGAATGAATGCGCCGGAGTTCAATGACGACGACGGCGTTCTCCGTTCTATCTTGGAGCATATGAAGACGATAGTGCAGAAGAACGGTGGCGTACCATTCGTCCGTGTCCAGAGAGGTGTATACACTGGCGATGAGCACATAGAGAGCTCTTAAAGGATTTCATTTTTCTAAGGAACGCAGGGTGAGTAGTAGATTGTTCCTTAGGTTCTCATGTACTGTATTGGGCTCCTATCATGTGTTGCAGCATCCGCTGCCGATGAATGCGGCGGAGTACAATGAAGACGACGGCGTTCTCCGTTCCATCTTGGAGCATGTGAAGAAGATAGCACAGAAGAATGATGGCGTACCATTCGTCCGTGTCCAGAGAGGTGTATACACTGGCGCAGAGCGTATGGAGAGCTCTGAAAGGATTTCATGGTTCTAATGAATGCAGGATGAGTAGTAGTTTGTTCTTTAGGTTCTCCTGTACTGACTTGGGCTTCTATCTTGCGTTGCAGCATCCGCTGCTGAATGAGAGCGCCGGTGTTCAATGACGGCGATGGCGTTCTCCGTTCCATCTTGGAGCATGTGAAGACGATAGTGCAGAAGAACGGTGGCGTACCGATCGTCCGTGTCCAGAGAGGTGTATACACTGGCGCAGAGCATATAGAGAGCTCTTAAAGGATTTCATGGTTCTAATGAATGCAGGGTGAGTAGTAGATTGTTCCTTAGGTTCTCATGTACTGACTTGGGCTCCTATCGTGTGTTGCAGCATCCGCTGCCGAATGAATGCGCCGGATTTCAATGACGATGACGGCGTTCTCCGTTCCATCTTGGAGCATGTGAAGACGATAGCGCAGAAGAACGATGGCATACCGTTCGTCCGTGTCTACAGAGGTGTACATACTGGCGCAGAGCGTATGGATAGCTCTTAAAGGATTTCATGGTTCTAATGAATGCAGGGTGAGTAGTAGATTGTTCCTTAGGTTCTCATGTACTGACTTGGGCTCCTATCGTGTGTTGCAGCATCCGCTGCCGAATGTGATGCGCCGGATTTCAATGACGATGACGGC
This sequence comes from Amblyomma americanum, assembly GCF_052857255.1. Taxonomy (NCBI): domain Eukaryota; kingdom Metazoa; phylum Arthropoda; class Arachnida; order Ixodida; family Ixodidae; genus Amblyomma; species Amblyomma americanum. The sequence goes on from NC_135497.1 coordinate 286,279,765, forward strand.
GTTCTCCGTTCCATCTTGGATCATGTGAAGACGGTAGTGCAGAAGAACGGTGGCGTACCGTTCGTCCGTATCCAGAGAGGTGTATACACTGGCGCAGAGCGTATGGATAGCTCTGAAATGATTTCATGCTTGTAATGAATGCAGGATAAGTAGTAGATTGTTCCCTAGGTTCTCCTGTACTGACTTGGGCTCCTAATTTGTGTTGGAGCATTCGCTGCCGTTGAATGCGCCGGAGTTCAATGACGACGACGGCGTTCTCCGTTCCATCTTGGAGCATGTGAAGACAATAGTGCAGAAGAACGGTGGCATACCGATCGTCCGTGAACAGAGAGGGGTATACACAGGCGCAGAGCGTATGGACAGCTCTGAAAGGATTTCATGGTTCTAATGAATGCAGCATGAGTAATAGATTGTTTCTTAGGTTCTTCTGTACTGACTTGGGCTCCTATCTTGTGTGGCAGCATCCGCTGCCGATCAATGCGGCGGAGTTCTATGAAGACGACGGCGCTCTCCGTTCCATTTTGGAGCTTGTAAAGACGATAGTGCAGAAGAACGGTGGCGTACTGATCGTCCGTGTCCAGAGAGGGGTATACACTGGCGCTGAGCGTATGGAGAGCTGTGAAAGGATTTCATGGCTCTAATGAATGCAGGATGAGTATTAGATTGTTCCTTAGGTTGTCCTGTACTGACTTGGGCTCCTATCTTGTGTTGCAGCATCGCTGCCCAATGAATGCGCCGGAGTTCAATGACGACGACGGCGTTCTCCGTTCCATCTTCGAATATGTGAAGACGATAATGCAGAAGAACGGTGGCGTACCGTTCGTCCGTGTCCAGAGAGGTGTACGCACTGGCGCAGAGCATATGGAGAGCTCTTAAAGGATTTCATGGTTCTAATGAATGCAGGGTGAGTAGTAGATTGTTCCCTAGGTTCTCATGTACAGGTTTGGGCTCCTATCGTGTGTTGCAGCATCCGCTGCCGAATGAATGCGCTGGAGTTCAATGACGACGACGGCGTTCTCCGTTCCATCTTGGAGCGTGTGAAGACGATAGCGCAGATGAACGATGGCGTACCGATCGTCCGTGAACAGAGAAGGGTATACACTGGCGCAGAGCGTATGGAGAGCTCTGAAAGGATTTCATGGTTCTAATGAATGCAGCATGAGTAATAGATTGTTCCTTAGGTTCTCCTGTACTGACTTGGGCTGCTATCTTGTGTAGCAGCATCCGCTGCCGATGAATGCGCCGGAGGTAAATGAAGACGACGGCGCTCTCCGTTCCATTTTGGAGCTTGTAAAGACGATAGTGCAGAAGGACGGTGGCGTACAGATCGTCCGTGTCCAGAGAGGTGTATACACTGGCGCAGCGCGTATGGAGAGCTGTGAAAGTATTTCATGGTTCTAATGAATGCAGGATGAGTAGTAGATTGTTCCTTAGGTTCTCCTGTACTGACTTGGGCTCCTATCTTGTGTTGCAGCATCCGCTGCCGTATGAATGCGCCGGAGTTCAATGACGACGACGGCACTCTCCGTTCCATCTTGGAGCATGTGAAGACAATAGCGAATAAGAACGGTGGCGTACCGTTCGTCCGAGTCCAGAGACGTGTATACATTGGCGCAGAGCGCATGGAGAGCTCTGAAAGGATTTCATCGTTCTAATGAATGCAGGATGAGTAGTAGATTGTTCCCTAGGTTCTCCTGTACTGACTTGGGCTCTTAATTTGTGCTGGACCATTCGCTGCCGAATGAATGCGCCGGAGTTCAATGACGACGACGGCGTTCTCCGTTCCATCTTGGAGCATGTGAAGACGATAGTGCAGAAGAACGGTGGCGTACAGATCGCCCGTGCCCAGAGAGGTGTATACACTGTCGCAAAGCGTATGGAGAGCTCTGAAAGGATTTAATGGTTCTAATGAATGAAGGGTGAGTAGTAGATTGTTCCTTGGGTTCTCCTGTACTGACTTGGGCTCCTATCTTGTGTTGCAGCATCCACTGCCGATGAATGCTTCGGAGTACATACAAGACGACGGCGTTCTCCGTTCCATCTTGGAGCATGTGAAGACTATAGTGCAGAAGAAGGGTGGTGTATAGATCGTCCGTGTCCAGAGAGGAGTGTACACTGGCGCAGAGCGTATAGAGAGCTCTGAAAAGGTTTCATGGTTCTAATTATTCCAGGGTGAGTAGTAGATTGTTCCTTAGGTTCTCCTGTACTGACTTGGGCTCCAATTTTGTGTTGGAGCATTCGCTGCCGAATGAATGCGCCGCAGTTCAATGACGACGACGGCGTTCACCGTTCCATATTGAAGCATGTGAAGACGATAGTGCAGAAGAACGGTGGCGCACTGATCGTCCGTGTCCAGAGAGGTGTATACACTGTCGCAGAGCGCATGGAGAGCTCTGAAAGGATTTCATGGTTCTAATGAATGCAGTATGAGTAGTAGATTGTTCTTTAGGTTCTCTTGTACTGACTTGGGCTCCTATCATGTGTTGCAGCATCCGCTGCCGATGAATGCGGCGGAGTACAATGAAGACGACGGCGTTCTCCGTTCCATCTTGGAGCATGTGAAGAAGATAGCACAGAAGAATGATGGCGTACCATTCGTCCGTGTCCAGAGAGGTGTATACACTGGCGCAGAGCGTATGGAGAGCTCTGAAAGGATTTCATGGTTCTAATGAATGCAGGATGAGTAGTAGTTTGTTCTTTAGGTTCTCCTGTACTGACTTGGGCTTCTATCTTGCGTTGCAGCATCCGCTGCTGAATGAGAGCGCCGGTGTTCAATGACGGCGATGGCGTTCTCCGTTCCATCTTGGAGCATGTGAAGACGATAGTGCAGAAGAACGGTGGCGTACCGATCGTCCGTGTCCAGAGAGGTGTATACACTGGCGCAGAGCATATAGAGAGCTCTTAAAGGATTTCATGGTTCTAATGAATGCAGGGTGAGTAGTAGATTGTTCCTTAGGTTCTCATGTACTGACTTGGGCTCCTATCGTGTGTTGCAGCATCCGCTGCCGAATGAATGCGCCGGATTTCAATGACGATGACGGCGTTCTCCGTTCCATCTTGGAGCATGTGAAGACGATAGCGCAGAAGAACGATGGCATACCGTTCGTCCGTGTCTACAGAGGTGTACATACTGGCGCAGAGCGTATGGATAGCTCTTAAAGGATTTCATGGTTCTAATGAATGCAGGGTGAGTAGTAGATTGTTCCTTAGGTTCTCATGTACTGACTTGGGCTCCTATCGTGTGTTGCAGCATCCGCTGCCGAATGTGATGCGCCGGATTTCAATGACGATGACGGCGTTCTCCGTTCCATCTTGGATCATGTGAAGACGGTAGTGCAGAAGAACGGTGGCGTACCGTTCGTCCGTATCCAGAGAGGTGTATACACTGGCGCAGAGCGTATGGATAGCTCTGAAATGATTTCATGCTTGTAATGAATGCAGGATAAGTAGTAGATTGTTCCCTAGGTTCTCCTGTACTGACTTGGGCTCCTAATTTGTGTTGGAGCATTCGCTGCCGTTGAATGCGCCGGAGTTCAATGACGACGACGGCGTTCTCCGTTCCATCTTGGAGCATGTGAAGACAATAGTGCAGAAGAACGGTGGCATACCGATCGTCCGTGAACAGAGAGGGGTATACACAGGCGCAGAGCGTATGGACAGCTCTGAAAGGATTTCATGGTTCTAATGAATGCAGCATGAGTAATAGATTGTTTCTTAGGTTCTTCTGTACTGACTTGGGCTCCTATCTTGTGTAGCAGCATCCGCTGCCGATCAATGCGGCGGAGTTCTATGAAGACGACGGCGCTCTCCGTTCCATTTTGGAGCTTGTAAAGACGATAGTGCAGAAGAACGGTGGCGTACTGATCGTCCGTGTCCAGAGAGGGGTATACACTGGCGCTGAGCGTATGGAGAGCTGTGAAAGGATTTCATGGCTCTAATGAATGCAGGATGAGTATTAGATTGTTCCTTAGGTTGTCCTGTACTGACTTGGGCTCCTATCTTGTGTTGCAGCATCGCTGCCCAATGAATGCGCCGGAGTTCAATGACGACGACGGCGTTCTCCGTTCCATCTTCGAATATGTGAAGACGATAATGCAGAAGAACGGTGGCGTACCGTTCGTCCGTGTCCAGAGAGGTGTACGCACTGGCGCAGAGCATATGGAGAGCTCTTAAAGGATTTCATGGTTCTAATGAATGCAGGGTGAGTAGTAGATTGTTCCCTAGGTTCTCATGTACAGGTTTGGGCTCCTATCGTGTGTTGCAGCATCCGCTGCCGAATGAATGCGCTGGAGTTCAATGACGACGACGGCGTTCTCCGTTCCATCTTGGAGCGTGTGAAGACGATAGCGCAGATGAACGATGGCGTACCGATCGTCCGTGAACAGAGAAGGGTATACACTGGCGCAGAGCGTATGGAGAGCTCTGAAAGGATTTCATGGTTCTAATGAATGCAGCATGAGTAATAGATTGTTCCTTAGGTTCTCCTGTACTGACTTGGGCTGCTATCTTGTGTAGCAGCATCCGCTGCCGATGAATGCGCCGGAGGTAAATGAAGACGACGGCGCTCTCCGTTCCATTTTGGAGCTTGTAAAGACGATAGTGCAGAAGGACGGTGGCGTACAGATCGTCCGTGTCCAGAGAGGTGTATACACTGGCGCAGCGCGTATGGAGAGCTGTGAAAGTATTTCATGGTTCTAATGAATGCAGGATGAGTAGTAGATTGTTCCTTAGGTTCTCCTGTACTGACTTGGGCTCCTATCTTGTGTTGCAGCATCCGCTGCCGTATGAATGCGCCGGAGTTCAATGACGACGACGGCACTCTCCGTTCCATCTTGGAGCATGTGAAGACAATAGCGAATAAGAACGGTGGCGTACCGTTCGTCCGAGTCCAGAGACGTGTATACATTGGCGCAGAGCGCATGGAGAGCTCTGAAAGGATTTCATCGTTCTAATGAATGCAGGATGAGTAGTAGATTGTTCCCTAGGTTCTCCTGTACTGACTTGGGCTCTTAATTTGTGCTGGACCATTCGCTGCCGAATGAATGCGCCGGAGTTCAATGACGACGACGGCGTTCTCCGTTCCATCTTGGAGCATGTGAAGACGATAGTGCAGAAGAACGGTGGCGTACAGATCGCCCGTGCCCAGAGAGGTGTATACACTGTCGCAAAGCGTATGGAGAGCTCTGAAAGGATTTAATGGTTCTAATGAATGAAGGGTGAGTAGTAGATTGTTCCTTGGGTTCTCCTGTACTGACTTGGGCTCCTATCTTGTGTTGCAGCATCCACTGCCGATGAATGCTTCGGAGTACATACAAGACGACGGCGTTCTCCGTTCCATCTTGGAGCATGTGAAGACTATAGTGCAGAAGAAGGGTGGTGTATAGATCGTCCGTGTCCAGAGAGGAGTGTACACTGGCGCAGAGCGTATAGAGAGCTCTGAAAAGGTTTCATGGTTCTAATTATTCCAGGGTGAGTAGTAGATTGTTCCTTAGGTTCTCCTGTACTGACTTGGGCTCCAATTTTGTGTTGGAGCATTCGCTGCCGAATGAATGCGCCGCAGTTCAATGACGACGACGGCGTTCACCGTTCCATATTGAAGCATGTGAAGACGATAGTGCAGAAGAACGGTGGCGCACTGATCGTCCGTGTCCAGAGAGGTGTATACACTGTCGCAGAGCGCATGGAGAGCTCTGAAATGATTTCATGGTTCTAATGAATGCAGGATGAGTAGTAGATTGTTCTTTAGGTTCTCCTGTACTGACTTGGGCTTCTATCTTGTGTTGCAGCATCCGCTGCTGAATGAGAGCGCCGGAGTTCAATGACGACGACGGCGTTCTCCGTTCCATCTTGGAGCATGTGAAGACGATAGTGCAGAAGAACGGTGGCGTACCGTTCGTCCGTGTCCAGAGAGGTGTATACACTGGCGCAGATCATATGGAGAGCTCTTAAAGGATTTCATGGTTCTAATGAATGCAGGGTGAGTAGTAGATTGTTCCTTAGGTTCTCATGTACTGACTTGGGCTTCTATCTTGTGTTGCAGCATCCGCTGCAGAATGAATGCGCCGAAGATCAATGACGACGACGGCGCTCTCCTTTCCATCTTGGAGCATGTGAAGACGGTAGTGCAGAAGAACGGTGGCGTACAGATCGTCCGTGTCCAGAGAGGTGTATACACTGGCGCAGAGCGTATGGACAGCTGTGAAAGGATTTCATGGTTGTAATGAATGCAGGGTGAGTAGTAGATTGTTCTTTAGGTTCTCCTGTACTGACTTGGGCTCCTATCTTGTGCTGCAGCATCCACTGCCGATGAATGCGCCGGAGTTCGATGACGACGACGGCGTTCTCCGTTCCATCCTAGAGCATCTGATGACGATAGAGCAGAACGGTGGCGTACAGGTCATCCGTGTCCAGAGAGGTGTATACACTGGCGCAGAGCGTATGGAGAGCTCTGAAAAGATTTCATGGTTCTAATGAATGCAGGATAAGTAGTAGATTGTTCCCTAGCTTCTCCTGTACTGACTTGGGCGTGTACATTCTGTTGCAGCATCCGCTACCGAATGAATGCGCCGGAGTTCAATGACGACGACGGCGTTCTCCGTTCCATCTTGGAGCATGTGAAGACGATAGTCAGAAGAACGGTGGCGTACAGATCGTCCGTGCCCAGAGAGGTGTATACACTGTCGCAGAGCGTATGGAGAGCTCTGAAAGGATTTCATGGTTCTAATAATGCAGGATGAGTAGTAGATTGTTCTTTAGGTTCTCCTGTACTGACTTGGGCGTGTACATTCTTTTGCAGCATCCGCTACCGAATGAATGCGCCGGAGTTCAATGACGACGACGGTGTTCTCCGTTCCATCTTGGAGCATGTGCAGACGATAGTGCAGAAGAATGATGGCGTACCGTTCGTCCGTGTCCAGAGAGGTGTATACACTGGCGCAGAGCGTATGGAGAGCTCTGAAAGGATTTCATGGTTCTAATGAATGCAGGATAAGTAGTAGATTGTTCCTTACGTTCTCCTGTACTGACTTGGGCTCCTATCTTGTGTTGCAGCATCCGCTGCCGAAGAATGCGCCGGAGTACAATGAAGACGACGGCGTTCTCCTAGAGCATGTGCAGACGATAGTGCAGAAGAATGATGGCGTACCGTTCGTCCGTGTCCAGAGAGGTGTATACACTGCCGCAGAGCGTATGGAGAGTTCTGAAAGGATTTCATGGTTCTAATGAATGCAGGGTGGGTAGTAGATTGTTCTTTAGGTTCTCCTGTACTGACTAGGGCTCCTATCTTGTGTTGCAGCATCCGCTGCCGATGAATGCGCTGGAGTTCAATGACGACGACGGCGTTCTCCGTTCCATCTTCGAGCATCTGAAGACGATAGAGCAGAACGGAGGCGTACAGAACGTCCGTATCCAGAGAGGTGTATACACTGGCGCAGAGCGTATGGAGAGCTCTGAGAGGTCTTCATGGTTCTAATGAATGCAGGATAAGTAGTAGATTGTTCCCTAGGTTCTCCTGTACTGACTTGGGCTCCTAATTTGTGTTCGAGCATTCGCTGCCGAATGAATGCGCCGGAGTTCAATGACGACGACGGCATTCTCCGATCCATCTTGGAGCATGTGAAGACGATAGTGCAGAAGAACGGTGGCGTACAGATCGTTCGTGTCCAGAGAGGTGTATACACTGTCGCAGAGCGTATGGAGAGCTCTGAATGAATTTCATGGTTCTAATGAATGCAGGATGAGTAGTAGATTGTTCTTTAGGTTCTCCTGTACTGACTTGGGCTTCTACATTGTGTTGCAGCATCCGCTGCCGAATGAATGCACCGGAGTTCAATGACGAGGATGGCGTTCTCCGTTCCATCTTGGAGCATGTGAAGACGATAGTGCAGAAGAACGGTGGCATACCGATCGTCCGTGAACAAGAGGGGTATACACTGGCGCAGAGCGTATGGACAGCTCTGAAAGGATTTCATGGTTCCAATGAATGCAGCATGAGTAATAGATTGTTCCTTAGGTTCTCCTGTACTGACTTGGGCTCCTATCTTGTGTAGCAGCATCCGCTGCCGATCAATGCGGCGGAGTTCAATGACGACGACGGCACACTCCGTTCCATCTTGGAGCATGTGAAGACAATAGTGCAGAAGAACGGTGGCGTACCGATCGTCCGTGTCCAGAGAGGGGTATACACTGACGCAGAGCGTATGGACAGTTCTGAAAGAATTTCATGGTTCTAATGAATGCAGGGTGAGTAGTAGATTGTTCCTTGGGTTCAATTATACTGACTTGGTCTCCTATCTTGTGTTGCAGCATCCGCTGCCGAATGAATGCGCCGGAGTTCATTGACGACGACGGCGTTCTCCGTTCCATCTTGGAGCATGTGCAGACGATAGTGCAGAAGAATGATGGCGTACCGTTCGTCCGTGTAGAGAGAGGTGTATACACTGCCGCAGAGCGTATGGAGAGCTCTGAAAGGATTTCATGGTTCTAATGAATGCAAGGTGAGTAGTAGATTGTTCCTTGGGTTCTCCTGTACTGACTTGGGCTCCAATTTTGTGTTGGAGCATTCGCTGCCGAATGAATGCGCCGCAGTTCAATGACGACCACCGTGTTCTCCGTTCCACCTTGCAGCATGTGAAGACGATAGCGCAGAAGAACGATGGCGTACCGTTCGTCCGTATCCAGAGAGGTGTATACACTGGCGATGAGCATATGGAGAGCTCTGAAAGGATTTCATGGTTCTAATGAATGCAGTATGAGTAGTAGATTGTTCTTTAGGTTCTCTTGTACTGACTTGGGCTTCTATCTTGTGTTGCAGCATCCGCTGCCGTTGAATGCGCCGGAGTTCAATGACGACGACGGCGTTCTCCGTTCCATCTTGGAGCATGTGAAGACGATAGTGCAGAAGAACGGTGGCGTACCGTTCGTCCGTGTCCAGAGAGGTGTATACACTGGCGATGAGCATATGGAGAGCTCTTAAAGGATTTCATTTTTCTAAGGAATACAGGGTGAGTAGTAGATTGTTACTTAGGTTCTCATGTACTGTATTGGGCTCCTATCATGTGTTGCAGCATCCGCTGCCGATGAATGCGCCGGAGTACAATGAAGACGACGGCGTTCTCCGTTCTATCTTGGAGCATGTGAAGAAGATAGCACAGAAGAATGATGGCGTACCATTCGTCCGTGTCCAGAGAGCTGTATACACTGGCGCAGAGCGTATGGAGAGCTCTGAAAGGATTTCATGGTTCTAATGAATGCAGGATGAGTAGTAGTTTGTTCTTTACGTTCTCCTGTACTGACTTGGGCTTCTATCTTGTGTTGCAGCATCCGCTGCTGAATGAGAGCGCCGGAGTTCAATGACGACGATGGCGTTCTCCGTCCCATCTTGGAGCATGTGAAGACTATTGTGCAGAAGAACGGTGGCGTACCGTTCGTCCGTGTCCAGAGAGGTGTATACACTGTCGCAGAGCGTATGGAGAGCTCTGAATGAATTTCATGGTTCTAATGAATGCAGGATGAGTAGTAGATTGTTCTTTAGGTTATCCTGTACTGACTTGGGCTTCTACATTGTGTTGCAGCATCCGATGCCGAATGAATGCACCGGAGTTCAATGACGACGACGGCGTTCTCCGTTCCATCTTGGAGCATGTGAAGACGATAGTGCAGAAGAACGGTGGTATACCGATCGTCCGTGAACAGAGAGGGGTATGCACTGGCGCAGAGCGTATGGACAGTTCTGTAAGAAATTCATGGTTCTAATGAATGCAGGGTGAGTAGTAGATTGTTCCTTACGTTCAATTATACTGACTTGGTCTCCTATCTTGTGTTGCAGCATCCGCTGCCGATCAATGCGGCGGAGTTCAATGACGACGACGGCACACTCCGTTCCATCTTGGAGCATGTGAAGACGATAGTGCAGAAGAACGGTGGCGTACCGTTCGTCCGTGTCCAAAGAGGTGTATGTACTGGCGCAGAGCATATGGAGAGCTCTTAAAGGATTTCATGGTTCTAATGAATGCAGAGTGAGTAGTAGATTGTTCCCTAGGTCCTCATGTGCTGGCTTGGGCTCCTATCGTGTGTTCAGCATCCGCTGCCGAATGAATGCGCCGGAGTTCAATGACGACGACGGCGTTCTCCGTTCCATCTTGGAGCGTGTGAAGACGATAGCGCAGAAAAACAATGGCGTACCGATCGTCCGTTAACAGAGAGGGGTATACACTGGCGCAGAGCGTATGGAGAGCTCTGAAAGGATTTCATGGTTTTAATGAAGGCAGCATGAGTAATAGATTGCTCCTTAGGTTCTGCTGTACTGACTTGGGCTCCTATCTTGTGTAGCAGCATCCGCTGCCGATGAATGCGCCGGAGGTCAATGAAGACGACGGCGCTCTCCGTTCCATTTTGGAGCTTGTAAAGACGATAGTGCAGAAGAACGGTGGCGTACAGATCGTCCGTGTCCAGAGAGGTGTATACACTGGCGCAGCGCGTATGGAGAGCTCTGAAAGGATTTCATGGTTATAATGAATGCAGTATGAGTAGTAGATTGTTCTTTAGGTTCTCCTGTACTGACTTGGGCTTCTATCTTGTGTTGCAGCATCCGCTGCCGATCAATGCGGCGGAGTTCAATGACGACGACGGCACACTCCGTTCCATCTTGGAGCATGTGAAGACAATAGCGCAGAAGAACGGTGGCGTACCGTTCGTCTGTGTCCAGAGAGATGTATACACTGGCGCAGAACGTATGGGGAGCTCTGAAAGGATTTCATGCTTCTAATGAATGCAGGATGAGTAGTATATTGTTCCATAGGTTCTCCTGTACTGACTTGGGCTCCTATCCTGTGTTGCAGCATCCGCTGCCGAATGAATGCGCCGGAGTTTAATGACGACGACGGCGCTCTCCGTTCCATCTTGGAGCATCTGAAGACGATAGTGGAGAGGAACTGTGGCGTACAGGTCATCCGTGTCCAGAGAGGTGTATACACTGGCGCAGAGCGTATGGAGAGCTCTGAAAGGATTTCATGGTTTTAATGAATGCAGGATAAGTAGTCGATTGTTCCCTAGGTTCTCCTGTACTGACGTGGGCGTGTAAATTCTGTTGCAGCATCCGCTACCGAATGAATGCGCCGGAGTTCAATGACGACGACGGCGTTCTCCGTTCTATCTTGGAGCATATGAAGACGATAGTGCAGAAGAACGGTGGCGTACCATTCGTCCGTGTCCAGAGAGGTGTATACACTGGCGATGAGCACATAGAGAGCTCTTAAAGGATTTCATTTTTCTAAGGAACGCAGGGTGAGTAGTAGATTGTTCCTTAGGTTCTCATGTACTGTATTGGGCTCCTATCATGTGTTGCAGCATCCGCTGCCGATGAATGCGGCGGAGTACAATGAAGACGACGGCGTTCTCCGTTCCATCTTGGAGCATGTGAAGAAGATAGCACAGAAGAATGATGGCGTACCATTCGTCCGTGTCCAGAGAGGTGTATACACTGGCGCAGAGCGTATGGAGAGCTCTGAAAGGATTTCATGGTTCTAATGAATGCAGGATGAGTAGTAGTTTGTTCTTTAGGTTCTCCTGTACTGACTTGGGCTTCTATCTTGCGTTGCAGCATCCGCTGCTGAATGAGAGCGCCGGTGTTCAATGACGGCGATGGCGTTCTCCGTTCCATCTTGGAGCATGTGAAGACGATAGTGCAGAAGAACGGTGGCGTACCGATCGTCCGTGTCCAGAGAGGTGTATACACTGGCGCAGAGCATATAGAGAGCTCTTAAAGGATTTCATGGTTCTAATGAATGCAGGGTGAGTAGTAGATTGTTCCTTAGGTTCTCATGTACTGACTTGGGCTCCTATCGTGTGTTGCAGCATCCGCTGCCGAATGAATGCGCCGGATTTCAATGACGATGACGGCGTTCTCCGTTCCATCTTGGAGCATGTGAAGACGATAGCGCAGAAGAACGATGGCATACCGTTCGTCCGTGTCTACAGAGGTGTACATACTGGCGCAGAGCGTATGGATAGCTCTTAAAGGATTTCATGGTTCTAATGAATGCAGGGTGAGTAGTAGATTGTTCCTTAGGTTCTCATGTACTGACTTGGGCTCCTATCGTGTGTTGCAGCATCCGCTGCCGAATGTGATGCGCCGGATTTCAATGACGATGACGGCGTTCTCCGTTCCATCTTGGATCATGTGAAGACGGTAGTGCAGAAGAACGGTGGCGTACCGTTCGTCCGTATCCAGAGAGGTGTATACACTGGCGCAGAGCGTATGGATAGCTCTGAAATGATTTCATGCTTGTAATGAATGCAGGATAAGTAGTAGATTGTTCCCTAGGTTCTCCTGTACTGACTTGGGCTCCTAATTTGTGTTGGAGCATTCGCTGCCGTTGAATGCGCCGGAGTTCAATGACGACGACGGCGTTCTCCGTTCCATCTTGGAGCATGTGAAGACAATAGTGCAGAAGAACGGTGGCATACCGATCGTCCGTGAACAGAGAGGGGTATACACAGGCGCAGAGCGTATGGACAGCTCTGAAAGGATTTCATGGTTCTAATGAATGCAGCATGAGTAATAGATTGTTTCTTAGGTTCTTCTGTACTGACTTGGGCTCCTATCTTGTGTAGCAGCATCCGCTGCCGATCAATGCGGCGGAGTTCTATGAAGACGACGGCGCTCTCCGTTCCATTTTGGAGCTTGTAAAGACGATAGTGCAGAAGAACGGTGGCGTACTGATCGTCCGTGTCCAGAGAGGGGTATACACTGGCGCTGAGCGTATGGAGAGCTGTGAAAGGATTTCATGGCTCTAATGAATGCAGGATGAGTATTAGATTGTTCCTTAGGTTGTCCTGTACTGACTTGGGCTCCTATCTTGTGTTGCAGCATCGCTGCCCAATGAATGCGCCGGAGTTCAATGACGACGACGGCGTTCTCCGTTCCATCTTCGAATATGTGAAGACGATAATGCAGAAGAACGGTGGCGTACCGTTCGTCCGTGTCCAGAGAGGTGTACGCACTGGCGCAGAGCATATGGAGAGCTCTTAAAGGATTTCATGGTTCTAATGAATGCAGGGTGAGTAGTAGATTGTTCCCTAGGTTCTCATGTACAGGTTTGGGCTCCTATCGTGTGTTGCAGCATCCGCTGCCGAATGAATGCGCTGGAGTTCAATGACGACGACGGCGTTCTCCGTTCCATCTTGGAGCGTGTGAAGACGATAGCGCAGATGAACGATGGCGTACCGATCGTCCGTGAACAGAGAAGGGTATACACTGGCGCAGAGCGTATGGAGAGCTCTGAAAGGATTTCATGGTTCTAATGAATGCAGCATGAGTAATAGATTGTTCCTTAGGTTCTCCTGTACTGACTTGGGCTGCTATCTTGTGTAGCAGCATCCGCTGCCGATGAATGCGCCGGAGGTAAATGAAGACGACGGCGCTCTCCGTTCCATTTTGGAGCTTGTAAAGACGATAGTGCAGAAGGACGGTGGCGTACAGATCGTCCGTGTCCAGAGAGGTGTATACACTGGCGCAGCGCGTATGGAGAGCTGTGAAAGTATTTCATGGTTCTAATGAATGCAGGATGAGTAGTAGATTGTTCCTTAGGTTCTCCTGTACTGACTTGGGCTCCTATCTTGTGTTGCAGCATCCGCTGCCGTATGAATGCGCCGGAGTTCAATGACGACGACGGCACTCTCCGTTCCATCTTGGAGCATGTGAAGACAATAGCGAATAAGAACGGTGGCGTACCGTTCGTCCGAGTCCAGAGACGTGTATACATTGGCGCAGAGCGCATGGAGAGCTCTGAAAGGATTTCATCGTTCTAATGAATGCAGGATGAGTAGTAGATTGTTCCCTAGGTTCTCCTGTACTGACTTGGGCTCTTAATTTGTGCTGGACCATTCGCTGCCGAATGAATGCGCCGGAGTTCAATGACGACGACGGCGTTCTCCGTTCCATCTTGGAGCATGTGAAGACGATAGTGCAGAAGAACGGTGGCGTACAGATCGCCCGTGCCCAGAGAGGTGTATACACTGTCGCAAAGCGTATGGAGAGCTCTGAAAGGATTTAATGGTTCTAATGAATGAAGGGTGAGTAGTAGATTGTTCCTTGGGTTCTCCTGTACTGACTTGGGCTCCTATCTTGTGTTGCAGCATCCACTGCCGATGAATGCTTCGGAGTACATACAAGACGACGGCGTTCTCCGTTCCATCTTGGAGCATGTGAAGACTATAGTGCAGAAGAAGGGTGGTGTATAGATCGTCCGTGTCCAGAGAGGAGTGTACACTGGCGCAGAGCGTATAGAGAGCTCTGAAAAGGTTTCATGGTTCTAATTATTCCAGGGTGAGTAGTAGATTGTTCCTTAGGTTCTCCTGTACTGACTTGGGCTCCAATTTTGTGTTGGAGCATTCGCTGCCGAATGAATGCGCCGCAGTTCAATGACGACGACGGCGTTCACCGTTCCATATTGAAGCATGTGAAGACGATAGTGCAGAAGAACGGTGGCGCACTGATCGTCTGTGTCCAGAGAGGTGTATACACTGTCGCAGAGCGCATGGAGAGCTCTGAAATGATTTCATGGTTCTAATGAATGCAGGATGAGTAGTAGATTGTTCTTTAGGTTCTCCTGTACTGACTTGGGCTTCTATCTTGTGTTGCAGCATCCGCTGCTGAATGAGAGCGCCGGAGTTCAATGACGACGACGGCGTTCTCCGTTCCATCTTGGAGCATGTGAAGACGATAGTGCAGAAGAACGGTGGCGTACCGTTCGTCCGTGTCCAGAGAGGTGTATACACTGGCGCAGATCATATGGAGAGCTCTTAAAGGATTTCATGGTTCTAATGAATGCAGGGTGAGTAGTAGATTGTTCCTTAGGTTCTCATGTACTGGATTGGGCTCCTATCGTGTGTTGCAGCATCCGCTGCCGAATGAATGCGCCGGATTTCAATGACGACGACGGCGTTCTCCGTTCCATCTTGGAGCATGTGAAGACGATAGCGCAGAAGAACGATGGCATACCGTTCGTCCGTGTCCACAGAGGTGTACACACTGGCGCAGAGCGTATAGATAGCTCTGAAAGGATTTCATGGTTCTAATGAGTGCAGGATGAGTAGTAGTTTGTTCTTTAGGTTCTCCTGTACTGACTTAGGCTTCTATCTTGTGTTGCAGCATCCGCTGCTGAATGAGAGCGCCGGAGTTCAATGACGACGATGGCGTTCTCAGTTCCATCTTGGAGCATGTGAAGACGATAGTGCAGAAGAACGGTGGCGTACTGATCGTCCGTGTCCAGAGAGGGGTATACACTGGCGCTGAGCGTATGGAGAGCTGTGAAAGGATTTCATGGCTCTAATGAATGCAGGATGAGTAGTAGATTGTTCCTTAGGTTCTCCTGTACTGACTTGGGCTCCTATCTTGTGTTGCAGCATCGCTGCCCAATGAATGCGCCGGAGTTCAATGACGACGACGGCGTTCTCCGTTCCATCTTCGAACATGTGAAGACGATAATGCAGAAGAACGGTGGCGTACCGTTCGTCCGTGTCCAGAGAGGTGTATGCACTGGCGCAGAGCATATGGAGAGCTCTTAAAGGATTTCATGGTTCTAATGAATGCAGGGTGAGTAGTAGATTGTTCCCTAGGTTCTCATGTACTGGTTTGGGCTCCTATCGTGTGTTGCAGCATCCGCTGCCGAATGAATGCGCTGGAGTTCAATGACGACGACGGCGTTCTCCGTTCCCTCTTGGAGCGTGTGAAGACGATAGCGCAGAAGAACGATGGCGTACCGATCGTCCGTGAACAGAGAAGGGTATACACTGGCGCAGAGCGTATGGAGAGCTCTGAAAGGATTTCATGGTTCTAATGAATGCAGCATAAGTAATAGATTGTTCCTTAGGTTCTCCTGTACTGACTTGGGCTGCTATCTTGTGTAGCAGCATCCGCTGCCGATGAATGCGCCGGAGGTAAATGAAGACGACGGCGCTCTCCGTTTCATTTTGGAGCTTGTAAAGACGATAGTGCAGAAGAACGGTGGCGTACAGATCGTCCGTGTCCAGAGAGGTGTATACACTGGCGCAGCGCGTATGGAGAGCTGTGAAAGTATTTCATGGTTCTAATGAATGCAGGATGAGTAGTAGATTGTTCCTTAGGTTCTCCTGTACTGACTTGGGCTCCTATCTTGTGTTGCAGCATCCGCTGCCGTATGAATGCGCCGGAGTTCAATGACGACGACGGCACTCTCCGTTCCATCTTGGAGCATGTGAAGACAATAGCGAATAAGAACGGTGGCGTACCGTTCGTCCGAGTCCAGAGACGTGTATACATTGGCGCAGAGCGCATGGAGAGCTCTGAAAGGATTTCATCGTTCTAATGAATGCAGGATGAGTAGTAGATTGTTATTTATGCTCTCCTGTACTGTCTTGGGCTCAGATCTTGTGTTGCAGCATCCGCTGCCGAATGAATGTGCCAGAGTTCAATGACGACGACGGCGTTCTCCGTTCTATCTTGCAGCAGGTGAAGACGATAGAGCAGAAAAACGATGGCGTACCGTTCGTCCGTGTCCAGAGAGGTGTATACACTGGCGCAGAGCATATGGAGAGCTCTGAAAGGATTTCATGATTGTAATGTATCCAGGATGAGTTGTAGATTGTTCTTTAGGTTCTCCTGTACTCACTTGGGCTCCTATCTTGTGTTGCAGCATCCGCTGCCGAGTGAATGCGCCAGAGTTCAATGACGACGACGGCGTTCTCCGTTCTATCTTGCAGCAGGTGAAGACGATAGAGCAGAAAAACGATGGCGTACCGTTCGTCCGTGTCCAGAGAGGTGTATCCACTGGCGATGAGCATATGGAGAGCTCTTAAAGGATTTCATTTTTCTAAGGAATGCAGGGTGAGTAGTAGATTGTTCCTTAGGTTCTCATGTACTGTATTGGGCTCTTATCATGTGTTGCAGCATCCGCTGCCGATGAATGCGCCGGAGTACAATGAATACGACGGCGTTCTCCGTTCCATCTTGGAGCATGTGAAGAAGATAGCACAGAAGAATGATGGCGTACCATTCGTCCGTGTCCAGAGAGGTGTATACACTGGCGCAGAGCGTATGGAGAGCTCTGAAAGGATTTCATGGTTCTAATGAGTGCAGGATGAGTAGTAGTTTGTTCTTTAGGTTCTCCTGTACTGACTTAGGCTTCTATCTTGTGTTGCAGCATCCGCTGCTGAATGAGAGCGCCGGAGTTCAATGACGACGATGGCGTTCTCAGTTCCATCTTGGAGCATGTGAAGACGATAGTGCAGAAGAACGGTGGCGTACCGTTCGTCCGTGTCCAGAGAGGTGTATACACTGGCGCAGATCATATGGAGAGCTCTTAAAGGATTTCATGGTTCTAATGAATGCAGGGTGAGTAGTAGATTGTTCCTTAGGTTCTCATGTACTGGATTGGGCTCCTATCGTGTGTTGCAGCATCCGCTGCCGAATGAATGCGCCGGATTTCAATGACGACGACGGCGTTCTCCGTTCCATCTTGGAGCATGTGAAGACGATAGCGCAGAAGAACGATGGCGTACCGATCGTCCGTGTCCACAGAGGTGTACACACTGGCGCAGAGCGTATAGATAGCTCTGAAAGGATTTCATGGTTCTAATGAATGCAGCATGAGTAATAGATTGTTCCTTAGGTTCTCCTGTACTGACTTGGGCTGCTATCTTGTGTAGCAGCATCCGCTGCCGATGAATGCGCCGGAGGTAAATGAAGACGACGGCGCTCTCCGTTTCATTTTGGAGCTTGTAAAGACGATAGTGCAGAAGAACGGTGGCGTACAGATCGTCCGTGTCCAGAGAGGTATATACACTGGCGCAGCGCGTATGGAGAGCTGTGAAAGTATTTCATGGTTCTAATGAATGCAGGATGAGTAGTAGATTGTTCCTTAGGTTCTCCTGTACTGACTTGGGCTCCTATCTTGTGTTGCAGCATCCGCTGCCGTATGAATGCGCCGGAGTTGAATGACGACGACGGCACTCTCCGTTCCATCTTGGAGCATGTGAAGACAATAGCGAATAAGAACGGTGGCGTACCGTTCGTCCGAGTCCAGAGACGTGTATACATTGGCGCAGAGCGCATGGAGAGCTCTGAAAGGATTTCATCGTTCTAATGAATGCAGGATGAGTAGTAGATTGTTATTTATGCTCTCCTGTACTGTCTTGGGCTCATAACTTGTGTTGCAGCATCCGCTGCCGAATGAATGTGCCGGAGTTCAATGACGACGACAGCGTTCTCCGTTCCATCTTGGAGCATTAGTGCAGACGAACGCTGGCGTACAGATCGTCCGTGTCCAGAGAGGTGTATACACTGGCGCAGAGCATATGGAGAGCTCTGAAAGGATTTCATGATTGTAATGTATCCAGGATGAGTTGTAGATTGTTCTTTAGGTTCTCCTGTACTCACTTGGGCTCCTATCTTGTGTTGCAGCATCCGCTGCCGAGTGAATGCGCCAGAGTTCAATGACGACGACGGCGTTCTCCGTTCCATCTTGCAGCAGGTGAAGACGATAGAGCAGAAAAACGATGGCGTACCGTTCGTCCGTGTCCAGAGAGGTGTATACACTGGCCCAGAGCGTATGGAGAGCTCTGAAAGGATTTCATGGTTCTAATGAATGCAGGATGAGTAGTAGATTGTTCTTTAGGTTCTCCTGTACTGACTTGGGCTTCTATCTTGTGTTGTAGCATCCGCTGCCGAATGAGTGCGCCGGAGTTCAATGACGACGACGGCGTTCTCCGTTTCATCTCGAAGCATGTGAAGACGATAGCGCGGAAGAACGATGGCGTACCGTTCGTCCGTGTCCAGAGAGGTGTATACACTGGCGCAGAGCGTATGGAGAGCTCTGAAAGGATTTCATGGTTCTCATGAATGCAGGATAAGTAGTAGATTGTTCCCTAGGTTCTCCTGTACTGACTTGGGCTCTTAATTTGTGCTGGAGCATTCGCTGCCGAATGAATGCGCCGGAGTTCAATGACAACGACGGCGTTCTCCGTTCCATCTTGGAGCATGTGAAGACGATAGTGCAGAAGAACGGTGGCGTACAGATCGTCCGTGCCCAGAGAGGTGTATACACTGTCGCAAAGCGTATGGAGAGCTCTGAAAGGATATAATGGTTCTAATGAATGAAGGGTGAGTAGTAGATTGTTCCTTGGGTTCTCCTGTACTGACTTGGGCTCCTATCTTGTGTTGCAGCATCCACTGCCGATGAATGCTTCGGAGTACATACAAGACGACGGCGTTCTCCGTTCCATCTTGGAGCATGTGAAGACGATTGTGCAGAAGAACGGTGGCGTACAGATCGTCCGTGCCCAGAGAGGTGTGTACACTGTCGCAGAGCGCATGGAGAGCTCTGAAAGGATTTCATGGTTCTAATGAATGCAGGATGAGTAGTAGATTGTTCTTTAGGTTCTCCTGTAGTGACTTGGGCTCCTATGTTGTGTTGCAGCATCCGCTGCCGATGATTGCGCCGGAGTACAAAGAAGACGACGGCGTTCTCCGTTCCATCTTGGACCATGTGAAGACGATAGCACAGAAGAACGATGGCGTACCGTTCGTCTGTGTCCAGAGAGGTGTATACACTGGCGCAGAGCGTGTGGAGAACTCTGAAAGGATTTCATGGTTCTAATGAATGATGGATGAGTAGTAGATTGTTCTTTAGGTTCTCCTGTACTGACTTGGGCTCCTATCTTGTGTTGCAGCATCCGCTGCCGATGATTGCGCCGGAGTACAAGGAAGACGACGGTGTTCTCCGTTCCATCTTGGAGCATGTGAAGACGGTAGTGCAGAAGAACGGTGGCGTACCGTTCGTCCGTATCCGGAGAGGTGTATACACTGGCGCAGAGCGTATGGAGAGCTCTGAAAGGATTTCATGGTTGTAATGAATGCAGGATAAGTAGTAGATTGTTCCCTAGGTTCTCCTGTACTGACTTGGGCTCCTATTTTGTGTTGGAGCATTCGCTGACGAATGAATACGCCGGAGTTCAATGACGACGACGGCGTTCTCCGTTCCATCTTGGACCATGTGAAAACGATAGTGTAGAAGAAGGTGGCGTACAGATCGTCCGTGTCCAGAGAGGTGTATGCACTGTCGCAGAGCGTATGGAGAGCTCTGAATGGATTTCATGGTTCTAATGAATGCAGGATGAGTAGTAGATTGTTCTTTAGGTTCTCCTGTATTGACTTGGGCTTCTATCTTGTGTTGCAGCATCCGCTGCCGAATGAGTGCGCCGGAGTTCAATGACGACGACGGCGTTCTTCATTTTATCTTGGAGCATCTGAAGGCGATAGTGCAGAAGAACGGTGGCGTACAGATCGGCCGTGTCCAGAGAGGTGTATACACTGTCGCAGAGCGTATGGAGAGCTCTTAAAGGATTTCATGGTTCTAATGAATGCAGGATGAGTTGTAGATTGTTCCTTAGGTTCTCATGTACTGGATTGGGCTCCTATCGTGTGTTGCAGCATCCGCTGCCGATGAATACGCCGGAATACAATGAAGACGACGGCATTCTCCGTTCCATCTTGGAGCATGTGAAGACGATAGTGCAGAAGAACGGTGGCGTACCGTTCATCCGTGTCCGGAGAGGTGTATACACGGGCGCAGAGCGTATGGAGAGCTCTGAAAAGGATTCATGGTTCTAATTAATCCAGGGTGAGTAGTAGATTGTTCCTTAGGTTCTCCTGTACTGACTTGGGCTCCAATTTTGTGTTGGAGCATTCGCTGCCGAATGAATGCGCCGCAGTTCAATGACGACCACCGCGTTCTCCGTTCCACCTTGCAGCATGTGAAGACGATAGCGCAAAAGAACGATGGCGTACCGTTCGTCCGTGTCCAGAGAGGTGTATACACTGGCGCAGAGCATATGGAGAGCTCTGAAAGGATTTCATGGATCTAATGAATCTAGTTTGAGTAGTAGATTGTTCCTTAGGTTCTCTTGTACTGACTTGGGCTCCTATCTTGTGTTGCAGCATCCGCTGCCGAATGAATGCGCCGGAGTTCAATGACGACGACGGCGTTCTCTGTTCCATATTGAAGCATGTGAAGACGATAGTGCAGAAGAACGGTGGCGTACAGATCGTCCGTGTCCAGAGAGGTGTATACACTGTCGCAGAGCGCATGGAGAGCTCTGAAAGGATTTCATGGTTCTAATTAATGCAGGATGAGTAGTAGATTGTTCTTTAGGTTCTCCTGTACTGACTTCGGCATGTAAATTGTGTTGCAGCATTCGCTGCCGAATGAATGCGCCGGAGTTCAATGACGACGACGGCGTTCTCCATTCCATCTTGGAGCATGTGAAGACGATAGTGCAGAAGAACGGTGGCGTAGAGATCGTCCGTGTCCAGACAGGTGTATACACTGTCGCAGAGCGCATGGAGAGCTCTGAAAGGATTTCATGGTTCTAATGAATGCAGGATGAGTAGTAGATTGCTCTTTAGGTTCCCCTGTACGGACTTGGGCTCTTGTTTGCAGCATCAGCTGCCGATGATTGCGCCATAGTACAATGAAGACGACGGCGTTCTCCGTTCCATCTTGGAGCATGTGAAGACGATAGCACAGAAGAACGATGGCGTACCGTTCGTCCGTGTCTAGAGAGGTGTATACACTGGCGCAGAGCGTATGGAGAGCACTGAAAGGATTTCATGGTTCTAATGAATGCAGTATGAGTAGTAGATTGTTCTTTAGGTTCTCCTGTACTGACTTGGGCTTCTATCTTGTGTTGCAGCATCCGCTACCGTTGAATGCGCCGGAGTTCAATGACGACGACGGCGTTCTCCGTTCCACCTTGGAGCATGTGAAGACGATAGTGCAGAAGAACGGTGGCGTACCGTTCGTCCGTGTCCAGAGAGGTGTATACACTGGCGATGAGCATATGGAGAGCTCTTAAAGGATTTCATTTTTCTAAGGAATGCATGGTGAGTAGTAGATTGTTCCTTAGGTTCTCATGTACTGTATTGGGCTCCTAGCATGTGTTGCAGCATCCGCTGCCGATGAATGCGCCGGAGTACAATGAAGACGACGGCGTTCTCCGTTCCATCTTGGAGCATGTGAAGAAGATAGCACAGAAGAATGATGGCGTACCATTCGTCCGTGTCCAGAGAGGTGTATACACTGGCGCAGAGCGTATGGAGAGCTCTGAAAGGATTTCATGGTTCTAATGAATGCAGGATGAGTAGTAGTTTGTTCTTTAGGTTCTCCTGTACTGACTTGGGCTTCTATCTTGTGTTGCAGCATCCGCTGCTGAAGGAGAGCGCCGGAGTTCAATGACGACGATGGCGTACCGTTCGTCCGTGTCCAGAGAGGTGTATACACTGGCGCAGAGCATATGGAGAGCTCTTAAAGAATTTCATGGTTCTAATGAATGCAGGGTGAGTAGTAGATTGTTCCTTAGGTTCTCATGTACTGACTTGGGCTTCTATCTTGTGTTGCAGCATCCGCTACCGTTGAATGCGCCGGAGTTCAATGACGACGACGGCGTTCTCCGTTCCACCTTGGAGCATGTGAAGACGATAGTGCAGAAGAACGGTGGCGTACCGTTCGTCCGTGTCCACAGAGGTGTACACACTGGCGCAGAGCGTATGGAGAGCTCTGAATGGATTTCATGGTTCTAATGAATGCAGGATGAGTAGTAGATTGTTCTTTAGGTTCTCCTGTACTGACTTGGGCTTCTACATTGTGTTTCCGCATCCGCTGCCGAATGATTGCGCCGGAGTTCAATGGCGACGACGGCGTTCTCCGTTCCATCTTGGAGCGTGTGAAGACGATAGCGCAGAAGAACGATGGCGTACCGATCGTCCGTGAGCAGAGACGTGTATACATTGGCGCAGAGCGCATGGAGAGCTCTGAAAGGATTTCATGGTTCTAAAGAATGCCGGATGAGTAGTAGACTGTTCTTTTGGTTCTCTTGTACTGACTTGGGCTTCTATCTTGTGTTGCAGCATCCGCTGCCGATGAATGCGCCGGAATACAATGAAGACGACGGCATTCTCCGTTCCATCTTGGAGCATGTGAAGACGATAGTGCAGAAGAACGGTGGCGTACCGTTCGTCCGTGTCCAGAGAGGTGTATACACGGGCGCAGAGCGTATGGAGAGCTCTGAAAGGATTTCATGGTTCTAATGAATGCAGGATGAGTAGAAGATTGTTCTTTAGGTTCTCCTGTACTAACTTGGGCTTCTATCTTGTGTTGCAGCATCCGCTTCCGAATGAGTGCGCCGGAGTTCAATGACGACGACGGCGTTCTCCGTTCCATCTTGGAGCATGTGAAGACGATAGTCCAGAAGAACGGTGGCGTACCGTTCGTCCGTGTCCAGAGAGATGTATACACTGGCGCAGAGCATATGGAGAGCTCTTAAAGGATTTCATGGTTCTAATGAATGCAGGGTGAGTAGTAGATTGTTCCTTAGGTTCTCATGCACTAGATTGGGCTCTTATCGTGTGTTGCAGCATCCGCTGCCGAATGAATGCGCCGGAGTTCAATGACGACGACGGCGTTCTCCGTTCCATCTTGGAGCATGTGAAGACTATAGTGCAGAAGAAGGGTTGCGTACACATCGCCCGTGTCCAGAGAGGTGTATACACTGTCGCAGAGCGTATGGAGAGCTCTGAAAGTATCTCATGGTTCTAAGGAATGCAGGGTGAGTTGTAGATTGTTCCTTAGGTTCTCATGTACTGGATTGGGCTCCTATCGTGTGTTGCAGCATCCGCTGCCGATGAATGCGCCGGAATACAATGAAGACGACGGCATTCTCCGTTCCATCTTGGAGCATGTGAAGAGGATAGTGCAGAAGAACGGTGGCGTACCGTTCATCCGTGTCCGGAGAGGTGTATACACGGGCGCAGACCGTATGGAGAGCTCTGAAAGGATTTCATGGTTCTAATGAATGCAGGATGAGTAGTAGATTGTTCTTTAGGTTCTCCTGTACTGACTTGGGCTCCTACCTTGTGTTGCAGAATCCGCTGCCGAATGATTGCGCCGGAGTTCTATGGCGACGACGGCGTTCTCCGTTCCATCTTGGAGCGTGTGAAGACGATAGCGCAGAAGAACGATGGCGTACCGATCGTCCGTGAACAGAGACGTGTATACACTGGCGCAGAGCGCATGGAGAGCTCTGAAAGGATTTCATCGTTCTAATGAATGCAGGATGAGTAGTAGATTGTTATTTATGCTCTCCTGTACTGTCTTGGGCTCATATCTTGTGTTGCAGCATCCGCTGCCGAATGAATGTGCCGGAGTTCAATGACGACGACAGCGTTCTCCGTTCCATCTTGGAGCAATAGTGCAGACGAACGCTGGCGTACAGATCGTTGTGTCCAGAGAGGTGTATACACTGGCGCAGAGCATATGGAGAGCTCTGAAAGGATTTCATGATTGTAATGAATCCAGGATGAGTTGTAGATTGTTCTTTAGGTTCTCCTGTACTCACTTGGGCTCCTATCTTGTGTTGCAGCATCAGCTGCCGAATGAATGCGCCAGAGTTCAATGACGACGACGGCGTTCTCCGTTCCATCTTGCAGCAGGTGAAGACGATAGCGCAGAAGAACGATGGCGTACCGTTCGTCCGTGTCCAGAGAGGTGTATACACTGGCGCAGAGCGTATGGAGAGCTCTGAAAGGATTTCATGGTTCTAATGAATGCAGGATGAGTAGTAGATTGTTCTTTAGGTTCTTCTGTACTGACTTGGGCTTCTATCTTGTGTTGCAGCATCCGCTGCCGAATGAGTGCGCCGGAGTTCAATGACGACGACGGCGTTCTCCGTTTCATCTTGGAGCATGTGAAGACGATAGTGCAGAAGAAAGGTGGCGTACCGATCGTCCGTGTCCAGAGAGGGGTATACACTGGCGCAGAGCGTATGGACAGTTCTGAAAGAATTTCATGGTTCTAATGAATGCAGGATGAGTAGTAGATTGTTCCTTAGGTTCAATTATACTGACTTGGTCTCCTATCTTCTGTTGCAGCATCTGCTGCCGAATGAATGCGCCGGAGTTCATTGACGACCACCGTGTTCTCCGTTCCACCTTGCAGCATGTGACAACGATAGCGCAGACGAACTATGGCGTACCGTTCGTCCGTGTCCAGAGAGGTGTATACATTGTCGCAGATCGCATGGAGAGCTCTGAAAGGATTTCATGGTTGTAATGAATGCAGGGTGAGTAGTAGATTGTTCTTTAGGTTCTCCTGTACTGACTTGGGCTCCTATCTTGTGCTGCAGCATCCGCTGCCGATGAATGCGCCGGAGTTCGATGACGACGACGGCGTTCTCCGTTCCATCTTCGAGCATCTGATGACGATAGAGCAGAACGGTGGCGTGCAGATCGTCCGTGTCCAGAGAGGTGTATACACTGGCGCAGAGCGTATGGAGAGCTCTGAAAGGATTTCATGGTTCTAATGAATGCAGGATAAGTAGTAGATTGTTCCCTAGGTTCTCCTGTACTGACTTGGGCTCCTATCTTGTGTTGCAGCATCCACTGATGACGAATGCTTCGGAGTACAATGAAGACGACGGCCTTCTCCGTTCCATCTTGGAGCATGTGAAGACTATAGTGCAGAAGAAGGGTGGCGTACAGATCGTCCGTGTCCAGAGAGGTGTGTACACTGGCGCAGAGCGTATAGAGAGCTCTGAAAAGGTTTCATGGTACTAATGAATCCAGTGTGAGTAGTAGATTGTTCCTTAGGTTCTCCTGTACTGACTTGTGCTCCAATTTGTGTTGGAGCATTCGCTGCCGAATGAATGCGCCGCAGTTCAATGACGACCACCGTGTTCTCCGTTCCACCTTGCAGCATGTGAAGACGATAGCGCAGAAGAACGATGGCGTAGCGTTTGTCCGTGTCCAGAGAGGTTTATACACTGGCGCAGAGCATATGGAGAGCTCTGAAAGGATTTCATGGATCTAATGAATGCAGTTTGAGTTGTAGATTGTTCCTTTGGTTCTCTTGTACTGACTTGGGCTCCTATCTTGTGTTGCAGCATCCGCTGCCGAATGAATGCGCCGGAGTTCAATGACGACGACGGCGTTCTCCGTTCTATATTGAAGCATGTGAAGACAATAGTGCAGAAGAAGGGTGGCGTACTGATCGTCCGTGTCCAGAGAGGGGTATTTACTGGCGTAGAACGTATGGTTAGCTCTGAAAGGATTTCTTGGTTCTAATGAATGCAGGATGAGTAGTAGATTGTTCTTTAGGTTCTACTGTACTGACTTGGGCGCCAATTTTGTGTAGGAGCATTCGCTGCCGAATGAATGCGCCGGAGTTCAATGACGACGACAACGTTCTCCATTCCATCTTGGAGCATGTGAAGACGATAGTGCAGAAGAACGGTGGCGTACAGATCGTCCGTGTCCAGAGAGGTGTATACACTGTCGCAGAGCGCATGGAGAGGTATGAAATGATTTCATGGTTCTAATGAATGCAGTATGAGTAGTAGATTGTTCTTTAGGTTCTCCTGTACTGACTTGGGCTTCTATCTTGTGTTGCAGCATCCGCTGCCGTTGAATGCGCCGGAGTTCAATGACGACGATGGCGTTCTCCGTTCCATCTTGGAGCATGTGAAGACGATAGTGCAGAAGAACGGTGGCGTACCGTTCGTCCGTGTCCAGAGAGGTGTATACACTGGCGATGAGCATATGGAGAGCTCTTAAAGGATTTCATTTTTCTAAGGAATGCAGGGTGGGTAGTAGATTGTTCCTTAGGTTCTCATGTACTGTATTGGGCTCCTATCATGTGTTGCAGCATCCGCTGCCGATGAATGCGCCGGAGTACCATGAAGACGACGGCGTTATTCGTTCCATCTTGGAGCATGTGAAGAAGATAGGCCAGAAGAATGATGGCGTACCATTCGTCCGTGTCCAGAGTGGTGTATACACTGGCGCAGAGCGTATGGAGAGCTCTGAAAGGATTTCATGGTTCTAATGAATGCAGGATGAGTAGTAGTTTATTCTTTAGGTTCTCCTGTACTGACTTGGGCTCCTGTCTTGTGTTGCAGCATCCGCTGCCCAATGAATGCGCCGGAGTTCAATGACGACGACGGCGTTCTCCGTTCCATCTTCGAAAGTGTGAAGACGATAGTGCAGAAGAACGGTGGCGTACCGTTCGACCGCGTCCAGAGAGGTGTATGCAATGGCGCAGAGCATACGGAGAGCTCTTAAAGGATTTCATGGTTCTAATGCATGCAGGATAAGTAGTAGATTGTTCCCTAGGTTCTCCTGTACAGACTTGGGCACCTATTTTGTGTTCGAGCATTCGCTGCTGAATGAATGCGCCGGAGTTCAATGACGACGACGGCGTTCTCCGTTCCATCTTGGAGCATGTGAAGACGATACTGCAGATGAACGGTGGCTTACAGATCGTCCGTGTCCAGAGAGGTGTATACACTGTCGCAGAGCGTATGGAGAGCTCTTAAAGGATTTATGGTTCTAATGAATACAGGATGAGTAGTAGATTGTTCCTTAGGTTCAATTATACTGACTTGGTCTCCTATCTTGAGTTGCAGCATCCACTGCCGAATTAATGCGCCGGAGTTCAATGACGACGACGGCGTTCTCCGTTCCATCTTGAAGCATGTGAAGACGATAGTGCAGAAGAACCGTGGCGTACTGATCGTCCGTGTCCAGAGAGGGGTATACACTGGCGCAGAACTATGGAGAGCTCTGAAAGGATTTCATGGCTCTAATGAATGCAGGATGAGTAGTAGATTGTACCTTAGGTTCTCCTCTACTGACTTGGGCTCCTATATTGTGTCGCAGCATCCGCTGCCGAATGAATGCGCCGGAGTTCAATGACGACGACGGCGTTCTCCGTTCCATCTTGGAGCATGTGAAGACGATAGCGCAGAATGATGGCGTACCGTTCGTCCGTGTCCAGAGAGGTGTATACACTGGCGCAGAGCGTATGGAGAGCTCTGAAAGGATTTCATGCTTCTAATGAATGCAGGATGAGTAGTAGATTGATCCTTAGGTTCTCCTGTACTGACTTGGGCTCCTATCTTGTGTTGCAGCATCCGCTGCCGAATGAATGCGAGGGAGTTCAATGACGACGACGGCGCTCTCCGTTCCATCTTGGAGCAACTGAAGACAATAGTGGAGAAGAACGGTGGCGTACAGATCGTCCGTGTCCAGAGAGGTGTATACACTGGCGCAGAGCGTATGGACAGTTCTGAAAGGATTTCATGGTTGTAATGAATGCAGGATGAGTTGTAGATTGTTCTTTAGGTTCTCGTGTACTCACTTGGGCTTCTATCTTGTGTTGCAGCATTCGCTGCCGAATGAGTGCGCCAGAGTTCAATGACGACGACGGCGTTCACCGTTTCATCTTGGAGCATCTGAAGACGATAGTGCAGAAGAACGGGGGCGTACAGATCGTCCGTTTCCAGAGAGGTGTATACACTGTCGCCGAGCGTATGGAGAGCTCTTAAAGGATTTCATAGTTCTAATGAATGCAGGATGAGTAGTAGATTGTTCTTTATGCTCTCCTGTACTGATTGGGCGTCTACATTGTGTTGCACCATCCGGTGCCGAATGAATGCGCCGGAGTTCAATGACGACGACGGTGTTCTCCGTTCCATCTTGGAGCATGTGAAGACGATAGTGCAGAAGAATGATGGCGTACCGTTCGTCCGTGTCCAGAGAGGTGTATACACTTCCGCAGAGCGTATGGAGAGCTCTGAAAGGATTTCATGGTTCTAATGAATGCAGGGTGAGTAGTAGATTGTTCCTTGGGTTCTCCTGTACTGACTTGGGCTCATATCTTGTGTTGCAGCATCCACTGCCGATGAATGCGTTGGAGTACAATGAAGACGACGGCGTTCTCCTTTCCATCTTGGAGCATGTGAAGACGGTAGTGCAGAAGAACGGTGGCGTACCGTTCGTCCGTGTCCAGAGAGGTGTATACATTGTCGCAGATCGCATGGAGAGCTCTGAAAGGATTTCATGGTTCTAATGAATGCAGGATGAGTAGTAGATTGTTCCTTAGGTTCTCCTGTACTGACTTGGGCTTCTATCTTGTGTTGCAGCATCAGCTGCCGAATGAATACGCCGGAGTTCAATGTCGACGACGGCGTTCTCCGTTCCATCTTGGAGCATGTGAAGACGATAGCACAGAAGAACGATGGCGTACCGTTCGTCCGTGTCCAGAGAGGTGTATACACTGGCGCAGAGCATATGGAGAGCTCTGAAAGCATTTCATGGTTCTAATGAATGCAGGATGAGTTGTAGATTGTTCTTTAGGTTCTCCTGTACTGACTTGGGCTTCTATCTTGTGCTGCAGCATCCGCTGCCGAATGAGTGCGCCGGAGTTCAATGACGACGACGGCGTTCTCCGTTCCATCTTGGAGCATGTAAAGACAATAGTGCAGAAGAACGGTGGCGTACAGATTGTCCGGGTCCAGAGTGGTGTACACATTTGCGCAGAGCGTATGGAGAGCTCTGAAAAAATTTCATGGTTCTAATGAGTTCAGGATGACTAGTAGATTGTTCCTTAGATTCTCCTGTACTGACTTAGGCTCCTATTTTGTGTTGCAGCATCCGCTGCCGAAAGAATGCGCCGGAGTTCAATGACGACGACGGCGTTCTCCGTTCCTTCTTGGAGCATGTAAAGACGACAGTGCAGATGAACGGTGGCGTACAGATCGTCCGTGTCCAGAGAGGTGTATACACTGGCGCAGAGTGTATGGAGAGCTCTGAAAGGATTTCATGGTTCTGATGAATGCAGGATGAGTAGTAGATTGTTCTTTAGGTTTTTCTGTACTAACTTGGGCTTCTACCTTGTGTTGCAGCATCCGCTGCCGAAGGAATGCGCCGGAGTTCGATGACGACGACGGCGTTCTCCGTTCCATCTTGGAGCATCTGAAGTCGAGAGTGCAGAAGAACGGTGGCGTACAGATCGTCCGTGTCCAGAGAGGTGTATACCCTGGCGCAGACTGTATGGAGAGCTCTGAAATGATTTCATGGTTCTAATGAATGCATTATGAGTATTAGATTGTTCCTTAGGTTCTCCTCTACTGACTTAGGCTCCTATCTTGTGTTGCAGCATCCGCTGCCGAAAGAATGCGCCGGAGTTCAATGACGACGGCGGCGTTCTCCGTTCCTTCTTAGAGCATGTAAACACAATAGTGCAGAAGAACGGTGGCGTACAGATTGTCCGGGTTCAGAGTGGTGTACACATTTTCGCAGAGCGTATAGAGAGCTCTGAAAGGATTTCATGGTTCTAATGAATGCAGGATGAGTAGTAGATTGTTCCTTAGGTTCTCCTGTATTGATTTGGGCTCCTATCTTGTGTTGCAGCATCCGCTGGCGATTGAATGCGCCGGAGTTCAATGACGACAACTGCGTTCTTTGTTCCTTCTTAGAGCATGTAAAGACAATAGTGCAGAAGAACGGTGGCGTACAGATTGTCCGTGTCCAGAGTGGTGTACACATTTGCGCAGAGCGTATGGAGAGCTCTGAAAAAATTTCATGGTTCTATTGAATGTGTGGATGACTAGTAGATTGTTCCTTAGATTCTCCTGTACTCACTTAGGCTCCTATCTTGTGTTGCAGCATCCGCTGCCGAAAGAATGCGCTGGATTTCAATGACGACGACGGCGTTTTCCGTTCCTTCTTGGAGCATGTAAAGACGACAGTGATGAACGGTGGCGTACCGATCGTACGTGTCCAGAGAGGTGTATACACTGGCACAGAGTGTATGGGGAACTCTGAAAGGATTTCATGGTTCTGATGAATGCAGGATGAGTAGTAGATTGTTCTTTAGGTCTTTCTGTACTAACTTGGGCTTCTACCTTGTGTTGCACCATCCGGTGCCGAATGAATGCGCCGGAGTTCAATGACGACGACGGTGTTCTCCGTTCCATCTTGGAGCATGTGAAGACGATAGTGCAGAAGAATGATGGCGTACCGTTCGTCCGTGTCCAGAGAGGTGTATACACTTCCGCAGAGCGTATGGAGAGCTCTGAAAGGATTTCATTGTTTTAATGAATGCAGGGTGAGTATTAGATTGTTCCTTGGGTTCTCCTGTACCGACTTGGGCTCCTATCTTGTGTTGCAGCATCCACTGCCGATGAATGCGTCGGAGTACAATGAAGACGACGGCGTTCTCCGTTCCATCTTGGAGCATGTGAAGACTATAGTGCAGAAGAAGGGTGGCGTACAGATCGTCCGTGTCCAGAGAGGTGTATACACTGTCGCAGAGCACATGGAGAGCTCTGAAAGGATTTCATGGTTCTAATGAATGCAGGATGTGTAGTATATTGTTCTTTAGGTTCTCCTGTACTGACTTGGGCTTCTATCTTGTGTTGCAGCATCCGCTGCCGATGAATGCGCCGGAGTTCAATGAAGACGACGGCGTTCTCCGTTTCATCTTGGAGCATGTGAAGACGATAGTGCAGAAGACCGGTGGCGTACCGTTCGTCCGCGTCCAGAGAGGTGTATACACTGGCGCAGAGCATATGGAGAGCTCTTAAAGGATTTCATAGTTCTAAGGAATGCAGGGTGAGTAGTAGAATGTTCTTTATGTTCTCCTGTACTGACTTGGGCTCCTATCTTGTGTTGCAGCATCCGCTGCCGATGAATGCGCCGGAGTACAAAGAAGACGACGGCGTTCTCCGTTCCATCTTGGAGCATGTGAAGAAGATAGCACAGAAGAATGATGGCGTACCATTCGTCCGTGTCCAGAGAGGTGTATACACTGGCGCAGAGCGAATGGAGAGCTCTGAAAGGATTTCATGGTTCTAATGAATGCAGGATGAGTAGTAGTTTGTTCTTTAGGTTCTCCTGTACTGACTTGTGCTTCTATCTTGTGTTGCAGCCTCCGCTGCTGAATGAGAGCGCCGGAGTTCAATGACGACGATGGCGTTCTCCGTTCCATCTTGGAGCATGTGAAGACGATAGTGCAGAAGAACGGTGGCGTACCGTTCGTCCATGTCCACAGAGGTGTATACACTGGCGCAGAGCATATGGAGAGCTCTTAAAGGATTTCATGGTTCTAATGAATGCAGGGTGAGTAGTAGATTGTTCCTTAGGTTCTCATGTACTGGATTGGGCTCCTATCGTGTGTTGCAGCATCTGCTGCCGAATGAATGCGCCGGATTTCAATGACGACGACGGCGTTCTCCGTTCCATCTTGGAGCATGTGAAGACGATAGCGCAGAAGAACGATGGCATACCGTTCGTCCGTGTCCACAGAGGTGTACACACTGGCGCAGAGCGTATGGATAGCTCTGAAAGGATTTCATGGCTCTAATGAATGCAAGATGAGTAGTATATTGTTCCTTAGGTTCTCCTGTACTGACTTGGGCTCCTATCTTGTGTTGCAGCATTCGCTGCCGAATGAATGCGCCGGAGTTCAATGACGACGACGGCGTTCTCCATTCCATCTTGGACCATGTGAAGACGATAGTGCAGAAGAACGGTGGCGTACAGGTCGTCCGTGTCCAGAGAGGTGTATGCACTGTCGCAGAGCGTATGGAGAGCTCTGAATGGATTTCATGGTTCTAATGAATGCAGGATGAGTAGTAGATTGTTCTTTAGGTTCTCCTGTACTGACTTGGGCTTCTACATTGTGTTGCAGCATCCGCTGCCGAATGATTGCGCCGGAGTTCAATGGCGACGACGGCGTTCTCCGTTCCATCTTGGAGCGTGTGAAGACGAAAGCGCAGAAGAACGATGGCGTACCGATCGTCCGTGAACAGAGACGTGTATACATTGGCGCAGAGCGCATGGAGAGCTCTGAAAGGATTTCATGGTTCTAATGAATGCAGGATGAGTAGTAGATTGTTCTTTAGGTTCTCTTGTACTGACTTGGGCTTCTATCTTGTGTTGCAGCATCCGCTGCCGATGAATGCGCCGGAGGTCAATGACGACGACGGTGTTCTCCGTTTCATCTTGGAGCATGTGAAGACGACAGTGCAGAAGAACGGTGGCGTACCGTTCGTCCGTGTCCAGAGAGATGTATACACGGGCGCAGAGCGTATGGAGAGCTCTGAAAGGATTTAATGGTTCTAATGAATGCAGGATGAGTAGAAGATTGTTCTTTAGGTTCTCCTGTACTGACTTGGGCTTCTATCTTGTGTTGCAGCATCCGCTGCCGAATGAGCGCGCCGGAATTCAATGACGACGACGGCGTTCTCCGTTCCATCTTGGAGCATGTGAAGACGATAGTCCAGAAGAACGGTGGCGTACCGTTCGTCCGTGTCCAGAGAGATGTATACACTGGCGCAGAGCATATGGAGAGCTCTTGAAGGATTTCATGGTTCTAATGAATGCAGGGTGAGTAGTAGATTGTTCCTTAGGTTCTCATGTACTAGATTGGGCTGTTATCGTGTGTTGCAGCATCCGCTGCCGAATGAATGCGCCGGAGTTCAATGACGACGACGGCGTTCTCCGTTCCATCTTGGAGCATGTGAAGACTATAGTGCAGAAGAAGGGTTGCGTACAGATCGCCCGTGTCCAGAGAGGTGTATACACTGTCGCGGAGCGTATGGAGAGCTCTGAAAGTATTTCATGGCTCTAAGGAATGCAGGGTGAGTTGTTGATTGTTCCTTAGGTTCTCATGTACTGGATTGGGCTCCTATCGTGTGTTGCAGCATCCGCTGCCGATGAATGCGCCGGAATACAATGAAGACGACGGCATTCTCCGTTCCATCTTGGAGCATGTGAAGACGATAGTGCAGAAGAACGGTGGCGAACCGTTGATCCGTGTCCGGAGAGGTGTATACACGGGCTCAGAGCGTATGGAGAGCTCTGAAAGGATTTCATGGTTCTAATGAATGCAGGATGAGTAGTAGATTGTTCTTTAGGTTCTCCTGTACTGACTTGGGCTTCTATCTTGTGTTGCAGAATCCGCTGCCGAATGATTGCGCCGGAGTTCAATGGCGACGGCGTTCTCCGTTCCATCTTGGAGCGTGTGAAGACGATAGCGCAGAAGAACGATGGCGTACCGATCGTCCGTGAACAGAGACGTGTATACACTGGCGCAGAGTGCATGGAGAGCTCTGGAAGGATTTCATCGTTCTAATGAATGCAGGATGAGTAGTAGATTGTTATTTATGCTCTCCTGTACTGTCTTGGGCTCATAGCTTGTGTTGCAGCATCCGCTGCCGAATGAATGTGCCGGAGTTCAATGACGACGATAGCGTTCTCCGTTCCATCTTGGAGCATTAGTGCAGACGAACGCTGGCGTACAGATCGTCCGTGTCCAGAGAGGTGTATACACTGGCGCAGAGCATATGGAGAGCTCTGAAAGGATTTCATGATTGTAATGAATCCATGATGAGTTGTAGATTGTTCTTTAGGTTCTCCTGTACTCACTTGGGCTCCTATCTTGTGTTGCAGCATCCGCTGCCGAATGAATGCGCCAGAGTTCAATGACGACGACGGCGTTCTCCGTTCCATCTTGCAGCAGGTGAAGACGATAGCGCAGAAGAACGATGGCGTACCGTTCGTCCGTGTCCAGAGAGGTGTATACACTGGCGCAGAGCGTATGGAGAGCTCTGAAAGGATTTCATGGTTCTAATGAATGCAGGATGAGTAGTAGATTGTCCTTTAGGTTCTCCTGTACTGACTTGGGCTTCTATCTTGTGTTGCAGCATCCGCTGCCGAATGAGTGCGCCGGAGTTCAATGACGACGACGGCGTTCTCCGTTTCATCTTGGAGCGTCTGAGGACGATAGTGCAGAAGAACGGTGGCGTACAGATCGTCCGTGTCCAGAGAGGTGTATACACTGTCGCAGAGCGTATGGAGAGCTCTTAAAGAATTTCATGGCTCTAATGAATGCAGGATGAGTAGTACATTGTTCTTTAGGTTCTCCTGTACAGACTTGGGCTTCTACATTGTGTTGCAGCATCCGCTGCAGAATGAATGCGCCGAAGTTCAATGACGACGACGGCGCTCTCCTTTCCATCTTGGAGCATGTGAAGACGGTAGTGCAGAAGAACGGTGGCGTACTGATCGTCCGTGTCCAAAAAGGGGTATACACTGGCGCAGAACTATGGAGAGCTCTGAAAGGATTTCATGGCTATAATGAATGCAGGATGAGTAGTAGATTGTACCTTAGGTTCTCCTGTACTGACTTGGGCTCCTATATTGTGTCGCAGCATCCGCTGCCGAATGAATGCTCCGAAGTTCAATGACGACGACGGCGCTCTCCGTTCCTTTTTAGAGCATGTAAACACAATAGGGCAGAAGAACGGTGGCGTACAGATTGTCCGGGTCTAGAGTGGTGTACACATTTGCGCAGAGCGTATAGAGAGCTCTGAAAGGATTTCATGGTTCTAATGAATGCAGGATGAGTAGTAGATTGTTCCTTAGGTTCTCCTGTATTGATTTGGGCTCCTATCTTGTGTTGCAGCATCCGCTGGCGATTGAATGCGCCGGAGTTCAATGACGACAACTGCGTTCTTTGTTCCTTCTTAGAGCATGTAAAGACAATAGTGCAGAAGAACGGTGGCGTACAGATTGTCCGTGTCCAGAGTGGTGTACACATTTGCGCAGAGCGTATGGAGAGCTCTAAAAAATTTCATGGTTCTATTGAATGCGTGGATGACTAGTAGATTGTTCCTTAGATTCTCCTGTACTCACTTAGGCTCCTATCTTGTGTTGCAGCATCCGCTGCCGAAAGAATGCGCTGGATTTCAATGACGACGACGGCGTTTTCCGTTCCTTCTTGGAGCATGTAAAGACGACAGTGATGAACGGTGGCGTACCGATCGTACGTGTCCAGAGAGGTGTATACACTGGCACAGAGTGTTTGGGGAACTCTGAAAGGATTTCATGGTTCTGATGAATGCAGGATGAGTAGTAGATTGTTCTTTAGGTCTTTCTGTACTAACTTGGGCTTCTACCTTGTGTTGCACCATCCGGTGCCGAATGAATGCGCCGGAGTTCAATGACGAAGACGGTGTTCTCCGTTCCATCTTGGAGCATGTGAAGACGATAGTGCAGAAGAATGATGGCGTACCGTTCGTCCGTGTCCAGAGAGGTGTATACACTTCCGCAGAGCGTATGGAGAGCTCTGAAAGGATTTCATGGTTCTAATGAATGCAGGGTGAGTAGTAGACTGTTCCTTGGGTTCTCCTGTACCGACTTGGGCTCCTATCTTGTGTTGCAGCATCCACTGCCGATGAATGCGTCGGAGTACAATGAAGACGACGGCGTTCTCCGTTCCATCTTGGAGCATGTGAA
This sequence comes from Amblyomma americanum, assembly GCF_052857255.1. Taxonomy (NCBI): domain Eukaryota; kingdom Metazoa; phylum Arthropoda; class Arachnida; order Ixodida; family Ixodidae; genus Amblyomma; species Amblyomma americanum. The sequence goes on from NC_135497.1 coordinate 286,315,937, forward strand.
GACTATAGTGCAGAAGAAGGGTGGCGTACAGATCGTCCGTGTCCAGAGAGGTGTATACACTGTCGCAGAGCACATGGAGAGCTCTGAAAGGATTTCATGGTTCTAATGAATGCAGGATGTGTAGTAGATTGTTCTTTAGGTTCTCCTGTACTGACTTGGGCTTCTATCTTGTGTTGCAGCATCCGCTGCCGATGAATGCGCCGGAGTTCAATGAAGACGACGGCGTTCTCCGTTTCATCTTGGAGCATGTGAAGACGATAGTGCAGAAGACCGGTGGCGTACCGTTCGTCCGCGTCCAGAGAGGTGTATACACTGGCGCAGAGCATATGGAGAGCTCTTAAAGGATTTCATAGTTCTAAGGAATGCAGGGTGAGTAGTAGAATTTTCTTTATGTTCTCCTGTACTGACTTGGGCTCCTATCTTGTGTTGCAGCATCCGCTGCCGATGAATGCGCCGGAGTACAAAGAAGACGACGGCGTTCTCCGTTCCATCTTGGAGCATGTGAAGAAGATAGCACAGAAGAATGATGGCGTACCATTCGTCCGTGTCCAGAGAGGTGTATACACTGGCGCAGAGCGAATGGAGAGCTCTGAAAGGATTTCATGGTTCTAATGAATGCAGGATGAGTAGTAGTTTGTTCTTTAGGTTCTCCTGTACTGACTTGTGCTTCTATCTTGTGTTGCAGCATCCGCTGCTGAATGAGAGCGCCGGAGTTCAATGACGACGATGGCGTTCTCCGTTCCATCTTGGAGCATGTGAAGTCGATAGTGCAGAAGAACGGTGGCGTACCGTTCGTCCGTGTCCAGAGAGGTGTATACACTGGCGCAGAGCATATGGAGAGCTCCTAAAGGATTTCATGGTTCTAATGAATGCAGGGTGAGTAGTAGATTGTTCCTTAGGTTCTCATGTACTGGATTGGGCTCCTATCTTGTGTTGCAGCATTCGCTGCCGAATGAATGCGCCGGAGTTCAATGACGAAGACGGCGTTCTCCATTCCATCTTGGAGCATGTGAAGACGATAGTGCAGAAGAACGGTGGCGTACAGATCGTCCGTGCCCAGAGAGGTGTGTACACTGTCGCAGAGCGCATGGAGAGCTCTGAAAGGATTTCATGGTTCTAATGAATGCAGGATGAGTAGTAGATTGTTCCCTAGGTTCTCCTGTACTGACTTGGGCTCCTAATTTGTGATGGAGCATTCGCTGCCGAATGAATACGCCGGAGTTCAATGACGACGACGGCGTTCTCCGTTCCATCTTGGACCATGTGAAGACGATAGTGCAGAAGAACGGTGGCGTACAGGTCGTCCGTGTCCAGAGAGGTGTATGCACTGTCGCAGAGCGTATGGAGAGCTCTGAATGGATTTCATGGTTCTAATGAATGCAGGATGAGTAGTAGATTGTTCTTTAGGTTCTCCTGTACTGACTTGGGCTTCTACATTGTGTTGCAGCATCCGCTGCCGAATGATTGCGCCGGAGTTCAATGGCGACGACGGCGTTCTCCGTTCCATCTTGGAGCGTGTGAAGACGATAGCGCAGAAGAACGATGGCGTACCGATCGTCCGTGAACAGAGACGTGTATACATTGGCGCAGAGCGCATGGAGAGCTCTGAAAGGATTTCATGGTTCTAATGAATGCAGGATGAGTAGTAGATTGTTCTTTAGGTTCTCCTGTACTGACTTGGGCTTCTATCTTGTGTTGCAGCATCCGCTGCCGATGAATGCGCCGGAGTACAATGAAGACGACGGCGTTCTCCGTTCCATCTTGGAGCATGTGAAGACGATAGCACAGAAGAACGATGGCGTACCCTTCGTCCGTGTCCAGAGAGGTGTATACACTGGAGCAGAGCGTATGGAGAGCTCTGAAAGCATTTCATGGTTCTAATGAATGCAGGATGAGTAGTAGATTGTTCTTTAGGTTCTCCTGTACTGACTTGGGCTTCTATCTTGTGCTGCAGCATCCGCTGCCGAATGAGTGCGCCGGAGTTCAATGACGACGACGGCGTTCTCCGTTCCATCTTGGAGCATGTGAAGACGATAGTGCAGAAGAACGGTGGCGTAAAGTTCGTCCGTGTCCAGAGAGGTGTATACACTGGCGCAGAGCATATGGAGAGCTCCTAAAGGATTTCATGGTTCTAATGAATGCAGTATGAGTAGTAGATTGTTCCTTAGGTTCTCCTCTACTTACTTAGGCTCCTATCTTGTGTTGCAGCATCCGCTGCCGAAAGAATGCGCCGGAGTTCAATGACGACGACGGCGTTCTCCGTTCCTTCTTAGAGCATGTAAAGACAATAGTGCAGAAGAACGGTGGCGTACAGATTGTCCGGGTCCAGAGTTGTGTACACATTTGCGCAGAGCGTATGGAGAGCTCTGAAAAAATTTCATGGTTCTAATGAATGCAGGATGACTACTAGATTGTTCCTTAGATTCTCCTGTACTGACTTAGGCTCCTATTTTGTGTTGCAGCATCCGCTGCCGAAAGAATGCGCCGGAGTTCAATGACGACGACGGTGTTCTCCGTTCCTTCTTGGAGCATGTAAGGACGACAGTGCAGATGAACGGTGGCGTACAGATCGTCCGTGTCCAGAGAGGTGTATACACTGGCGCAGAGTGTATGGAGAGCTCTGAAAGGATTTCATGGTTCTGATGAATGCAGGATGAGTAGTAGATTGTTCTTTAGGTTTTTCTGTACTAACTTGGGCTTCTACCTTGTGTTGCAGCATCCGCTGCCGAAGGAATGCGCCGGAGTTCGATGACGACGACGGCGTTCTCCGTTCCATCTTGGAGCATCTGAAGTCGAGAGTGCAGAAGAACGGTGGCGTACAGATCGTCCGTGTCCAGAGAGGTGTATACCCTGGCGCAGACTGTATGGAGAGCTCTGAAATGATTTCATGGTTCTAATGAATGCATTATGAGTATTAGATTGTTCCTTCGGTTCTCCTCTACTGACTTAGGCTCCTATCTTGTGTTGCAGCATCCGCTGCCGAAAGAATGCGCCGGAGTTCAATGACGACGACGGCGTACTCTGTTCCTTTTTAGAGCATGTAAACACAATAGGGCAGAAGAACGGTGGCGTACAGATTGTCCGGGTCTAGAGTGGTGTACACATTTGCGCAGAGCGTATAGAGAGCTCTGAAAGGATATCATGGTTCTAATGAATGCAGGATGAGTAGTAGATTGTTCCTTAGGTTCTCCTGTATTGATTTGGGCTCCTATCTTGTGTTGCTGCATCCGCTGGCGATTGAATGCGCCGGAGTTCAATGACGACAACTGCGTTCTTTGTTCCTTCTTAGAGCATGTAAAGACAATAGTGCAGAAGAACGGTGGCGTACAGATTGTCCGTGTTCAGAGTGGTGTACACATTTGCGCAGAGCGTATGGAGAGCTCTGAAAAAATTTCATGGTTCTATTGAATGCGTGGATGACTAGTAGATTGTTCCTTAGATTCTCCTGTACTCACTTAGGCTCCTATCTTGTGTTGCAGCATCCGCTGCCGAAAGAATGCGCTGGATTTCAATGACGACGACGGCGTTTTCCGTTCCTTCTTGGAAATTGTAAAGACGACAGTGATGAACGGTGGCGTACCGATCGTACGTGTCCAGAGAGGTGTATACACTGGCACAGAGTGTATGGGGAACTCTGAAAGGATTTCATGGTTCTGATGAATGCAGGATGAGTAGTAGATTGTTCTTTAGGTCTTTCTGGACTAACTTGGGCTTCTACCTTGTGTTGCACCATCCGGTGCCGAATGAATGCGCCGGAGTTCAATGACGACGACGGTGTTCTCCGTTCCATCTTGGAGCATGTGAAGACGATAGTGCAGAAGTATGATGGCGTACCGTTCGTCCGTGTCCAGAGAGGTGTATACACTTCCGCAGAGCGTATGGAGAGCTCTGAAAGGATTTCATGGTTCTAATGAATGCAGGGTGAGTAGTAGATTGTTCCTTGGGTTCTCCGGTACCGACTTGGGCTCCTATCTTGTGTTGCAGCATCCACTGCCGATGAATGCGTCGGAGTACAATGAAGACGACGGCGTTCTCCGTTCCATCTTGGAGCATGTGAAGACTATAGTGCAGAAGGGTGGCATACAGATCGTCCGTGTCCAGAGAGGTGTATACACTGTCGCAGAGCGCATGGAGAGCTCTGAAAGGATTTCATTGTTCTAATGAATGCAGGATTAGTAGTAGATTGTTCTTTAGGTTCTCCTGTACTGATTTGGGCTTCTATCTTGTGTTGCAGCATCCGCTGCCGATGAATGCGCCGGAGTTCAATGACGACGACGGCGTTCTCCGTTTCATCTTGGAGCATGTGAACACGATAGCACAGAAGAACGATGGCGTACCGTTCGTCCGTGTCCAGAGAGGTGTATACACTGGCGCAGAGCGTATGGAGAGCTCTGAAAGCATTTCATGGTTCTAATGAATGCAGGATGAGTAGTAGATTGTTCTTTAGGTTCTCCTGTACTGACTTGGGCTTCTATATTGTGCTGCAGCATCCGCTGCCGAATGAGTGCGCCGGAGTTCAATGACGACGACGGCGTTCTCCGTTCCATCTTGGAGCATGTGAAGATGATAGTGCAGAAGAACGGTGGCGTACCGTTCGTCCGTGTCCAGAGAGGTGTATACACTGGCGCAGAGCATATGGAGAGCTCTTAAAGGATTTCATGGTTCTAATGAATGCAGTATGAGTAGTAGATTGTTCCTTAGGTTCTCCTCTACTGATTTAGGTTCCTATCTTGTGTTGCAGCATCCGCTGCCGAAAGAATGCGCCGGAGTTCAATGACGACGACGGCGTTCTCCGTTCTATCTTAGAGCATGTGAAGACGATAGTGCAGAAGAAAGGTGGCGTACCGATCGTCGTGTCCAGAGAGGGGTATACACTGGCGCAGAGCGTATGGACAGTTCTGAAAGAATTTCATGGTTCTAATGAATGCAGGATGAGTAGTAGATTGTTCCTTAGGTTCAATTATACTGACTTGGTCTCCTATCCTGTGTTGCAGCAGCTGCTGCCGAATGAATGCGCCGGAGTTCATTGACGACCACCGTGTTCTCCGTTCCACCTTGCAGCATGTGACGACGATAGCGCAGACGAACTATGGCGTACCGTTCGTCCGTGTCCAGAGAGGTGTATACACTGGCGCAGAGTGCATGGATTGCTCTGAAAGGATTTCATGGCTCTAATGAATGCAGGATGAGTAGTAGATTGTTGCTTAGGTTCTCCTATACTGACTTGGGCTTCTATCTTGTGTTGCAGCATCCGCTGCAGAATGAATGCGCCGAAGTTCAATGACGACGACGGCGCTCTCCTTTCCATCTTGGAGCATGTGAAGACGGTAGTGCAGAAGAACGGTGGCGTACTGATCGTCCGTGTCCAAAGAGGGGTATACACTGGCGCAGAACTATGGAGAGCTCTGAAAGGATTTCATGGCTATAATGAATGCAGGATGAGTAGTAGATTGTACCTTAGGTTCTCCTGTACTGACTTGGGCTCCTATATTGTGTCGCAGCATCCGCTGCCGAATGAATGCTCCGAAGTTCAATGACGACGACGGCGCTCTCCGTTCCTTCTTAGAGCATGTAAACACAATAGTGCAGAAGAACGGTGGCGTACAGATTGTCCGGGTTCAGAGTGGTGTACACATTTGCGCAGAGCGTATAGAGAGCTCTGAAAGGATTTCATGGTTCTAATGAATGCAGGATGAGTAGTAGATTGTTCCTTAGGTTCTCCTGTATTGATTTGGGCTCCTATCTTGTGTTGCAGCATCCGCTGGCGATTGAATGCGCCGGAGTTCAATGACGACAACTGCGTTCTTTGTTCCTTCTTAGAGCATGTAAAGACAATAGTGCAGAAGAACGGTGGCGTACAGATTGTCCGTGTCCAGAGTGGTGTACACATTTGCGCAGAGCGTATGGAGAGCTCTAAAAAATTTCATGGTTCTATTGAATGCGTGGATGACTAGTAGATTGTTCCTTAGATTCTCCTGTACTCACTTAGGCTCCTATCTTGTGTTGCAGCATCCGCTGCCGAAAGAATGCGCTGGATTTCAATGACGACGACGGCGTTTTCCGTTCCTTCTTGGAGCATGTAAAGACGACAGTGATGAACGGTGGCGTACCGATCGTACGTGTCCAGAGAGGTGTATACACTGGCACAGAGTGTTTGGGGAACTCTGAAAGGATTTCATGGTTCTGATGAATGCAGGATGAGTAGTAGATTGTTCTTTAGGTCTTTCTGTACTAACTTGGGCTTCTACCTTGTGTTGCACCATCCGGTGCCGAATGAATGCGCCGGAGTTCAATGACGAAGACGGTGTTCTCCGTTCCATCTTGGAGCATGTGAAGACGATAGTGCAGAAGAATGATGGCGTACCGTTCGTCCGTGTCCAGAGAGGTGTATACACTTCCGCAGAGCGTATGGAGAGCTCTGAAAGGATTTCATGGTTCTAATGAATGCAGGGTGAGTAGTAGACTTTTCCTTGGGTTCTCCTGTACCGACTTGGGCTCCTATCTTGTGTTGCAGCATCCACTGCCGATGAATGCGTCGGAGTACAATGAAGACGACGGCGTTCTCCGTTCCATCTTGGAGCATGTGAAGACTATAGTGCAGAAGAAGGGTGGCGTACAGATCGTCCGTGTCCAGAGAGGTGTATACACTGTCGCAGAGCACATGGAGAGCTCTGAAAGGATTTCATGGTTCTAATGAATGCAGGATGTGTAGTAGATTGTTCTTTAGGTTCTCCTGTACTGACTTGGGCTTCTATCTTGTGTTGCAGCATCCGCTGCCGATGAATGCGCCGGAGTTCAATGAAGACGACGGCGTTCTCCGTTTCATCTTGGAGCATGTGAAGACGATAGTGCAGAAGACCGGTGGCGTACCGTTCGTCCGCGTCCAGAGAGGTGTATACACTGGCGCAGAGCATATGGAGAGCTCTTAAAGGATTTCATAGTTCTAAGGAATGCAGGGTGAGTAGTAGAATGTTCTTTATGTTCTCCTGTACTGACTTGGGCTCCTATCTTGTGTTGCAGCATCCGCTGCCGATGAATGCGCCGGAGTACAAAGAAGACGACGGCGTTCTCCGTTCCATCTTGGAGCATGTGAAGAAGATAGCACAGAAGAATGATGGCGTACCATTCGTCCGTGTCCAGAGAGGTGTATACACTGGCGCAGAGCGAATGGAGAGCTCTGAAAGGATTTCATGGTTCTAATGAATGCAGGATGAGTAGTAGTTTGTTCTTTAGGTTCTCCTGTACTGACTTGTGCTTCTATCTTGTGTTGCAGCATCCGCTGCTGAATGAGAGCGCCGGAGTTCAATGACGAAGACGGCGTTCTCCATTCCATCTTGGAGCATGTGAAGACGATAGTGCAGAAGAACGGTGGCGTACAGATCGTCCGTGCCCAGAGAGGTGTGTACACTGTCGCAGAGCGCATGGAGAGCTCTGAAAGGATTTCATGGTTCTAATGAATGCAGGATGAGTAGTAGATTGTTCCCTAGGTTCTCCTGTACTGACTTGGGCTCCTAATTTGTGTTGGAGCATTCGCTGCCGAATGAATACGCCGGAGTTCAATGACGACGACGGCGTTCTCCGTTCCATCTTGGACCATGTGAAGACGATAGTGCAGAAGAACGGTGGCGTACAGGTCGTCCGTGTCCAGAGAGGTGTATGCACTGTCGCAGAGCGTATGGAGAGCTCTGAATGGATTTCATGGTTCTAATGAATGCAGGATGAGTAGTAGATTGTTCTTTAGGTTCTCCTGTACTGACTTGGGCTTCTACATTGTGTTGCAGCATCCGCTGCCGAATGATTGCGCCGGAGTTCAATGGCGACGACGGCGTTCTCCGTTCCATCTTGGAGCGTGTGAAGACGATAGCGCAGAAGAACGATGGCGTACCGATCGTCCGTGAACAGAGACGTGTATACATTGGCGCAGAGCGCATGGAGAGCTCTGAAAGGATTTCATGGTTCTAATGAATGCAGGATGAGTAGTAGATTGTTCTTTAGGTTCTCCTGTACTGACTTGGGCTTCTATCTTGTGTTGCAGCATCCGCTGCCGATGAATGCGCCGGAGTACAATGAAGACGACGGCGTTCTCCGTTCCATCTTGGAGCATGTGAAGACGATAGCACAGAAGAACGATGGCGTACCCTTCGTCCGTGTCCAGAGAGGTGTATACACTGGAGCAGAGCGTATGGAGAGCTCTGAAAGCATTTCATGGTTCTAATGAATGCAGGATGAGTAGTAGATTGTTCTTTAGGTTCTCCTGTACTGACTTGGGCTTCTATCTTGTGCTGCAGCATCCGCTGCCGAATGAGTGCGCCGGAGTTCAATGACGACGACGGCGTTCTCCGTTCCATCTTGGAGCATGTGAAGACGATAGTGCAGAAGAACGGTGGCGTAAAGTTCGTCCGTGTCCAGAGAGGTGTATACACTGGCGCAGAGCATATGGAGAGCTCCTAAAAGATTTCATGGTTCTAATGAATGCAGTATGAGTAGTAGATTGTTCCTTAGGTTCTCCTCTACTTACTTAGGCTCCTATCTTGTGTTGCAGCATCCGCTGCCGAAAGAATGCGCCGGAGTTCAATGACGACGACGGCGTTCTCCGTTCCTTCTTAGAGCATGTAAAGACAATAGTGCAGAAGAACGGTGGCGTACAGATTGTCCGGGTCCAGAGTGGTGTACACATTTGCGCAGAGCGTATGGAGAGCTCTGAAAAAATTTCATGGTTCTAATGAATGCAGGATGACTACTAGATTGTTCCTTAGATTCTCCTGTACTGATTTAGGCTCCTATTTTGTGTTGCAGCATCCGCTGCCGAAAGAATGCGCCGGAGTTCAATGACGACGACGGTGTTCTCCGTTCCTTCTTGGAGCATGTAAGGACGACAGTGCAGATGAACGGTGGCGTACAGATCGTCCGTGTCCAGAGAGGTGTATACACTGGCGCAGAGTGTATGGAGAGCTCTGAAAGGATTTCATGGTTCTGATGAATGCAGGATGAGTAGTAGATTGTTCTTTAGGTTTTTCTGTACTAACTTGGGCTTCTACCTTGTGTTGCAGCATCCGCTGCCGAAGGAATGCGCCGGAGTTCGATGACGACGACGGCGTTCTCCGTTCCATCTTGGAGCATCTGAAGTCGAGAGTGCAGAAGAACGGTGGCGTACAGATCGTCCGTGTCCAGAGAGGTGTATACCCTGGCGCAGACTGTATGGAGAGCTCTGAAATGATTTCATGGTTCTAATGAATGCATTATGAGTATTAGATTGTTCCTTCGGTTCTCCTCTACTGACTTAGGCTCCTATCTTGTGTTGCAGCATCCGCTGCCGAAAGAATGCGCCGGAGTTCAATGACGACGACGGCGTACTCTGTTCCTTCTTAGAGCATGTAAACACAATAGGGCAGAAGAACGGTGGCGTACAGATTGTCCGGGTCTAGAGTGGTGTACACATTTGCGCAGAGCGTATAGAGAGCTCTGAAAGGATATCATGGTTCTAATGAATGCAGGATGAGTAGTAGATTGTTCCTTAGGTTCTCCTGTATTGATTTGGGCTCCTATCTTGTGTTGCTGCATCCGCTGGCGATTGAATGCGCCGGAGTTCAATGACGACAACTGCGTTCTTTGTTCCTTCTTAGAGCATGTAAAGACAATAGTGCAGAAGAACGGTGGCGTACAGATTGTCCGTGTTCAGAGTGGTGTACACATTTGCGCAGAGCGTATGGAGAGCTCTGAAAAAATTTCATGGTTCTATTGAATGCGTGGATGACTAGTAGATTGTTCCTTAGATTCTCCTGTACTCACTTAGGCTCCTATCTTGTGTTGCAGCATCCGCTGCCGAAAGAATGCGCTGGATTTCAATGACGACGACGGCGTTTTCCGTTCCTTCTTGGAGCATGTAAAGACGACAGTGATGAACGGTGGCGTACCGATCGTACGTGTCCAGAGAGGTGTATACACTGGCACAGAGTGTATGGGGAACTCTTAAAGGATTTCATGGTTCTGATGAATGCAGGATGAGTAGTAGATTGTTCTTTAGGTCTTTCTGGACTAACTTGGGCTTCTACCTTGTGTTGCACCATCCGGTGCCGAATGAATGCGCCGGAGTTCAATGACGACGACGGTGTTCTCCGTTCCATCTTGGAGCATGTGAAGACGATAGTGCAGAAGAATGATGGCGTACCGTTCGTCCGTGTCCAGAGAGGTGTATACACTTCCGCAGAGCGTATGGAGAGCTCTGAAAGTATTTCATGGTTCTAATGAATGCAGGGTGAGTAGTAGATTGTTCCTTGGGTTCTCCGGTACCGACTTGGGCTCCTATCTTGTGTTGCAGCATCCACTGCCGATGAATGCGTCGGAGTACAATGAAGACGACGGCGTTCTCCGTTCCATCTTGGAGCATGTGAAGACTATAGTGCAGAAGGGTGGCATACAGATCGTCCGTGTCCAGAGAGGTGTATACACTGTCGCAGAGCGCATGGAGAGCTCTGAAAGGATTTCATTGTTCTAATGAATGCAGGATTAGTAGTAGATTGTTCTTTAGGTTCTCCTGTACTGATTTGGGCTTCTATCTTGTGTTGCAGCATCCGCTGCCGATGAATGCGCCGGAGTTCAATGACGACGACGGCGTTCTCCGTTTCATCTTGGAGCATGTGAACACGATAGCACAGAAGAACGATGGCGTACCGTTCGTCCGTGTCCAGAGAGGTGTATACACTGGCGCAGAGCGTATGGAGAGCTCTGAAAGCATTTCATGGTTCTAATGAATGCAGGATGAGTAGTAGATTGTTCTTTAGGTTCTCCTGTACTGACTTGGGCTTCTATATTGTGCTGCAGCATCCGCTGCCGAATGAGTGCGCCGGAGTTCAATGACGACGACGGCGTTCTCCGTTCCATCTTGGAGCATGTGAAGATGATAGTGCAGAAGAACGGTGGCGTACCGTTCGTCCGTGTCCAGAGAGGTGTATACACTGGCGCAGAGCATATGGAGAGCTCTTAAAGGATTTCATGGTTCTAATGAATGCAGTATGAGTAGTAGATTGTTCCTTAGGTTCTCCTCTACTGATTTAGGTTCCTATCTTGTGTTGCAGCATCTGCTGCCGAAAGAATGCGCCGGAGTTGAATGACGACGACGGCGTTCTCCGTTCCTTCTTAGAGCATGTAAAGACAATAGTGCAGAAGAATGGTGGCGTACAGATTGTCCGTGTCAAGAGAGGTGTATAAACTTGCGCAGTGCGTATGGAGAGCTCTGAAAGGATTTCATGGTTCTAATGAATGCAGGATTAGTTGTAGATTGTTCCTTAGATTCTCCTGTACTGACTTAGGCTCCTATTTTGTGTTGCAGCATCCGCTGCCGAAAGAATGCGCCGGAGTTCAATGACGACGACGGCGTTCTCCGTTCCTTCTTGGAGCATGTAAAGACGACAGTGCAGATGAACGGTGGCGTACAGATCGTCCGTGTCCAGAGAGGTGTATACCCTGGCGCAGACTGTATGGAGAGCTCTGAAAGGATTTCATGGTTCTGATGAATGCAGGATGAGAAGTAGATTGTTCTTTAGGTTTTCCTGTACTAACTTGGGCTTCTACTTGTGTTGCAGCATCCGCTGCCGAAGGAATGCGCCGGAGTTCGATGACGACGACGGCGTTCTCCGTTCCATCTTGGAGCATCTGAAGTCGAGAGTGCAGAAGAACGGTGGCGTACAGATCGTCCGTGTCCAGAGAGGTGTATACCCTGGCGCAGACTGTATGGAGAGCTCTGAAAGGATTTCATGGTTCTAATGAATGCAGGATGAGTAGTAGATTGTTCCTTAGGTTCTCCTGTATTGATTTGGGCTCCTATCTTGTGTTGCAGCATCCGCTGCCGATGAATGCGCCGGAGTTCAATGACGACAACAGTGTTCTCCGTTTCATCTTGGAGCATGTGAAGACGAAAGTGTAGAAGAGCGATGGCGTTCCGTTCGTCCGTGTCATACGAGGTGTATACAATGGCGCAGAGCGTATGGAGAGCTCTGAAAGGATTTCATGGTTCTAATGAATGCAGGATGAGTAGTAGATTGTTCTTTAGGTTCTCCTGTACTGACTTGGGCTTCTATCTTGTGTTGCAGCATCCGCTGCCGATGAATGCGCCGGAGTTCAATGACGACGACGGCGTTCTCGGTTTCATCTTGGAGCATGTGAAGACGATAGTGCAGAAGAACGGTGGCGTACCGTTCGTCCGTGTCCAGAGAGGTGTATACACGGGCGCAGAGCGTATGGAGAGCTCTGAAAGGATTTCATGGTTCTAATGAATGCAGGGTGAGTAGTAGATTGTTCCTTGGGTTCTCCTGTACCGACTTGGGCTCCTATCTTGTGTTGCAGCATCCACTGCCGATGAATGCGTCGGAGTACAATGAAGACGACGGCGTTCTCCGTTCCATCTTGGAGCATGTGAAGACTATAGTGCAGAAGAAGGGTGGCGTACAGATCGTCCGTGTCCAGAGAGGTGTATACACTGTCGCAGAGCACATGGAGAGCTCTGAAAGGATTTCATGGTTCTAATGAATGCAGGATGTGTAGTAGATTGTTCTTTAGGTTCTCCTGTACTGACTTGGGCTTCTATCTTGTGTTGCAGCATCCGATGCCGATGAATGCGCCGGAGTTCAATGAAGACGACGGCGTTCTCCGTTTCATCTTGGAGCATGTGAAGACGATAGTGCAGAAGACCGGTGGCGTACCGTTCGTCCGCGTCCAGAGAGGTGTATACACTGGCGCAGAGCATATGGAGAGCTCTTAAAGGATTTCATAGTTCTAAGGAATGCAGGGTGAGTAGTAGAATGTTCTTTATGTTCTCCTGTACTGACTTGGGCTCCTATCTTGTGTTGCAGCATCCGCTGCCGATGAATTCGCCGGAGTACAAAGAAGACGACGGCGTTCTCCGTTCCATCTTGGAGCATGTGAAGAAGATAGCACAGAAGAATGATGGCGTACCATTCGTCCGTGTCCAGAGAGGTGTATACACTGGCGCAGAGCGAATGGAGAGCTCTGAAAGGATTTCATGGTTCTAATGAATGCAGGATGAGTAGTAGTTTGTTCTTTAGGTTCTCCTGTACTGACTTGTGCTTCTATCTTGTGTTGCAGCATCCGCTGCTGAATGAGAGCGCCGGAGTTCAATGACGACGATGGCGTTCTCCGTTCCATCTTGGAGCATGTGAAGACGATAGTGCAGAAGAACGGTGGCGTACCGTTCGTCCGTGTCCAGAGAGGTGTATACACTGGCGCAGAGCATATGGAGAGCTCTTAAAGGATTTCATGGTTCTAATGAATGCAGGGTGAGTAGTAGATTGTTCCTTAGGTTCTCATGTACTGGATTGGGCTCCTATCGTGTGTTGCAGCATCTGCTGCCGAATGAATGCGCCGGATTTCAATGACGACGACGGCGTTCTCCGTTCCATCTTGGAGCATGTGAAGACGATAGCGCAGAAGAACGATGGCATACCGTTCGTCCGTGTCCACAGAGGTGTACACACTGGCGCAGAGCGTATGGATAGCTCTGAAAGGATTTCATGGCTCTAATGAATGCAAGATGAGTAGTAGATTGTTCCTTAGGTTCTCCTGTACTGACTTGGGCTCCTATCTTGTGTTGCAGCATTCGCTGCCGAATGAATGCGCCGGAGTTCAATGACGACGACGGCGTTCTCCATTCCATGTTGGAGCATGTGAAGACGATAGTGCAGAAGAACGGTGGCGTACAGATCGTCCGTGCCCAGAGAGGTGTGTACACTGTCGCAGAGCGCATGGAGAGCTCTGAAAGGATTTCATGGTTCTAATGAATGCAGGATGAGTAGTAGATTGTTCCCTAGGTTCTCCTGTACTGACTTGGGCTCCTAATTTGTGTTGGAGCATTCGCTGCCGAATGAATACGCCGGAGTTCAATGACGACGACGGCGTTCTCCGTTCCATCTTGGACCATGTGAAGACGATAGTGCAGAAGAAAGGTGGCGTACAGGTCGTCCGTGTCCAGAGAGGTGTATGCACTGTCGCAGAGCGTATGGAGAGCTCTGAATGGATTTCATGGTTGTAATGAATGCAGGATGAGTAGTAGATTGTTCTTTAGGTTCTCCTGTACTGACTTGGGCTTCTACATTGTGTTGCAGCATCCGCTGCTGAATGATTGCGCCGGAGTTCAATGGCGACGACGGCGTTCTCCGTTCCATCTTGGAGCGTATGAAGGCGATAGCGCAGAAGAACGATGGCGTACCGATCGTCCGTGAACAGAGACGTGTATACATTGGCGCAGAGCGCATGGAGAGCTCTGAAAGAATTTCATGGTTCTAATGAATGCAGGATGAGTAGTAGATTGTTCTTTAGGTTCTTTTGTACTGACTTGGGCTTCTATCTTGTGTTGCAGCATCCGCTGTCGATGAATGCGCCGGAGTTCAATGACGACGACGGTGTTCTCCGTTTCATCTTGGAGCATGTGAAGACGATAGTGCAGAAGAACGGTGGCGTACCGTTCGTCCGTGTCCAGAGAGATGTATACACGGGCGCAGAGCGTATGGAGAGCTCTGAAAGGATTTCATGGTTCTAATGAATGCAGCATGAGTAGAAGATTGTTCTTTAGGTTCTCCTGTACTGACTTTTGCTTCTATCTTGTGTTGCAGCATCCGCTGCCGAATGAGTGCGCCGGAGTTCAAAGACGACGACGGCGTTCTCCGTTCCATCTTGGAGCATGTGAAGACGATAGTCCAGAAGAACGGTGGCGTACCGTTCGTCCGTGTCCAGAGAGATGTCTACACTGGCGCAGAGCATATGGAGAGCTCTTAAAGGATTTCATGGTTCTAATGAATGCAGGGTGAGTAGTAGATTGTTCCTTAGGTTCTCATGTACTAGATTGGGCTCTTATCGTGTGTTGCAGCATCCGCTGCCGAATGAATGCGCCGGAGTTCAATGACGACGACGGCGTTCTCCGTTCCATCTTGGAGCATGTGAAGACTATAGTGCAGAAGAAGGGTTGCGTACAGATCGCCCGTGTCCAGAGAGGTGTATACACTGTCGCGGAGCGTATGGAGAGCTCTGAAAGTATTTCATGGTTCTAAGGAATGCAGGGTGAGTTGTAGATTGTTCCTTAGGTTCTCATGTACTGGATTGGGCTCCTATCGTGTGTTGCAGCATCCGCTGCCGATGAATGCGCCGGAATACAATGAAGACGACGGCATTCTCCGTTCCATCTTGGAGCATGTGAAGACGATAGTGCAGAAGAACGGTGGCGTACCGTTCATCCGTGTCCGGAGAGGTGTATACACGGGCGCAGAGCGTATGGAGAGCTCTGAAAGGATTTCATGGTTCTAATGAATGCAGGATGAGTAGTAGATTGTTCTTTAGGTTCTCCTGTACTGACTTGGGATTCTATCTTGTGTTGCAGAATCCGCTGCCGAATGATTGCGCCGGAGTTCAATGGCGACGACGGCGTTCTCCGTTCCATCTTGGAGCGTGTGAAGACGATAGCGCAGAAGAACGATGGCGTACCGGTCGTCCGTGAACAGAGACGTGTATACACTGGCGCAGAGTGCATGGAGAGCTCTGGAAGGATTTCATCGTTCTAATGAATGCAGGATGAGTAGTAGATTGTTATTTATGCTCTCCTGTACTGTCTTGGGCTCATATCTTGTGTTGCAGCATCCGCTGCCGAATGAATGTGCCGGAGTTCAATGACGACGATAGCGTTCTCCGTTCCATCTTGGAGCATTATTGCAGACGAACGCTGGCGTACAGATCGTCCGTGTCCAGAGAGGTGTATACACTGGCGCAGAGCATATGGAGAGCTCTGAAAGGATTTCATGATTGTAATGAATCCATGATGAGTTGTAGATTGTTCTTTAGGTTCTCCTGTACTCACTTGGGCTCCTATCTTGTGTTGCAGCATCCGCTGCCGAATGAATGCGCCAGAGTTCAATGACGACGACGGCGTTCTCCGTTCCATCTTGCAGCGTGTGAAAACGATAGCGCAGAGAAACGATGGCGTACCGTTCGTCCGTGTCCAGAGAGGTGTATACACTGGCGCAGAGCGTATGGAGAGCTCTGAAAGGATTTCATGGTTCTAATGAATGCAGGATGAGTAGTAGATTGTCCTTTAGGTTCTCCTGTACTGACTTGGGCTCCTATCTTGTGTTGCAGCATCCGCTGCCGATGATTGCGCAGGAGTACAAGGAAGACGACGGTGTTCTCCGTTTCATCTTGGAGCATCTGAAGACGATAGTGCAGAAGAACGGTGGCGTACAGATCGTCCGTGTCCAGAGAGGGGTATACACTGGCGCAGAGCGTATGGACAGTTCTGAAAGAATTTCATGGTTCTAATGAATGCAGGATGAGTAGTAGATTGTTCCTTAGGTTCAATTATACTGACTTGGTCTCCTATCCTGTGTTGCAGCAGCTGCTGCCGAATGAATGCGCCGGAGTTCATTGACGACCACCGTGTTCTCCGTTCCACCTTGCAGCATGTGACGACGATAGCGCAGACGAACTATGGCGTACCGTTCGTCCGTGTCCAGAGAGGTGTATACACTGGCGCAGAGTGCATGGATTGCTCTGAAAGGATTTCATGGCTCTAATGAATGCAGGATGAGTAGTAGATTGTTGCTTAGGTTCTCCTATACTGACTTGGGCTTCTATCTTGTGTTGCAGCATCCGCTGCAGAATGAATGCGCCGAAGTTCAATGACGACGACGGCGCTCTCCTTTCCATCTTGGAGCATGTGAAGACGGTAGTGCAGAAGAACGGTGGCGTACTGATCGTCCGTGTCCAGAGAGGGGTATACACTGGCGCAGAACTATGGAGAGCTCTGAAAGGATTTCATGGCTATAATGAATGCAGGATGAGTAGTAGATTGTTCTTTAGGTTCTCCTGTACTCACTTGGGCTTCTATCTTGTGTTGCAGCATTCGCTGCCGAATGAGTGCGCCAGAGTTCAATGACGACGACGGCGTTCACCGTTTCATCTTGGAGCATCTGAAGACGATAGTGCAGAAGAACGGGGGCGTACAGATCGTCCGTTTCCAGAGAGGTGTATACACTGTCGCAGAGCGTATGGAGAGCTCTTAAAGGATTTCATAGTTCTAATGACTGCAGGATGAGTAGTAGATTGTTCTTTATGCTCTCCTGTACTGATTGGGCGTCTACATTGTGTTGCACCATCCGGTGCCGAATGAATGCGCCGGAGTTCAATGACGACGACGGTGTTCTCCGTTCCATCTTGGAGCATGTGAAGACGATAGTGCAGAAGAATGATGGCGTACCGTTCGTCCGTGTCCAGAGAGGTGTATACACTTCCGCAGAGCGTATGGAGAGCTCTGAAAGGATTTCATGGTTCTAATGAATGCAGGGTGAGTAGTAGATTGTTCCTTGGTTTCTCCTGTACTGACTTGGGCTCCTATCTTGTGTTGCAGCATCCACTGCCGATGAATGCGTCGGAGTACAATGAAGACGACGGCGTTCTCCTTTCCATCTTGGAGCCTGTGAAGACTATAGTGCAGAAGAAGGGTGGCGTACAGATCGTTCGTGTCCAGAGAGGTGTATACATTGTCGCAGATCGCATGGAGAGCTCTGAAAGGATTTCAGGGTTCTAATGAATGCAGGATGAGTAGTAAATTGTTCTTTAGGTTCTCCTGTACTGACTTGGGCTTCTATCTTGTGTTGCAGCATCCGCTGCCGATGAATGCGCCGGAGTACAATGAAGACGACGGCGTTCTCCGTTCCATCTTGGAGCATGTGAAGACGATAGCACAGAAGAACGATGGCGTACCGTTCGTCCGTGTCCAGAGAGGTGTATACACTGGAGCAGAGCGTATGGAGAGCTCTGAAAGCATTTCATGGTTCTAATGAATGCAGGATGAGTAGTAGATTGTTCTTTAGGTTCTCCTGTACTGACTTGGGCTTCTATCTTGTGCTGCAGCATCCGCTGCCGAATGAGTGCGCCGGAGTTCAATGACGACGACGGCGTTCTGCGTTCCATCTTGGAGCATGTGAAGACGATAGTGCAGAAGAACGGTGGCGTAAAGTTCGTCCGTGTCCAGAGAGGTGTATACACTGGCGCAGAGCATATGGAGAGCTCCTAAAGGATTTCATGGTTCTAATGAATGCAGTATGAGTAGTAGATTGTTCCTTAGGTTCTCCTCTACTTACTTAGGCTCCTATCTTGTGTTGCAGCATCCGCTGCCGAAAGAATGCGCCGGAGTTCAATGACGACGACGGCGTTCTCCGTTCCTTCTTAGAGCATGTAAAGACAATAGTGCAGAAGAACGGTGGCGTACAGATTGTCCGGGTCCAGAGTGGTGTACACATTTGCGCAGAGCGTATGGAGAGCTCTGAAAAAAATTCATGGTTCTAATGAATGCAGGATGACTAGTAGATTGTTCCTTAGATTCTCCTGTACTGACTTAGGCTCCTATTTTGTGTTGCAGCATCCGCTGCCGAAAGAATGCGCCGGAGTTCAATGACGACGACGGCGTTCTCCGTTCCTTCTTGGAGCATGTAAGGACGACAGTGCAGATGAACGGTGGCGTACAGATCGTCCGTGTCCAGAGAGTTGTATACACTGGCGCAGAGTGTATGGAGAGCTCTGAAAGGATTTTATGGTTCTGATGAATGCAGGATGAGTAGTAGATTGTTCTTTAGGTTTTTCTGTACTAACTTGGGCTTCTACCTTGTGTTGCAGCATCCGCTGCCGAAGGAATGCGCCGGAGTTCGATGACGACGACGGCGTTCTCCGTTCCATCTTGGAGCATCTGAAGTCGAGAGTGCAGAAGAACGGTGGCGTACAGATCGTCCGTGTCCAGAGAGGTGTATACCCTGGCGCAGACTGGATGGAGAGCTCTGAAATGATTTCATGGTTCTAATGAATGCATTATGAGTATTAGATTGTTCCTTAGGTTCTCCTCTACTGACTTAGGCTCCTATCTTGTGTTGCAGCATCCGCTGCCGAAAGAATGCGCCGGAGTTCAATGACGACGACGGCGTACTCTGTTCCTTCTTAGAGCATGTAAACACAATAGGGCAGAAGAACGGTGGCGTACAGATTGTCCGGGTCTAGAGTGGTGTACACATTTGCGCAGAGCGTATAGAGAGCTCTGAAAGGATATCATGGTTCTAATGAATGCAGGATGAGTAGTAGATTGTTCCTTAGGTTCTCCTGTATTTATTTGGGCTCCTATCTTGTGTTGCTGCATCCGCTGGCGATTGAATGCGCCGGAGTTCAATGACGACAACTGCGTTCTTTGTTCCTTCTTAGAGCATGTAAAGACAATAGTGCAGAAGAACGGTGGCGTACAGATTGTCCGTGTTCAGAGTGGTGTACACATTTGCGCAGAGCGTATGGAGAGCTCTGAAAAAATTTCATGGTTCTATTGAATGCGTGGATGACTAGTAGATTGTTCCTTAGATTCTCCTGTACTCACTTAGGCTCCTATCTTGTGTTGCAGCATCCGCTGCCGAAAGAATGCGCTGGATTTCAATGACGACGACGGCGTTTTCCGTTCCTTCTTGGAGCATGTAAAGACGACAGTGATGAACGGTGGCGTACCGATCGTACGTGTCCAGAGAGGTGTATACACTGGCACAGAGTGTATGGGGAACTCTGAAAGGATTTCATGGTTCTGATGAATGCAGGATGAGTAGTAGATTGTTCTTTAGGTCTTTCTGTACTAACTTGGGCTTCTACCTTGTGTTGCACCATCCGGTGCCGAATGAATGCGCCGGAGTTCAATGACGACGACGGTGTTCTCCGTTCCATCTTGGAGCATGTGAAGACGATAGTGCAGAAGAATGATGGCGTACCGTTCTTCCGTGTCCAGAGAGGTGTATACACTTCCGCAGAGCGTATGGAGAGCTCTGAAAGGATTTCATGGTTCTAATGAATGCAGGGTGAGTAGTAGATTGTTCCTTGGGTTCTCCGGTACCGACTTGGGCTCCTATCTTGTGTTGCAGCATCCACTGCCGATGAATGCTTCGGAGTACAATGAAGACGACGGCGTTCTCCGTTCCATCTTGGAGCATGTGAAGACTATAGTGCAGAAGAAGGGTGGCGTACAGATCGTCCGTGTCGAGAGAGGTGTATACACTGTCGCAGAGCGCATGGAGAGCTCTGAAAGGATTTCATTGTTCTAATGAATGCAGGATTAGTAGTAGATTGTTCTTTACGTTCTCCTGTACTGATTTGGGCTTCTATCTTGTGTTGCAGCATCCGCTGCCGATGAATGCGCCGGAGTTCAATGACGACGACCGCGTTCTCCGTTTCATCTTGGAGCATGTGAACACGATAGCACAGAAGAACGATGGCGTACCGTTCGTCCGTGTCCAGAGAGGTGTATACACTGGCGCAGAGCGTATGGAGAGCTCTGAAAGCATTTCATGGTTCTAATGAATGCAGGATGAGTAGTAGATTGTTCTTTAGGTTCTCCTGTACAGACTTGGGCTTCTATCTTGTGCTGCAGCATCCGCTGCCGAATGAGTGCGCCGGAGTTCAATGACGACGACGGCGTCCTCCGTTCCATCTTGGAGCATGTGAAGATGATAGTGCAGAAGAACGGTGGCGTACCGTTCGTCCGTGTCCAGAGAGGTGTATACACTGGCGCAGAGCATATGGAGAGCTCTTAAAGGATTTCATGGTTCTAATGAATGCAGTATGAGTAGTAGATTGTTCCTTAGGTTCTCCTCTACTGATTTAGGTTCCTATCTTGTGTTGCAGCATCCGCTGCCGAAAGAATGCGCCGGAGTTCAATGACGACGACGGCGTTCTCCGTTCCTTCTTAGAGCATGTAAAGACAATAGTGCAGAAGAATGGTGGCGTACAGATTGTCCGTGTCCAGAGTGGTGTACACATTTGCGCAGAGCGTATGGAGAGCTCTGAAAAAAATTTCATGGTTCTAATGAATGCAGGATGACTAGTAGAATGTTCCTTAGATTCTCCAGTACTGACTTAGGCTCCTATTTTGTGCTGCAGCATCCGCTGCCGAAAGAATGCGCCGGAGTTCAATGACGACGACGGCGTTCTCCGTTCCTTCTTGGAGCATGTAAAGACGACAGTGCAGATGAACGGTGGCGTACAGATCGTCCGTGTCCAGAGAGGTGTATACCCTGGCGCAGACTGTATGGAGAGCTCTGAAAGGATTTCATGGTTCTGATGAATGCAGGATGAGAAGTAGATTGTTCTTTAGGTTTTCCTGTACTAACTTGGGCTTCTACTTGTGTTGCAGCATCCGCTGCCGAAGGAATGCGCCGGAGTTCGATGACGACGACGGCGTTCTCTGTTCCATCTTGGAGCATCTGAAGTCGAGAGTGCAGAAGAACGGTGGCGTACAGATCGTCCGTGTCCAGAGAGGTGTATACCCTGGCGCAGACTGTATGGAGAGTTCTGAAAGGATTTCATGGTTCTAATGAATGCAGGATGAGTAGTAGATTGTTCCTTAGGTTCTCCTGTATTGATTTGGGCTCCTATCTTGTGTTGCAGCATCCGCTGCCGATGAATGCGCCGGAGTTCAATGACGACAACAGTGTTCTCCGTTTCATCTTGGAGCATGTGAAGACGAAAGTGCAGAAGAACGGTGGCATACCGTTCGTCCGTGTCCAGAGAGGTGTATACACTGGCGCAGAGCATATGGAGAGCTCTTAAAGGATTTCATGGTTCTAAGGAATGCAGGGTGAGTAGTAGATTGTTCCTTAGGTTCTCATGTACTGGATTGGGCTCATATCTTGTGTTGCAGCATCCGCTGCCGATGAATGCGCCGGAGTACAATGAAGACGACGGCATTCTACGTTCCATCTTGGAGCATGTGAAGACGATAGCACAGAAGAGTGATGGCGTTCCGTTCGTCCGTGTCATGAGAGGTGTATACAATGGCGCAGAGCGTATGGAGAGCTCTGAAAGGATTTCATGGTTCTAATGAATGCAGGATGAGTAGTAGATTGTTCTTTAGGTTCTCCTGTACTGACTTGGGCTTCTATCTTGTGTTGCAGCATCCGATGCCGATGAATGCGCCGGAGTTCAATGACGACGACGGCGTTCTCGGTTTCATCTTGGAGCATGTGAAGACGATAGTGCAGAAGAACGGTGGCGTACCGTTCGTCCGTGTCCAGAGAGGTGTATACACGGGCGCAGAGCGTATGGAGAGCTCTTAAAGGATTTCATGGTTCTAATGAATGCAGGGTGAGTAGTAGATTGTTCCTTAGGTTCTCATGTACTGGATTGGGCTCATATCGTGTGTTGCAGCATCCGCTGCCGATGAATGCGCCGGAGTACAATGAAGACGACGGCATTCTCCGTTCCATCTTGGAGCATGTGAAGACGATAGTGCAGAAGAACGGTGGCGTACCGTTCATCCGTGTCCGGAGAGGTGTATACACGGGCGCAGAGCGTATGGAGAGCTCTGAAAGGATTTCATGGTTCTAATGAATGCAGGATGAGTAGTAGATATTTCTTTAGGTTCTCCTGTACTGACTTGGGCTTCTATCTTGTGTTGCAGCATGCGCTGCCGAATGATTGCGCCGGAGTTCAATGGCGACGACGGCGTTCTCCGTTTAATCTTGGAGCATGTGAAGACAATAGTGCAGAAGAACGGTGGCGTACAGATTGTCCGTGTCCAGAGTGGTGTACACATTTGCGCAGAGCGTATGGAGAGCTCTAAAAAATTTCATGGTTCTAATGAATGCAGGATGACTAGTAGATTGTTCCTTAGATTCTCCTGTACTGACTTAGGCTCCTATTTTGTGTTGCAGCATCCGCTGCCGAAAGAATGCGACGGAGTTCAATGACGACGACGGCGTTCTCCGTTCCTTCTTGGAGCATGTAAAGACGACCGTGCAGATGAACGGTGGCGTACAGATCGTCCGTGTCCAGAGAGGTGTATACCCTGGCGCAGACTGTATGGAGATCTATGAAAGGATTTCATGGTTCTAATGAATGCAGGATGAGTAGTAGATTGTTCCTTAGGTTCTCCTGTATTGATTTGGGCTCCTATCTTGTGTTGCAGCATCCGCTGCCGATGAACGCGCCGGAGTTCAATGACGACGACGGCGTTCTCCGTTTCATCTTGGAGCATGTGAAGACGATAGTGCAGAAGAACGGTGGCGTACCGTTCGTCCGTGTCCAGAGAGGTGTATACACTGGCGCAGAGCATATGGAGAGCTCTTAAAGGATTTCATGGTTCTAATGAATGCAGGGTGAGTAGTAGATTGTTCCTTAGGTTCTCATGTACTGGATTGGGCTCCTATCGTGTGTTGCGGCATCCGCTGCCGATGAATGCGCCGGAGTACAATGAAGACGACGGCATTCTCCGTTCCATCTTGGAGCATGTGAAGACGATAGCACAGAAGAGCGATGGCGTACCGTTCGTCCGTGTCATGAGAGATGTATACAATGGCGCAGAGCGTATGGAGAGCTCTGAAAGGATTTCATGGTTCTAATGAATGCAGGATGAGTAGTAGATTGTTCTTTAGGTTCTCCTGTACTGACTCGGGCTTCTATCTTGTGTTGCAGCATCCGCTGCCGATGAATGCGCCGGAGTTCAATGACGACGACGGCGTTCTCCGTTTCATCTTGGAGCATGTGAAGACGATAACGCAGAAGAACGGTGGCGTACCGTTCGTCCGTGTCCAGAGAGGTGTATACACGAGCGCAGAGCGTTTGGAGAGCTCTGAAAGGATTTCATGGTTCTAATGAATGCAGGATGAGTAGAAGATTGTTCTTTAGGTTCTCCTGTACTGACGTAGGCTTCTATCTTGTGTTGCAGCATCCGCTGCCGAATGAGTGCGCCGGAGTTCAATGACGACGACGGCGTTCTCCGTTCCATCTTGGAGCATGTGAAGACGATAGTCCAGAAGAACGGTGGCGTACCTTTCGTCCGTGTCCAGAGAGGTTTATACACAGGCGCAGAGCATATGGAGATCTCCTAAAGGATTTCATGATTCTAATGAATGCAGGGTGAGTAGTAGATTGTTCCTTAGGTTCTCATGTACTAGATTGCGCTCCTATCGTGTGTTGCAGCATCCGCTGCCGAATGAATGCGGCGGAATTCAATGACGACGACGGCGTTCTCCGTTCCATCTTGGAGCATGTGAAGACTATAGTGCAGAAGAAGGGTGGCGTACAGATCGCCCGTGTCCAGAGAGGTGTATACACTGTGGCAGAGCGCATGGAGAGCTCTGTAAAGATTTCATGGTTCTAATGAATGCAGGATGAGTAGTAGATTGTTCTTTAGGTTCTCCTGTACTGACTTGGGCTTCTATCTTGTGTTGCAGCATCCGCTGCCGATGAATGCGCCGGAGTTCAATGACGACAACGGCGTTCTTCGTTTCATCTTGGAGCATGTGAAGACGATAGTGCAGAAGAACGGTGGCGTACCATTCGTCCGTGTCCAGAGAGGTGTATACACTGACGCAGAACATATGGAGAGCTCTTAAAGGGTTTCATGATTCTAATGAATGCAGGGTGAGTAGTAGATTGTTCCTTAGGTTCTCATGTACTAGATTGGGCTCCTATCGTGTGTTGCAGCATCCGCTGCCGCGTGAATGCGCCGGAGTTCAATGACGACGACGGCGTTCTCCGTTCCATCTTGGAGCATGTGCAGACTATAGTGCAGAAGAAGGGTGGCGTACAGATCGCCCGTGTCCAGAGAGGTGTATACACTGTCGCAGAGCGTATGGAGAGCTCTGAAAGGATTTCATGGTTCTAAGGAATGCAGGGTGAGGAGTAGATTGTTCCTTAGGTTCTCATGTACTGGATTGGGCTCCTATCGTGTGTTGCAGCATCCGCTGCCGATGAATGAGCCGGAATACAATGAAGACGACGGCATTCTCCGTTCCATCTTGGAGCATGTGAAGACGATAGTGCAGAAGAACGATGGCGTACCGTTCATCCGTGTCCAGAGAGGTGTATACACTGGCGCAGAGCATATGGAGAGCTCCTAAAGGATTTCATGGTTCTAATGAATGCAGTATGAGTAGTAGATTGTTCCTTAGGTTCTCCTCTACTTACTTAGGCTCCTATCTTGTGTTGCAGCATCCGCTGCCGAAAGAATGCGCCGGAGTTCAATGACGACGACGGCGTTCTCCGTTCCTTCTTAGAGCATGTAAAGACAATAGTGCAGAAGAACGGTGGCGTACAGATTGTCCGAGTCCAGAGTGGTGTACACATTTGCGCAGAGCGTATGGAGAGCTCTGAAAAAAATTCATGGTTCTAATGAATGCAGGATGACTAGTAGATTGTTCCTTAGATTCTCCTGTACTGACTTAGGCTCCTATTTTGTGTTGCAGCATCCGCTGCCGAAAGAATGCGCCGGAGTTCAATGACGACGACGGCGTTCTCCGTTCCTTCTTGGAGCATGTAAGGACGACAGTGCAGATGAACGGTGGCGTACAGATCGTCCGTGTCCAGAGAGTTGTATACACTGGCGCAGAGTGTATGGAGAGCTCTGAAAGGATTTTATGGTTCTGATGAATGCAGGATGAGTAGTAGATTGTTCTTTAGGTTTTTCTGTACTAACTTGGGCTTCTACCTTGTGTTGCAGCATCCGCTGCCGAAGGAATGCGCCGGAGTTCGATGACGACGACGGCGTTCTCCGTTCCATCTTGGAGCATCTGAAGTCGAGAGTGCAGAAGAACGGTGGCGTACAGATCGTCCGTGTCCAGAGAGGTGTATACCCTGGCGCAGACTGGATGGAGAGCTCTGAAATGATTTCATGGTTCTAATGAATGCATTATGAGTATTAGATTGTTCCTTAGGTTCTCCTCTACTGACTTAGGCTCCTATCTTGTGTTGCAGCATCCGCTGCCGAAAGAATGCGCCGGAGTTCAATGACGACGACGGCGTACTCTGTTCCTTCTTAGAGCATGTAAACACAATAGGGCAGAAGAACGGTGGCGTACAGATTGTCCGGGTCTAGAGTGGTGTACACATTTGCGCAGAGCGTATAGAGAGCTCTGAAAGGATATCATGGTTCTAATGAATGCAGGATGAGTAGTAGATTGTTCCTTAGGTTCTCCTGTATTTATTTGGGCTCCTAACTTGTGTTGCTGCATCCGCTGGCGATTGAATGCGCCGGAGTTCAATGACGACAACTGCGTTCTTTGTTCCTTCTTAGAGCATGTAAAGACAATAGTGCAGAAGAACGGTGGCGTACAGATTGTCCGTGTTCAGAGTGGAGTACACATTTGCGCAGAGCGTATGGAGAGCTCTGAAAACATTTCATGGTTCTATTGAATGCGTGGATGACTAGTAGATTGTTCCTTAGATTCTCCTGTACTCACTTAGGCTCCTATCTTGTGTTGCAGCATCCGCTGCCGAAAGAATGCGCTGGATTTCAATGACGACGACGGCGTTTTCCGTTCCTTCTTGGAGCATGTAAAGACGACAGTGATGAACGGTGGCGTACCGATCGTACGTGTCCAGAGAGGTGTATACACTGGCACAGAGTGTATGGGGAACTCTGAAAGGATTTCATGGTTCTGATGAATGCAGGATGAGTAGTAGATTGTTCTTTAGGTCTTTCTGTACTAACTTGGGCTTCTACCTTGTGTTGCACCATCCGGTGCCGAATGAATGCGCCGGAGTTCAATGACGACGACGGTGTTCTCCGTTCCATCTTGGAGCATGTGAAGACGATAGTGCAGAAGAATGATGGCGTACCGTTCGTCCGTGTCCAGAGAGGTGTATACACTTCCGCAGAGCGTATGGAGAGCTCTGAAAGGATTTCATGGTTCTAATGAATGCAGGGTGAGTAGTAGATTGTTCCTTGGGTTCTCCGGTACCGACTTGGGCTCCTATCTTGTGTTGCAGCATCCACTGCCGATGAATGCGTCGGAGTACAATGAAGACGACGGCGTTCTCCGTTCCATTTTGGAGCATGTGAAGACTATAGTGCAGAAGAAGGGTGGCGTACAGATCGTCCGTGTCGAGAGAGGTGTATACACTGTCGCAGAGCGCATGGAGAGCTCTGAAAGGATTTCATTGTTCTAATGAATGCAGGATTAGTAGTAGATTGTTCTTTACGTTCTCCTGTACTGATTTGGGCTTCTATCTTGTGTTGCAGCATCCGCTGCCGATGAATGCGCCGGAGTTCAATGACGACGACGGCGTTCTCCGTTTCATCTTGGAGCATGTGAACACGATAGCACAGAAAAACGATGGCGTACCGTTCGTCCGTGTCCAGAGAGGTGTATACACTGGCGCAGAGCGTATGGAGAGCTCTGAAAGCATTTCATGGTTCTAATGAATGCAGGATGAGTAGTAGATTGTTCTTTAGGTTCTCCTGTACAGACTTGGGCTTCTATCTTGTGCTGCAGCATCCGCTGCCGAATGAGTGCGCCGGAGTTCAATGACGACGACGGCGTCCTCCGTTCCATCTTGGAGCATGTGAAGATGATAGTGCAGAAGAACGGTGGCGTACCGTTCGTCCGTGTCCAGAGAGGTGTATACACTGGCGCAGAGCATATGGAGAGCTCTTAAAGGATTTCATGGTTCTAATGAATGCAGTATGAGTAGTAGATTGTTCCTTAGGTTCTCCTCTACTGATTTAGGTTCCTATCTTGTGTTGCAGCATCCGCTGCCGAAGGAATGCGCCGGAGTTCAATGACGACGACGGCGTTCTCCGTTCCTTCTTAGAGCATGTAAAGACAATAGTGCAGAAGAATGGTGGCGTACAGATTGTCCGTGTCCAGAGTGGTGTACACATTTGCGCAGAGCGTATGGAGAGCTCTGAAAAAAATTTCATGGTTCTAATGAATGCAGGATGACTAGTAGAATGTTCCTTAGATTCTCCAGTACTGACTTAGGCTCCTATTTTGTGCTGCAGCATCCGCTGCCGAAAGAATGCGCCGGAGTTCAATGACGACGACGGCGTTCTCCGTTCCTTCTTGGAGCATGTAAAGACGACAGTGCAGATGAACGGTGGCGTACAGATCGTCCGTGTCCAGAGAGGTGTATACCCTGGCGCAGACTGTATGGAGAGCTCTGAAAGGATTTCATGGTTCTGATGAATGCAGGATGAGAAGTAGATTGTTCTTTAGGTTTTCCTGTACTAACTTGGGCTTCTACTTGTGTTGCAGCATCCGCTGCCGAAGGAATGCGCCGGAGTTCGATGACGACGACGGCGTTCTCTGTTCCATCTTGGAGCATCTGAAGTCGAGAGTGCAGAAGAACGGTGGCGTACAGATCGTCCGTGTCCAGAGAGGTGTATACCCTGGCGCAGACTGTATGGAGAGTTCTGAAAGGATTTCATGGTTCTAATGAATGCAGGATGAGTAGTAGATTGTTCCTTAGGCTCTCCTGTATTGATTTGGGCTCCTATCTTGTGTTGCAGCATCCGCTGCCGATGAATGCGCCGGAGTTCAATGACGACAACAGTGTTCTCCGTTTCATCTTGGAGCATGTGAAGACGAAAGTGCAGAAGAACGGTGGCATACCGTTCGTCCGTGTCCAGAGAGGTGTATACACTGGCGCAGAGCATATGGAGAGCTCTTAAAGGATTTCATGGTTCTAAGGAATGCAGGGTGAGTAGTAGATTGTTCCTTAGGTTCTCATGTACTGGATTGGGCTCATATCTTGTGTTGCAGCATCCGCTGCCGATGAATGCGCCGGAGTACAATGAAGACGACGGCATTCTACGTTCCATCTTGGAGCATGTGAAGACGATAGCACAGAAGAGTGATGGCGTTCCGTTCGTCCGTGTCATGAGAGGTGTATACAATGGCGCAGAGCGTATGGAGAGCTCTGAAAGGATTTCATGGTTCTAATGAATGCAGGATGAGTAGTAGATTGTTCTTTAGGTTCTCCTGTACTGACTTGGGCTTCTATCTTGTGTTGCAGCATCCGATGCCGATGAATGCGCCGGAGTTCAATGACGACGACGGCGTTCTCGGTTTCATCTTGGAGCATGTGAAGACGATAGTGCAGAAGAACGGTGGCGTACCGTTCGTCCGTGTCCAGAGAGGTGTATACACGGGCGCAGAGCGTATGGAAAGCTCTGAAAGGATTTCATGGTTCTAATGAATGCAGGATGAGTAGAAGATTGTTCTTTAGGTTCTCCTGTACTGATTTGGGCTTCTATCTTGTGTTGCAGCATCCGCTGCCGAATGAGTGCGCCGGAGTTCAATGACGACGACGGCGTTCTCCGTTCCATCTTGGAGCATGTGAAGACGATAGTCCAGAAGAACGGTGGCGTACCGTTCGTCCGTATCCTGAGAGGTGTATACACTGGCGCAGAGCATATGGAGATCTCTTAAAGGATTTCATAGTTCTAATGAATGCAGGGTGAGTAGTAGATTGTTCCTTAGGTTGTCATGTACTAGATTGGGCTCCTATCGTGTGTTGCAGCATCCGCTGCCGAATGAATGCGCCGGAGTTCAATGACGACGACGGCGTTCTCCGTTTCATCTTGGAGCATGTGAAGACTATAGTGCAGAAGAAGGGTGGCGTACAGATCGCCCGTGTCCAGAGAGGTGTATACACTATCGCAGAGCGCATGGAGAGCTCTGTAAAGATTTCATGGTTCTAATGAATGCAGGATGAGTAGTAGACTGTTCTTTAGGTTCTCCTGTACTGACTTGGGCTTCTATCTTGTGTTGCAGCATCCGCTGCCGATGAATGCGCCGGAGTTCAATGACGACAACGGCGTTCTCCGTTTCATCTTGGAGCATGTGAAGACGATAGTGCAGAAGAACGGTGGCGTACCATTCGTCCGTGTCCAGAGAGGTGTATACACTGGCGCAGAGCGTATGGAGAGCTCCTAAAGGATTTCATGGTTCTAATGAATGCAGGGTGAGTAGTAGATTGTTCCTTAGGTTCTCATGTACTAGATTGGGCTCCTATCGTGTGTTGCAGCATCTGCTGCCGAATGAATGCGCCGGAGTTCAATGACGACGACGGCGTTCTCCGTTCCATCTTGGAGCATGTGAAGACTATAGTGCAGAAGAAGGGTGGCGTACAGATCGCCCGTGTCCAGAGAGGTGTATACACTGTCGCAGAGCGTATGGAGAGCTCTGAAAGGATTTCATGGTTCTAATGAATGCAGGATGAGTAGTAGATATTTCTTTAGGTTCTCCTGTACTGACTTGGGCTTCTATCTTGTGTTGCAGCATCCGCTGCCGAATGATTGCGCCGGAGTTCAATGGCGACGACGGCGTTCTCCGTTTAATCTTGGAGCATGTGAAGACAATAGTGCAGAAGAACGGTGGCGTACAGATTGTCCGTGTCCAGAGTGGTGTACACATTTGCGCAGAGCGTATGGAGAGCTCTAAAAAAATTTCATGGTTCTAATGAATGCAGGATGACTAGTAGATTGTTCCTTAGATTCTCCTGTACTGACTTAGGCTCCTATTTTGTGTTGCAGCATCCGCTGCCGAAAGAATGCGACGGAGTTCAATGACGACGACGGCGTTCTCCGTTCCTTCTTGGAGCATGTAAAGACGACCGTGCAGATGAACGGTGGCGTACAGATCGTCCGTGTCCAGAGAGGTGTATACCCTGGCGCAGACTGTATGGAGATCTATGAAAGGATTTCATGGTTCTAATGAATGCAGGATGAGTAGTAGACTGTTCCTTAGGTTCTCCTGTATTGATTTGGGCTCCTATCTTGTGTTGCAGCATCCGCTGCCGATGAACGCGCCGGAGTTCAATGACGACAACGGCGTTCTCCGTTTCATCTTGGAGCATGTGAAGACGATAGTGCAGAAGAACGGTGGCGTACCGTTCGTCCGTGTCCAGAGAGGTGTATACACTGGCGCAGAGCATATGGAGAGCTCTTAAAGGATTTCATGGTTCTAATGAATGCAGGGTGAGTAGTAGATTGTTCCTTAGGTTCTCATGTACTGGATTGGGCTCCTATCGTGTGTTGCAGCATCCGCTGCCGATGAATGCGCCGGAGTACAATGAAGACGACGGCATTCTCCGTTCCATCTTGGAGCATGTGAAGACGATAGCACAGAAGAGCGATGGCGTACCGTTCGTCCGTGTCATGAGAGGTGTATACAATGGCGCAGAGCGTATGGAGAGCTCTGAAAGGATTTCATGGTTCTAATGAATGCAGGATGAGTAGTAGATTGTTCTTTAGGTTCTCCTGTACTGACTCGGGCTTCTATCTTGTGTTGCAGCATCCGCTGCCGATGAATGCGCCGGAGTTCAATGACGACGACGGCGTTCTCCGTTTCATCTTGGAGCATGTGAAGACGATAACGCAGAAGAACGGTGGCGTACCGTTCGTCCGTGTCCAGAGAGGTGTATACACGAGCGCAGAGCGTTTGGAGAGCTCTGAAAGGATTTCATGGTTCTAATGAATGCAGGATGAGTAGAAGATTGTTCTTTAGGTTCTCCTGTACTGACGTAGGCTTCTATCTTGTGTTGCAGCATCCGCTGCCGAATGAGTGCGCCGGAGTTCAATGACGACGACGGCGTTCTCCGTTCCATCTTGGAGCATGTGAAGACGATAGTCCAGAATAACGGTGGCGTACCTTTCGTCCGTGTCCAGAGAGGTTTATACACAGGCGCAGAGCATATGGAGATCTCTTAAAGGATTTCATGATTCTAATGAATGCAGGGTGAGTAGTAGATTGTTCCTTAGGTTCTCATGTACTAGATTGCGCTCCTATCGTGTGTTGCAGCATCCGCTGCCGAATGAATGCGCCGGAATTCAATGACGACGACGGCGTTCTCCGTTCCATCTTGGAGCATGTGAAGACTATAGTGCAGAAGAAGGGTGGCGTACAGATCGCCCGTGTCCAGAGAGGTGTATACACTGTGGCAGAGCGCATGGAGAGCTCTGTAAAGATTTCATGGTTCTAATGAATGCAGGATGAGTAGTAGATTGTTCTTTAGGTTCTCCTGTACTGACTTGGGCTTCTATCTTGTGTTGCAGCATCCGCTGCCGATGAATGCGCCGGAGTTCAATGACGACAACGGCGTTCTTCGTTTCATCTTGGAGCATGTGAAGACGATAGTGCAGAAGAACGGTGGCGTACCATTCGTCCGTGTCCAGAGAGGTGTATACACTGACGCAGAGCATATGGAGAGCTCTTAAAGGGTTTCATGATTCTAATGAATGCAGGGTGAGTAGTAGATTGTTCCTTAGGTTCTTATGTACTAGATTGGGCTCCTATCGTGTGTTGCAGCATGCGCTGCCGCGTGAATGCGCCGGAGTTCAATGACGACGACGGCGTTCTCCGTTCCATCTTGGAGCATGTGCAGACTATAGTGCAGAAGAAGGGTGGCGTACAGATCGCCCGTGTCCAGAGAGGTGTATACACTGTCGCAGAGCGTATGGAGAGCTCTGAAAGGATTTAATGGTTCTAAGGAATGCAGGGTGAGGAGTAGATTGTTCCTTAGGTTCTCATGTACTGGATTGGGCTCCTATCTTGTGTTGCAGCATCCGCTGCCGATGAATGAGCCGGAATACAATGAAGACGACGGCATTCTCCGTTCCATCTTGGAGCATGTGAAGACGATAGTGCAGAAGAACGATGGCGTACCGTTCATCCGTGTCCGGAGAGGTGTATACACGGGCGCAGAGCGTATGGAGAGCTCTGAAAGGATTTCATGGTTCTAATGAATGCAGGATGAGTAGTAGATTGTTCTTTAAGTTCTCCTGTACTGACTTGGGCTTCTATCTTGTGTTGCAGCATCCGCTGCCGAATGATTGCGCCGGAGTTCAATGGCGACGACGGCGTTCTCCGTTTAATCTTGGAGCATGTGAAGACAATAGTGCAGAAGAACGGTGGCGTACAGATTGTCCGTGTCCAGAGTGGTGTACACATTTGCGCAGAGCGTATGGAGAGCTCTAAAAAAATTTCATGGTTCTAATGAATGCAGGATGACTAGTAGATTGTTCCTTAGATTCTCCTGTACTGACTTAGGCTCCTATTTTGTGTTGCAGCATCCGCTGCCGAAAGAATGCGACGGAGTTCAATGACGACGACGGCGTTCTCCGTTCCTTCTTGGAGCATGTAAAGACGACCGTGCAGATGAACGGTGGCGTACAGATCGTCCGTGTCCAGAGAGGTGTATACCCTGGCGCAGACTGTATGGAGAGCTCTGAAAGGATTTCATGGTTCTGATGAATGCAGGATGAGTAGTAGATTGTTCTTTAGGTTTTCCTGTACTAACTTGGGCTTCTACTTGTGTTGCAGCATCCGCTGCCGAAGGAATGCGCCGGAGTTCGATGACGACGACGGCGTTCTCCGTTCCATCTTGGAGCATCTGAAGACGATAGCACAGAAGAGCGATGGCGTACCGTTCGTCCGTGTCATGAGAGGTGTATACAATGGCGCAGAACGTATGGAGAGCTCTGAAAGGATTTCATGGTTCTAATGAATGCAGGACGAGTAGTAGATTGTTCTTTAGGTTCTCCTGTACTGACTTGGGCTTCTATCTCGTGTTGCAGCATCCGCTGGCGATGAATGCGCCGGAGTTCAATGACGACGACGGCGTTCTCCGTTTCATCTTGGAGCATGTGAAGACGATAGTGCAGAAGAACGGTGGCGTACCGTTCGTCCGTGTCCAGAGAGGTGTATACACTGGCGCAGAGCATATGGAGAGCTCTTAAAGGATTTCATGGTTCTAATGAATGCAGGGTGAGTAGTAGATTGTTCCTTAGGTTCTCATGTACTGGATTGGGCTCATATCGTGTGTTGCAGCATCCGCTGCCGATGAATGCGCCGGAGTACAATGAAGACGACGGCATTCTCCGTTCCATCTTGGAGCATGTGAAGACGATAGCACAGAAGAGCGATGGCGTTCCGTTCGTCCGTGTCATGAGAGGTGTATACAATGGCGCAGAGCGTATGGAGAGCTCTGAAAGGATTTCATGGTTCTAATGAATGCAGGATGAGTAGTAGATTGTTCTTTAGGTTCTCCTGTACTGACTTGGGCTTCTATCTTGTGTTGCAGCATCCGATGCCGATGAATGCGCCGGAGTTCAATGACGACGACGGCGTTCTCGGTTTCATCTTGGAGCATGTGAAGACGATAGTGCAGAAGAACGGTGGCGTACCGTTCGTCCGTGTCCAGAGAGGTGTATACACGGGCGCAGAGCGTATGGAAAGCTCTGAAAGGATTTCATGGTTGTAATGAATGCAGGATGAGTAGAAGATTGTTCTTTAGGTTCTCCTGTACTGATTTGGGCTTCTATCTTGTGTTGCAGCATCCGCTGCCGAATGAGTGCGCCGGAGTTCAATGACGACGACGGCGTTCTCCGTTCCATCTTGGAGCATGTGAAGACGATAGTCCAGAAGAACGGTGGCGTACCGTTCGTCCGTATCCTGAGAGGTGTATACACTGGCGCAGAGCATATGGAGATCTCTTAAAGGATTTCATAGTTCTAATGAATGCAGGGTGAGTAGTAGATTGTTCCTTAGGTTGTCATGTACTAGATTGGGCTCCTATCGTGTGTTGCAGCATCCGCTGCCGAATGAATGCGCCGGAGTTCAATGACGACGACGGCGTTCTCCGTTTCATCTTGGAGCATGGGAAGACTATAGTGCAGAAGAAGGGTGGCGTACAGATCGCCCGTGTCCAGAGAGGTGTATACACTATCGCAGAGCGCATGGAGAGCTCTGTAAAGATTTCATGGTTCTAATGAATGCAGGATGAGTAGTAGACTGTTCTTTAGGTTCTCCAGTACTGACTTGGGCTTCTATCTTGTGTTGCAGCATCCGCTGCCGATGAATGCGCCGGAGTTCAATGACGACAACGGCGTTCTCCGTTTCATCTTGGAGCATGTGAAGACGATAGTGCAGAAGAACGGTGGCGTACCATTCGTCCGTGTCCAGAGAGGTGTATACACTGGCGCAGAGCATATGGAGAGCTCCTAAAGGATTTCATGGTTCTAATGAATGCAGGGTGAGTAGTAGATTGTTCCTTAGGTTCTCATGTACTAGATTGGGCTCCTATCGTGTGTTGCAGCATCCGCTGCCGAATGAATGCGCCGGAGTTCAATGACGACGACGGCGTTCTCCGTTCCATCTTGGAGCATGTGCAGACTATAGTGCAGAAGAAGGGTGGCGTACAGATTGCCCGTGTCCAGAGAGGTGTATACACTGTCGCAGAGCGTATGGAGAGCTCTGAAAGGATTTAATGGTTCTAAGGAATGCAGGGTGAGGAGTAGATTGTTCCTTAGGTTCTCATGTACTGGATTGGGCTCCTATCGTGTGTTGCAGCATCCGCTGCCGATGAATGAGCCGGAATACAATGAAGACGACGGCATTCTCCGTTCCATCTTGGAGCATGTGAAGACGATAGTGCAGAAGAACGATGGCGTACCGTTCATCCGTGTCCGGAGAGGTGTATACACGGGCGCAGAGCGTATGGAGAGCTCTGAAAGGATTTCATGGTTCTAATGAATGCAGGATGAGTAGTAGATTGTTCTTTAAGTTCTCCTGTACTGACTTGGGCTTCTATCTTGTGTTCCAGCATCCGCTGCCGAATGATTGCGCCGGAGTTCAATGGCGACGACGGCGTTCTCCGTTTAATCTTGGAGCATGTGAAGACAATAGTGCAGAAGAACGGTGGCGTACAGATTGTCCGTGTCCAGAGTGGTGTACACATTTGCGCAGAGCGTATGGAGAGCTCTAAAAAAATTTCATGGTTCTAATGAATGCAGGATGACTAGTAGATTGTTCCTTAGATTCTCCTGTACTGACTTAGGCTCCTATTTTGTGTTGCAGCATCCGCTGCCGAAAGAATGCGACGGAGCTCAATGACGACGACGGCGTTCTCCGTTCCTTCTTGGAGCATGTAAAGACGACCGTGCAGATGAACGGTGGCGTACAGATCGTCCGTGTCCAGAGAGGTGTATACCCTGGCGCAGACTGTATGGAGATCTATGAAAGGATTTCATGGTTCTAATGAATGCAGGATGAGTAGTAGATTGTTCCTTAGGTTCTCCTGTATTGATTTGGGCTCCTATCTTGTGTTGCAGCATCCGCTGCCGATGAACGCGCCGGAGTTCAATGACGACAACGGCGTTCTCCGTTTCATCTTGGAGCATGTGAAGACGATAGTGCAGAAGAACGGTGGCGTACCGTTCGTCCGTGTCCAGAGAGGTGTATACACTGGCGCAGAGCATATGGAGAGCTCTTAAAGGATTTCATGGTTCTAATGAATGCAGGGTGAGTAGTAGATTGCTCCTTAGGTTCTCATGTACTGGATTGGGCTCATATCGTGTGTTGCAGCATCCGCTGCCGATGAATGCGCCGGAGTACAATGAAGACGACGGCATTCTCCGTTCCATTTTGGAGCATGTGAAGACGATAGCACAGAAGAGCGATGGCGTTCCGTTCGTCCGTGTCATGAGAGGTGTATACAATGGCGCAGAGCGTATGGAGAGCTCTGAAAGGATTTCATGGTTCTAATGAATGCAGGATGAGTAGTAGATTGTTCTTTAGGTTCTCCTGTACTGACTTGGGCTTCTATCTTGTGTTGCAGCATCCGATGCCGATGAATGCGCCGGAGTTCAATGACGACGACGGCGTTCTCGATTCATCTTGGAGGATGTGAAGACGATAGTGCAGAAGAACGGTGGCGTACCGTTCGTCCGTGTCCAGAGAGGTGTATACACGGGCGCAGAGCGTATGGAAAGCTCTGAAAGGATTTCATGGTTCTAATGAATGCAGGATGAGTAGAAGATTGTTCTTTAGGTTCTCCTGTACTGATTTGGGCTTCTATCTTGTGTTGCAGCATCCGCTGCCGAATGAGTGCGCCGGAGTTCAATGACGACGACGGCGTTCTCCGTTCCATCTTGGAGCATGTGAAGACGATAGTCCAGAAGAACGGTGGCGTACCGTTCGTCCGTATCCTGAGAGGTGTATACACTGGCGCAGAGCATATGGAGATCTCTTAAAGGATTTCATGATTCTAATGAATGCAGGGTGAGTAGTAGATTGTTCCTTAGGTTGTCATGTACTAGATTGGGCTCCTATCGTGTGTTGCAGCATCCGCTGCCGAATGAATGCGCCGGAGTTCAATGACGACGACGGCGTTCTCCGTTTCATCTTGGAGCATGTGAAGACTATAGTGCAGAAGAAGGGTGGCGTACAGATCGCCCGTGTCCAGAGAGGTGTATACACTATCGCAGAGCGCATGGAGAGCTCTGTAAAGATTTCATGGTTCTAATGAATGCAGGATGAGTAGTAGACTGTTCTTTAGGTTCTCCAGTACTGACTTGGGCTTCTATCTTGTGTTGCAGCATCCGCTGCCGATGAATGCGCCGGAGTTCAATGACGACAACGGCGTTCTCCGTTTCATCTTGGAGCATGTGAAGACGATAGTGCAGAAGAACGGTGGCGTACCATTCGTCCGTGTCCAGAGAGGTGTATACACTGGCGCAGAGCATATGGAGAGCTCCTAAAGGATTTCATGGTTCTAATGAATGCAGGGTGAGTAGTAGATTGTTCCTTAGGTTCTCATGTACTAGATTGGGCTCCTATCGTGTGTTGCAGCATCCGCTGCCGAATGAATGCGCCGGAGTTCAATGACGACGACGGCGTTCTCCGTTCCATCTTGGAGCATGTGAAGACTATAGTGCAGAAGAAGGGTGGCGTACAGATCGCCCGTGTCCAGAGAGGTGTATACACTGTCGCAGAGCGTATGGAGAGCTCTGAAAGGATTTCATGGTTCTAAGGAATGCAGGGTGAGTGAGTAGTAGATTGTTCCTTAGGTTCTCATGTACTGGATTGGGCTCCTATCGTGTGTTGCAGCATCCGCTGCCGATGAATGCGCCGGAATACAATGAAGACGACGGCATTCTCCGTTCCATCTTGGAGCATGTGAAGACGATAGTGCAGAAGAACGGTGGCGTACCGTTCATCCGTGTCCGGAGAGGTGTATACACGGGCGCAGAGCGTATGGAGAGCTCTGAAAGGATTTCATGGTTCTAATGAATGCAGGATGAGTAGTAGATATTTCTTTAGCTTCTCCTGTACTGACTTGGGCTTCTATCTTGTGTTGAAGCATGCGCTGCCGAATGATTGCGCCGGAGTTCAATGGCGACGACGGCGTTCTCCGTTTAATCTTGGAGCATGTGAAGACAATAGTGCAGAAGAACGGTGGCGTACAGATTGTCCGTGTCCAGAGTGGTGTACACATTTGCGCAGAGCGTATGGAGAGCTCTAAAAAATTTCATGGTTCTAATGAATGCAGGATGACTAGTAGATTGTTCCTTAGATTCTCCTGTACTGACTTAGGCTCCTATTTTGTGTTGCAGCATCCGCTGCCGAAAGAATGCGACGGAGTTCAATGACGACGACGGCGTTCTCCGTTCCTTCTTGGAGCATGTAAAGACGACCGTGCAGATGAACGGTGGCGTACAGATCGTCCGTGTCCAGAGAGGTGTATACCCTGGCGCAGACTGTATGGAGATCTATGAAAGGATTTCATGGTTTTAATGAATGCAGGATGAGTAGTAGATTGTTCCTTAGGTTCTCCTGTATTGATTTGGGCTCCTATCTTGTGTTGCAGCATCCGCTGCCGATGAACGCGCCGGAGTTCAATGACGACAACGGCGTTCTCCGTTTCATCTTGGAGCATGTGAAGACGATAGTGCAGAAGAACGGTGGCGTACCGTTCGTCCGTGTCCAGAGAGGTGTATACACTGGCGCAGAGCATATGGAGAGCTCTTAAAGGATTTCATGGTTCTAATGAATGCAGGGTGAGCAGTAGATTGTTCCTTAGGTTCTCATGTACTGGATTGGGCTCCTATCGTGTGTTGCGGCATCCGCTGCCGATGAATGCGCCGGAGTACAATGAAGACGACGGCATTCTCCGTTCCATCTTGGAGCATGTGAAGACGATAGCACAGAAGAGCGATGGCGTACCGTTCGTCCGTGTCATGAGAGGTGTATACAATGGCGCAGAGCGTATGGAGAGCTCTGAAAGGATTTCATGGTTCTAATGAATGCAGGATGAGTAGTAGATTGTTCTTTAGGTTCTCCTGTACTGACTCGGGCTTCTATCTTGTGTTGCAGCATCCGCTGCCGATGAATGCGCCGGAGTTCAATGACGACGACGGCGTTCTCCGTTTCATCTTAGAGCATGTGAAGACGATAACGCAGAAGAACGCTGGCGTACCGTTCGTCCGTGTCCAGAGAGGTGTATACACGAGCGCAGAGCGTTTGGAGAGCTCTGAAAGGATTTCATGGTTCTAATGAATGCAGGTTGAGTAGAAGATTGTTCTTTAGGTTCTCCTGTACTGACGTAGGCTTCTATCTTGTGTTGCAGCATCCGCTGCCGAATGAGTGCGCCGGAGTTCAATGACGACGACGGCGTTCTCCGTTCCATCTTGGAGCATGTGAAGACGATAGTCCAGAAGAACGGTGGCGTACCTTTCGTCCGTGTCCAGAGAGGTTTATACACAGGCGCAGAGCATATGGAGATCTCTTAAAGGATTTCATGATTCTAATGAATGCAGGGTGAGTAGTAGATTGTTCCTTAGGTTCTCATGTACTAGATTGCGCTCCTATCGTGTGTTGCAGCATCCGCTGCCGAATGAATGCGCCGGAATTCAATGACGACGACGGCGTTCTCCGTTCCATCTTGGAGCATGTGAAGACTATAGTGCAGAAGAAGGGTGGCGTACAGATCGCCCGTGTCCAGAGAGGTGTATACACTGTGGCAGAGCGCATGGAGAGCTCTGTAAAGATTTCATGGTTCTAATGAATGCAGGATGAGTAGTAGATTGTTCTTTAGGTTCTCCTGTACTGACTTGGGCTTCTATCTTGTGTTGCAGCATCCGCTGCCGATGAATGCGCCGGAGTTCAATGACGACAACGGCGTTCTTCGTTTCATCTTGGAGCATGTGAAGACGATAGTGCAGAAGAACGGTGGCGTACCATTCGTCCGTGTCCAGAGAGGTGTATACACTGACGCAGAGCATATGGAGAGCTCTTAAAGGGTTTCATGATTCTAATGAATGCAGGGTGAGTAGTAGATTGTTCCTTAGGTTCTCATGTACTAGATTGGGCTCCTATCGTGTGTTGCAGCATCCGCTGCCGCGTGAATGCGCCGGAGTTCAATGACGACGACGGCGTTCTCCGTTCCATCTTGGAGCATGTGCAGACTATAGTGCAGAAGAAGGGTGGCGTACAGATCGCCCGTGTCCAGAGAGGTGTATACACTGTCGCAGAGCGTATGGAGAGCTCTGAAAGGATTTCATGGTTCTAAGGAATGCAGGGTGAGGAGTAGATTGTTCCTTAGGTTCTCATGTACTGGATTGGGCTCCTATCGTGTGTTGCAGCATCCGCTGCCGATGAATGAGCCGGAATACAATGAAGACGACGGCATTCTCCGTTCCATCTTGGAGCATGTGAAGACGATAGTGCAGAAGAACGATGGCGTACCGTTCATCCGTGTCCGGAGAGGTGTATACACGGGCGCAGATCGTATGGAGAGCTCTGAAAGGATTTCATGGTTCTAATGAATGCAGGATGAGTAGTAGATTGTTCTTTAAGTTCTCCTGTACTGACTTGGGCTTCTATCTTGTGTTGCAGCATCCGCTGCCGAATGATTGCGCCGGAGTTCAATGGCGACGACGGCGTTCTCCGTTTAATCTTGGAGCATGTGAAGACAATAGTGCAGAAGAACGGTGGCGTACAGATTGTCCGTGTCCAGAGTGGTGTACACATTTGCGCAGAGCGTATGGAGAGCTCTAAAAAAATTTCATGGTTCTAATGAATGCAGGATGACTAGTAGATTGTTCCTTAGATTGTCCTGTACTGACTTAGGCTCCTATTTTGTGTTGCAGCATCCGCTGCCGAAAGAATGCGACGGAGTTCAATGACGACGACGGCGTTCTCCGTTCCTTCTTGGAGCATGTAAAGACGACCGTGCAGATGAACGGTGGCGTACAGATCGTCCGTGTCCAGAGAGGTGTATACCCTGGCGCAGACTGTATGGAGATCTATGAAAGGATTTCATGGTTCTAATGAATGCAGGATGAGTAGTAGATTGTTCCTTAGGTCCTGTATGGGCTCCTATCTTGTGTTGCAGCATCCGCTGCCGATGAACGCGCCGGAGTTCAATGACGACAACGGCGTTCTCCGTTTCATCTTGGAGCATGTGAAGACGATAGTGCAGAAGAACGGTGGCGTACCGTTCGTCCGTGTCCAGAGAGGTGTATACACTGGCGCAGAGCATATGGAGTGCTCTTAAAGGATTTCATGGTTCTAATGAATGCAGGGTGAGTAGTAGATTGTTCCTTAGGTTCTCATGTACTGGATTGGGCTCCTATCGTGTGTTGCAGCATCCGCTGCCGATGAATGCGCCGGAGTACAATGAAGACGACGGCATTCTCCGTTCCATCTTGGAGCATGTGAAGACGGTAGCACAGAAGAGCGATGGCGTACCGTTCGTCCGTGTCATGAGAGGTGTATACAATGGCGCAGAGCGTATGGAGAGCTCTGAAAGGATTTCATGGTTCTAATGAATGCAGGATGAGTAGTAGATTGTTCTTTAGGTTCTCCGGTACTGACTCGGGCTTCTATCTTGTGTTGCAGCATCCGCTGCCGATGAATGCG
This sequence comes from Amblyomma americanum, assembly GCF_052857255.1. NCBI lineage: Eukaryota > Metazoa > Arthropoda > Arachnida > Ixodida > Ixodidae > Amblyomma > Amblyomma americanum. The sequence continues at coordinate 286,357,438 of NC_135497.1, forward strand.
CCGGAGTTCAATGACGACGACGGCGTTCTCCGTTTCATCTTGGAGCATGTGAAGACGATAACGCAGAAGAACGGTGGCGTACCGTTCGTCCGTGTCCAGAGAGGTGTATACACGAGCGCAGAGCGTTTGGAGAGCTCTGAAAGGATTTCATGGTTCTAATGAATGCAGGATGAGTAGAAGATTGTTCTTTAGGTTCTCCTGTACTGACGTAGGCTTCTATCTTGTGTTGCAGCATCCGCTGCCGAATGAGTGCGCCGGAGTTCAATGACGACGACGGCGTTCTCCGTTCCATCTTGGAGCATGTGAAGACGATAGTCCAGAAGAACGGTGGCGTACCGTTCGTCCGTGTCCAGAGAGGTTTATACACAGGCGCAGAGCATATGGAGATCTCTTAAAGGATTTCATGATTCTAATGAATGCAGGGTGAGTAGTAGATTGTTCCTTAGGTTCTCATGTACTAGATTGCGCTCCTATCGTGTGTTGCAGCATCCGCTGCCGAATGAATGCGCCGGAATTCAATGACGACGACGGCGTTCTCCGTTCCATCTTGGAGCATGTGAAGACTATAGTGCAGAAGAAGGGTGGCGTACAGATCGCCCGTGTCCAGAGAGGTCTATACACTGTGGCAGAGCGCATGGAGAGCTCTGTAAAGATTTCATGGTTCTAATGAATGCAGGATGAGTATTAGATTGTTCTTTAGGTTCTCCTGTACTGACTTGGGCTTCTATCTTGTGTTGCAGCATCCGCTGCCGATGAATGCGCCGGAGTTCAATGACGACAACGGCGTTCTTCGTTTCATCTTGGAGCATGTGAAGACGATAGTGCAGAAGAACGGTGGCGTACCATTCGTCCGTGTCCAGAGAGGTGTATACACTGACGCAGAGCATATGGAGAGCTCTTAAAGGGTTTCATGATTCTAATGAATGCAGGGTGAGTAGTAGATTGTTCCTTAGGTTCTCATGTACTAGATTGGGCTCCTATCGTGTGTTGCAGCATCCGCTGCCGCGTGAATGCGCCGGAGTTCAATGACGACGACGGCGTTCTCCATTCCATCTTGGAGCATGTGCAGACTATAGTGCAGAAGAAGGGTGGCGTACAGATCGCCCGTGTCCAGAGAGGTGTATACACTGTCGCAGAGCGTATGGAGAGCTCTGAAAGGATTTCATGGTTCTAAGGAATGCAGGGTGAGGAGTAGATTGTTCCTTAGGTTCTCATGTACTGGATTGGGCTCCTATCGTGTGTTGCAGCATCCGCTGCCGATGAATGAGCCGGAATACAATGAAGACGACGGCATTCTCCGTTCCATCTTGGAGCATGTGAAGACGATAGTGCAGAAGAACGATGGCGTACCGTTCATCCGTGTCCGGAGAGGTGTATACACGGGCGCAGAGCGTATGGAGAGCTCTGAAAGGATTTCATGGTTCTAATGAATGCAGGATGAGTAGTAGATTGTTCTTTAAGTTCTCCTGTACTGACTTGGGCTTCTATCTTGTGTTGCAGCATCCGCTGCCGAATGATTGCGCCGGAGTTCAATGGCGACGACGGCGTTCTCCGTTTAATCTTGGAGCATGTGAAGACGATAGTGCAGAAGAACGGTGGCGTACAGTTCGTCCGTGTCCAGAGAGGTGTATACACTGGCGCAGAGCATATGGAGAGCTCTTAAAGGATTTCATGGTTCTAATGAATGCAGGGTGAGTAGTAGATTGTTCCTTAGGTTCTCATGTACTAGATTGGGCTCCTATCGTGTTTGCAGCATCCGCTGCCGAATGAATGCGCCGGAGTTCAATGACGACGACGGCGTTCTCCGTTCCATCTTGGAGCATGTGAAGACGATAGTCCAGAAGAATGGTGGCGTACCGTTCGTCCGTGTCCAGAGAGGTTTATACACAGGCGCAGAGCATATAGAGATCTCTTAAAGGATTTCATGATTCTAATGAATGCAGGGTGAGTAGTAGATTGTTCCTTAGGTTCTCATGTACTAGATTGCGCTCCTATCGTGTGTTGCAGCATCCGCTGCCGAATGAATGCGCCGGAATTCAATGACGACGACGGCGTTCTCCGTTCCATCTTGGAGCATGTGAAGACTATAGTGCAGAAGAAGGGTGGCGTACAGATCGCCCGTGTCCAGAGAGGTGTATACACTGTCGCAGAGCGTATGGAGAGCTCTGAAAGGATTTCATGGTTGTAATGAATGCAGGTTGAGTAGTAGATTGTTCTTTAGGTTCTACTGTACTGACATGGGCTTCTACATTGTGTTGCACCATCCGCTGCCGATTCAATGACGACGACGGCGTTCTCCGTTCCGTCTTGGAGCATGTGAAGACGATAGTGCAGAAGAACGGTGGCGTACCGTTCGTCCGTGTCCAGAGAGGTGTATACACTGGCGCAGAGCATATAGAGAGCTCTTAAAGGATTTCACTTTTCTAAGGAATGCAGGGTGAGTAGTAGATTGTTCCTTAGGTTCTCATGTACTGTATTCGGCTCCTATCGTGTGTTGCAGCATCCGCTGCCGATGAATGCGTCGGAGTACAATGAATACGACGGCGTTCTCCGTTCCATCTTGGAGCATGTGAAGACGATAGCACAGAAGAATGATGGCGTACCGTTCGTCTGTGTCCAGAGAGGTGTATACACTGGCGCAGAGCGTATGGAGAGCTCTGAAAGGATTTCATGGTTCTAATGAATGCAGGATGAGTAGTAGATTGTTCTTTAGGTTCTCCTGTACTGACTTGGGCTTCTATCTTGTGTTGCAGCATCCGCTGCTGAATGAGTGCGCCGGAGTTCAATGACGACGATGGCGTTCTCTGTTCCATCTTGGAGCATGTGAAGACGATAGTGCAGAAGAACAGTGGCGTAACGTTCCTCAGTGTCCAGAGAGGTGTATACACTGGCGCAGAGCATATGGAGAGTTCTTAAAGGATTTCATGGTTCTAATGAATGCAGGGTGAGTAGTAGATCGTTCCTTAGGTTCTCATGTACTGGATTGGGCACCTATCGTGTGTTGCAGCATCCGCTGCCGAATGAATGCGCCGGAGTTCAATGACGACGACGCCGTTCTCCGTTCCATCTCGGAGCATGTGAAGACTATAGTGCAGAAGAAGGGTGGCGTACAGATCGTCCGTGTCCAGAGAGGTGTATACACTGTCGCAGAGCGTATGGAGAGCTCTTAAAGGATTTATGGTTCTAATGAATGCAGGATGAGTAGTAGATTGTTCCTTAGGTTCAATTATACTGACTTGGTCTCCTATCTTGTGTTGCAGCATCCACTGCCGAATTAATGCGCCGGAGTTCAATGACGACGACGGCGTTCTCCGTTCCTTCGTAGAGCATGTAAAGACAATAGTGCAGAAGAACGGTGGCGTACAGATTGTCCGTGTCCAGTGTGGTGTACACATTTGCGCAGAGCGTATGGAGAGCTCTGAAAAAATTTCATGGTTCTAATGAATGCAGGATGAGAAGTAGATTGTTCTTTAGGCTTTCCTGTACTAACTTGGGCTTCTACTTGTGTTGCAGCATCCGCTGCCGAAGTAATGCGCCGGAGTTCGGTGACGACGACGGCGTTCTCCATTCCATCTTGGAGCATCTGAAGTCGAGAGTGCAGAAGAACGGTGGCGTACAGATCGTCCGTGTCCAGAGAGGTGTATACCCTGGCGCAGACTGTATGGAGAGCTCTGAAAGGATTTCATGGTTCTAATGAATGCAGGATGAGTAGTAGATTGGTCCTTAGGTTCTCCTGTATTGATTTGGGCTCCTATCTTGTGTTGCAGCATCCGCTGCCGATGAATGCGCCGGAGTTCAATGCCGACAACAGCGTTCTCCGTTTCATCTTGGAGCATGTGAAGACGAAAGTGCAGAAGAACGGTGGCGTACCGTTCGTCCGTGTCCAGAGAGGTGAATACACTGGCGCAGAGCATATGGAGAGCTCTTAAAGGATTTCATGGTTCTAATGAATGCAGGTAGAGTAGTAGATTGATCTTTAGGTTCTCCTGTACTGACTTGGGCTTCTATCTTGTGTTGCAGCATCCGCTGCCGATGAATGCGCCGGAGTTCAATGACGACGACGGCGTTCTCGGTTTCATCTTGGAGCATGTGAAGATGATAGTGCAGAAGAACGGTGGCGTACCGTTCGTCCGTGTCCAGAGAGGTGTATACACGGGCGCAGAGCGTATGGAGAGCTCTGAAAGGATTTCATGGTTCTAATGAATGCAGGATGAGTTGAAGATTGTTCTTTAGGTTCTCCTGTACTGATTTGGGCTTCTGTCTTGTGTTGCAGCATCCGCTGCCGAATGAGTGCGCCGGAGTTCAATGACGACGACGGCGTTCTCCGTTCCATCTTGGAGCATGTGAAGACGATAGTCCAGAAGAACGGTGGCGTACCGTTCGTCCGTATCCAGAGAGGTGTATACACTGGCGCAGAGCATATGGAGAGCTCTTAAAGGATTTCATGGTTCTAATGAATGCAGGGTGAGTAGTAGATTGTTCCTTAGGATCTCATGTACTAGATTGGGCTCCTATCGTGTGTTGCAGCATCCGCTGCCGAATCAATGCGCCGGAGTTCAATGACGACGACGGCGTTCTCCGTTCCATCTTGGAGCATGTGAAGACTATAGTGCAGAAGAAGGGTGGCGTACAGATCGCCCGTGTCCAGAGAGGTGTATACACTGTCGCAGAGCGTATGGAGAGCTCTGAAAGGATTTCATGATTCTAAGGAATGCAGGGTGAGTAGTAGATTGTTCCTTAGGTTCTCATGTACTGGATTGGGCTCCTATCGTGTGTTGCAGCATCCGCTGCCGATGAATGCGCCGGAATACAATGAAGACGACGGCATTCTCCGTTCCATCTTGGAGCATGTGAAGACGATAGTGCAGAAGAACGGTGGCGTACAGATTGTCCGTGTCCAGAGTGGTGTACACATTTGCGCAGAGCGTATGGAGAGCTCTAAAAAATTTCATGGTTCTAATGAATGCAGGATGACTGGTAGATTGTTCCTTAGATTCTCCTGTACTGACTTAGGCTCCTATTTTGTGTTGCAGCATCCGCTGCCGAAAGAATGCGACGGAGTTCAATGACGACGACGGCGTTCTCCGTTCCTTCTTGGAGCATGTAAAGACGACCCTGCAGATGAACGGTGGCGTACAGTTCTTCCGTGTCCAGAGAGGTGTATACCCTGGCGCAGACTGTATGGAGAGCTCTGAAAGGATTTCATGGTTCTAATGAATGCAGGATGAGTAGTAGATTGTTGCTTAGGTTCTCCTGTATTGATTTGGGCTCCTATCTTGTGTTGCAGCATCCGCTGCCGATGAATGCGCCGGAGTTCAATGACGACGACGGCGTTCTCCGTTCCATCTTGGAGCATGTGAAGACGATAGTCCAGAAGAACGGTGGCGTACCGTTCGTCCGTGTCCAGAGAGGTGTATACACAGGCGCAGAGCATATGGAGATCTCTTAAAGGATTTCATGATTCTAATGAATGCAGGGTGAGTAGTAGATTGTTCCTTAGGTTCTCATGTACTAGATTGCGCTCCTATCGTGTGTTGCAGCATCCGCTGCCGAAGGAAAGCGCCGGAGTTCAATGACGACGACGGCGTTCTCCGTTCCTTCTTAGAGCATGAAAGACAATAGTGCAGAAGAACGGTGGCGTACAGATTGTCCGGGTCCAGAGTGGTGTACACATTTGCGCAGAGCGTATGGAGAGCTCTGAAAAAATTTCATGGTTTTAATGAATGCAGGATGAGTAGTAGATTGTTCTTTAGGTTTTTCTGTACTAACTTGGGCTTCTACCTTGTGTTGCAGCATCCGCTGCCGAAGGAATGCGCCGGAGTTCGATGACGACGACGGCGTTCTCCGTTCCATCTTGGAGCATCTGAAGTCGAGAGTGCAGAAGAACGGTGGCGTACAGATCGTCCGTGTCCAGAGAGGTGTACACATTTGCGCAGAGCGTATGGAGAGCTCTGAAAAAATTTCATGGCTCTATTGAATGCAGGATGACTAGTAGATTGTTCCTTAGATTCTCCTGTACTCACTTCGGCTCCTATCTTGTGTTGCAGCATCCGCTGCCGAAAGAATGCGCCGGATTTCAATGACGACGACGGCGTTTTCCGTTCCTTCTTGGAGCATGTAAAGACGACAGTGATGAACGGTGGCGTACCGATCGTACGTGTCTAGAGAGGTGTATACACTGGCACAGAGTGTATGGGGAACTCTGAAAGGATTTCATGGTTCTGATGAATGCAGGATGAGTAGTAGATTGTTCTTTAGGTGTTTCTGTACTAACTTGGGCTTCTACCTTGTGTTGCACCATCCGGCGCCGAATGAATGCGCCAGAGTTCAATGACGACGACGGTGTTCTCCGTTCCATCTTGGAGCATGTGAAGACGATAGTGCAGAAGAATGATGGCGTACCGTTCGTCCGTGTCCAGAGAGGTGTATACACTTCCGCAGAGCGTATGGAGAGCTCTGAAAGGATTTCATGGTTCTAATGAATGCAGGGTGAGTAGTAGATTGTTCCTTGGGTTCTCCTGTACTGACTTGGGCTCCTATCTTGTGTTGCAGCATCCACTGCCGATGAATGCGTCGGAGTACAATGAAGACGACGGCGTTCTCCGTTCCATCTTGGAGCATGTGAAGACTATATTGCAAAAGAAGGGTGGCGTACAGATCGTCCGTGTCCAGAGAGGTGTATACACTGTCGCAGAGCGCATGGAGAGCTCTGAAAGGATTTCATGGTTCTAATGAATGCAGGATGAGTAGAAGATTGTTCTTTAGGTTCTCCTGTACTGACGTGGGCTTCTATCTTGTGTTGCAGCATCCGCTGCCGAATGAGTGCGCCGGAGTTCAATGACGACGACGGCGTTCTCCGTTCCATCTTGGAGCATGTGAAGACGATAGTCCAGAAGAACGGTGGCGTACCGTACGTCCGTGTCCAGAGAGGTGTATACACAGGCGCAGAGCATATGGAGATCTCTTAAAGGATTTCATGATTCTAATGAATGCAGGGTGAGTAGTAGATTGTTCCTTAGGTTCTCATGTACTAGATTGCGCTCCTATCGTGTGTTGCAGCATCCGCTGCCGAAAGAATGCGCCGGAGTTCAATGACGACGACGGCGTTCTCCGTTCCTTCTTAGAGCATGAAAGACAATAGTGCAGAAGAACGGTGGCGTACAGATTGTCCGGGTCCAGAGTGGTGTACACATTTGCGCAGAGCGTATGGAGAGCTCTGAAAAAATTTCATGGTTTTAATGAATGCAGGATGAGTAGTAGATTGTTCTTTAGGTTTTTCTGTACTAACTTGGGCTTCTACCTTGTGTTGCAGCATCCGCTGCCGAAGGAATGCGCCGGAGTTCGATGACGACGACGGCGTTCTCCGTTCCATCTTGGAGCATCTGAAGTCGAGAGTGCAGAAGAACGGTGGCGTACAGATCGTCCGTGTCCAGAGAGGTGTACACATTTGCGCAGAGCGTATGGAGAGCTCTGAAAAAATTTCATCGCTCTATTGAATGCAGGATGACTAGTAGATTGTTCCTTAGATTCTCCTGTACTCACTTAGGCTCCTATCTTGTGTTGCAGCATCCGCTGCCGAAAGAATGCGCCGGATTTCAATGACGACGACGGCGTTTTCCGTTCCTTCTTGGAGCATATAAAGACGACAGTGATGAACGGTGGCGTACCGATCGTACGTGTCCAGAGAGGTGTATACACTGGCACAGAGTGTATGGGGAACTCTGAAAGGATTTCATGGTTCTGATGAATGCAGGATGAGTAGTAGATTGTTCTTTAGGTGTTTCTGTACTAACTTGGGCTTCTACCTTGTGTTGCACCATCCGGTGCCGAATGAATGCGCCAGAGTTCAATGACGACGACGGTGTTCTCCGTTCCATCTTGGAGCATGTGAAGACGATAGTGCAGAAGAATGATGGCGTACCGTTCGTCCGTGTCGAGAGAGGTGTATACACTTCCGCAGAGCGTATGGAGAGCTCTGAAAGGATTTCATGGTTCTAATGAATGCAGGGTGAGTAGTAGATTGTTCCTTGGGTTCTCCTGTACTGACTTGGGCTCCTATCTTGTGTTGCAGCATCCACTGCCGATGAATACGTCGGAGTACAATGAAGACGACGGCGTTCTCCGTTCCATCTTGGAGCATGTGAAGACTATATTGCAAAAGAAGGGTGGCGTACAGATCTTCCGTGTCCAGAGAGGTGTATACACTGTCGCAGAGCGCATGGAGAGCTCTGAAAGGATTTCATGGTTCTAATGAATGCAGGATGAGTAGTAGATTGTTCTTTAGCTTCTCCTGTACTGACTTGGGCTTCTATCTTGTGTTGCAGCATCCGCTGCCGATGCTTGCGCCGGACTACAATGAAGACGACGGCGTTCTCCGTTCCATATTGGAGCATGTGAAGACGATAGCACAGAAGAACGATGGCGTACCGTTCGTCCATGTCATGAGAGGTTTATCCACTGGCGCAGAACGTATGAAGAGCTCTGAAAGGATTTCATGCTTCTAATGAATGCAGGATGAGTAGGAGATTGATCCTTCGGTTCTCCTGTACTGACTTGGGCTCCTATCTTGTGTTGCAGCATCCGCTGCCGAATGGATGCGAGGGAGTTCAATGACGACGACGGCACTCTCCGTTCCATCTTGGAGCATCTGAAGACCATAGTGGACAAGAACTGTGGCGTACAGATCGTCCGTGTCCAGAGAGGTGTATACACTGGCGCAGAGCGTATGGACAGCTCTGAAAGGATTTCATGGTTGTAATGAATGCAGAATGAGTTGTAGATTGTTCTTTAGGTTCTCCTGTACTCACTTGGGCTTCTATCTTGTGTTGCAGCATTCGCTGCCGAATGATTGCGCCAGAGTTCAATGACGACGACGGCGTTCTCTGTTTCATCCTGGAGCATCTGAAGACGATAGTGCAGAAGAACGGGGGCGGACAGATCGTCCGTTCCCAGAGAGGTGTATACACTGTCGCAGAGCGTATGGAGAGCTCTTAAAGGATTTCACAGCTCTAATGAATGCAGGATGAGTAGTAGATTGTTCTTTATGTTCTCCTGTACTGATTGGGCGTCTACATTGTGTTGCACCATCCGGTGCCGAATGAATGCGCCGGAGTACAATGAAGACGACGGCGTTCTTCGTTCCATCTTGGAGCATGTGAAGACTATAGTGCAGAAGAAGGGTGGCGTACAGATCGTCCGTGTCCAGAGAGGTTTATAGACTGTCGCAGAGCGTATGGAGAGCTCTGAAAGGATTTCATGGTTCTAATGAATGCAGGATGAGTAGAAGATTGTTCTTTAGGTTCTCCTGTACTGATTTGGGCTTCTGTCTTGTGTTGCAGCATCCGCTGCCGAATGAGTGCGCCGGAGTTCAATGACGACGACGGCGTTCTCCGTTCCATCTTGGAGCATGTGAAGACGATAGTCCAGAAGAACGGTGGCGTACCGTTCGTCCGTATCCAGAGAGGTGTATACACTGGCGCAGAGCATATGGAGAGCTCTGTAAAGATTTCATGGTTCTAATGAATGCAGGATGAGTAGTAGATTGTTCTTTAGGTTCTCCTGTACTGACTTGGGCTTCTATCTTGTGTTGCAGCATCCGCTGCCGATGAATGCGCCGGAGTTCAATGACGACGACGGCGCTCTCCGTTTCATCTTGGAGCATGTGAAGATGATAGCGCAGAAGAACGGTGGCGTACCGTTCGTCCGTGTCCAGAGAGGTGTATACACGAGCGCAGAGCGTTTGGAGAGCTCTGAAAGGATTTCATGGTTCTAATGAATGCAGGATGAGTAGAAGATTGTTCTTTAGGTTCTCCTGTACTGACGTGGGCTTCTATCTTGTGTTGCAGCATCCGCTGCCGAATGAGTGCGCCGGAGTTCAATGACGACGACGGCGTTCTCCGTTCCATCTTGGAGCATGTGAAGACGATAGTCCAGAAGAACGGTGGCGTACCGTTCGTCCGTGTCCAGAGAGGTGTATACACAGGCGCAGAGCATATGGAGATCTCTTAAAGGATTTCATGATTCTAATGAATGCAGGGTGAGTAGTAGATTGTTCCTTAGGTTCTCATGTACTAGATTGCGCTCCTATCGTGTGTTGCAGCATCCGCTGCCGAAAGAATGCGCCGGAGTTCAATGACGACGACGGCGTTCTCCGTTCCTTCTTAGAGCATGAAAGACAATAGTGCAGAAGAACGGTGGCGTACAGATTGTCCGGGTTCAGAGTGGTGTACACATTTGCGCAGAGCGTATGGAGAGCTCTGAAAAAATTTCATGGTTTTAATGAATGCAGGATGAGTAGTAGATTGTTCTTTAGGTTTTTCTGTACTAACTTGGGCTTCTACCTTGTGTTGCAGCATCCGCTGCCGAAGGAATGCGCCGGAGTTCGATGACGACGACGGCGTTCTCCGTTCCATCTTGGAGCATCTGAAGTCGAGAGTGCAGAAGAACGGTGGCGTACAGATCGTCCGTGTCCAGAGAGGTGTACACATTTGCGCAGAGCGTATGGAGAGCTCTGAAAAAATTTCATGGCTCTATTGAATGCAGGATGACTAGTAGATTGTTCCTTAGATTCTCCTGTACTCACTTCGGCTCCTATCTTGTGTTGCAGCATCCGCTGCCGAAAGAATGCGCCGGATTTCAATGACGACGACGGCGTTTTCCGTTCCTTCTTGGAGCATGTAAAGACGACAGTGATGAACGGTGGCGTACCGATCGTACGTGTCTAGAGAGGTGTATACACTGGCACAGAGTGTATGGGGAACTCTGAAAGGATTTCATGGTTCTGATGAATGCAGGATGAGTAGTAGATTGTTCTTTAGGTGTTTCTGTACTAACTTGGGCTTCTACCTTGTGTTGCACCATCCGGTGCCGAATGAATGCGCCAGAGTTCAATGACGACGACGGTGTTCTCCGTTCCATCTTGGAGCATGTGAAGACGATAGTGCAGAAGAATGATGGCGTACCGTTCGTCCGTGTCCAGAGAGGTGTATACACTTCCGCAGAGCGTATGGAGAGCGCTGAAAGGATTTCATGGTTCTAATGAATGCAGGGTGAGTAGTAGATTGTTCCTTGGGTTCTCCTGTACTGACTTGGGCTCCTATCTTGTGTTGCAGCATCCACTGCCGATGAATGCGTCGGAGTACAATGAAGACGACGGCGTTCTCCGTTCCATCTTGGAGCATGTGAAGACTATATTGCAAAAGAAGGGTGGCGTACAGATCGTCCGTGTCCATAGAGGTGTATACACTGTCGCAGAGCGCATGGAGAGCTCTGAAAGGATTTCATGGTTCTAATGAATGCAGGATGAGTAGAAGATTGTTCTTTAGGTTCTCCTGTACTGACGTGGGCTTCTATCTTGTGTTGCAGCATCCGCTGCCGAATGAGTGCGCCGGAGTTCAATGACGACGACGGCGTTCTCCGTTCCATCTTGGAGCATGTGAAGACGATAGTCCAGAAGAACGGTGGCGTACCGTACGTCCGTGTCCAGAGAGGTGTATACACAGGCGCAGAGCATATGGAGATCTCTTAAAGGATTTCATGATTCTAATGAATGCAGGGTGAGTAGTAGATTGTTCCTTAGGTTCTCATGTACTAGATTGCGCTCCTATCGTGTGTTGCAGCATCCGCTGCCGAAAGAATGCGCCGGAGTTCAATGACGACGACGGCGTTCTCCGTTCCTTCTTAGAGCATGAAAGACAATAGTGCAGAAGAACGGTGGCGTACAGATTGTCCGGGTCCAGAGTGGTGTACACATTTGCGCAGAGCGTATGGAGAGCTCTGAAAAAATTTCATGGTTTTAATGAATGCAGGATGAGTAGTAGATTGTTCTTTAGGTTTTTCTGTACTAACTTGGGCTTCTACCTTGTGTTGCAGCATCCGCTGCCGAAGGAATGCGCCGGAGTTCGATGACGACGACGGCGTTCTCCGTTCCATCTTGGAGCATGTGAAGTCGAGAGTGCAGAAGAACGGTGGCGTACAGATCGTCCGTGTCCAGAGAGGTGTACACATTTGCGCAGAGCGTATGGAGAGCTCTGAAAAAATTTCATGGCTCTATTGAATGCAGGATGACTAGTAGATTGTTCCTTAGATTCTCCTGTACTCACTTAGGCTCCTATCTTGTGTTGCAGCATCCGCTGCCGAAAGAATGCGCCGGATTTCAATGACGACGACGGCGTTTTCCGTTCCTTCTTGGAGCATGTAAAGACGACAGTGATGAACGGTGGCGTACCGATCGTACTTGTCCAGCGAGGTGTATACACTGGCACAGAGTGTATGGGGAACTCTGAAAGGATTTCATGGTTCTGATGAATGCAGGATGAGTAGTAGATTGTTCTTTAGGTGTTTCTGTACTAACTTGGGCTTCTACCTTGTGTTGCACCATCCGGTGCCGAATGAATGCGCCAGAGTTCAATGACGACGACGGTGTTCTCCGTTCCATCTTGGAGCATGTGAAGACGATAGTGCAGAAGAATGATGGCGTACCGTTCGTCCGTGTCCAGAGAGGTGTATACACTTCCGCAGAGCGTATGGAGAGCTCTGAAAGGATTTCATGGTTCTAATGAATGCAGGGTGAGTAGTAGATTGTTCCTTGGGTTCTCCTGTACTGACTTGGGCTCCTATCTTGTGTTGCAGCATCCACTGCCGATGAATACGTCGGAGTACAATGAAGACGACGGCGTTCTCCGTTCCATCTTGGAGCATGTGAAGACTATATTGCAAAAGAAGGGTGGCGTACAGATCGTCCGTGTCCAGAGAGGTGTATACACTGTCGCAGAGCGCATGGAGAGCTCTGAAAGGATTTCATGGTTCTAATGAATGCAGGGTGAGTAGTAGATTGTTCTTTAGCTTCTCCTGTACTGACTTGGGCTTCTATCTTGTGTTGCAGCATCCGCTGCCGATGCTTGCGCCGGACTACAATGAAGACGACGGCGTTCTCCGTTCCATATTGGAGCATGTGAAGACGATAGCACAGAAGAACGATTTGTACCGTTCGTCCATGTCATGAGAGGTTTATCCACTGGCGCAGAACGTATGAAGAGCTCTGAAAGGATTTCATGCTTCTAATGAATGCAGGATGAGTAGCAGATTGATCCTTCGGTTCTCCTGTACTGACTTGGGCTCCTATCTTGTGTTGCAGCATCCGCTGCCGAATGGATGCGAGGGAGTTCAATGACGACGACGGCACTCTCCGTTCCATCTTGGAGCATCTGAAGACCATAGTGGACAAGAACTGTGGCGTACAGATCGTCCGTGTCCAGAGAGGTGTATACACTGGCGCAGAGCGTATGGACAGCTCTGAAAGGATTTCATGGTTGTAATGAATGCAGGATGAGTTGTAGATTGTTCTTTAGGTTCTCCTGTACTCACTTGGGCTTCTATCTTGTGTTGCAGCATTCGCTGCCGAATGATTGCGCCAGAGATCAATGACGACGACGGCGTTCTCTGTTTCATCTTGGAGCATCTGAAGACGATAGTGCAGAAGAACGGGGGCGGACAGATCGTCCGTTCCCAGAGAGGTGTATACACTGTCGCAGAGCGTATGGAGAGCTCTTAAAGGATTTCATAGCTCTAATGAATGCAGGATGAGTAGTAGATTGTTCTTTATGTTCTCCTGTACTGATTGGGCGTCTACATTGTGTTGCACCATCCGGTGCCGAATGAATGCGCCGGAGTACAATGAAGACGACGGCGTTCTTCGTTCCATCTTGGAGCATGTGAAGACTATAGTGCAGAAGAAGGGTGGCGTACAGATCGTCCGTGTCCAGAGAGGTTTATAGACTGTCGCAGAGCGTATGGAGAGCTCTGAAAGGATTTCATGGTTCTAATGAATGCAGGATGAGTAGAAGATTGTTCTTTAGGTTCTCCTGTACTGATTTGGGCTTCTGTCTTGTGTTGCAGCATCCGCTGCCGAATGAGTGCGCCGGAGTTCAATGACGACGACGGCGTTCTCCGTTCCATCTTGGAGCATGTGAAGACGATAGTCCAGAAGAACGGTGGCGTACCGTTCGTCCGTATCCAGAGAGGTGTATACACTGGCGCAGAGCATATGGAGAGCTCTGTAAAGATTTCATGGTTCTAATGAATGCAGGATGAGTAGTAGATTGTTCTTTAGGTTCTCCTGTACTGACTTGGGCTTCTATCTTGTGTTGCAGCATCCGCTGCCGATGAATGCGCCGGAGTTCAATGACGACAACGGCGTTCTCCGTTTCATCTTGGAGCATGTGAAGACGATAGTGCAGAAGAACGGTGGCGAACCATTCGTCCGTGTCCAGAGAGGTGTATACACTGGCGCAGAGCATATGGAGAGCTCTTAAAGGATTTCATGGTTCTAATGAATGCAGGGTGAGTAGTAGATTGTTCCTTAGGATCTCATGTACTAGATTGGGCTCCTATCGTGTGTTGCAGCATCCGCTGCCGAATGAATGCGCCGGAGTTCAATGACGACGACGGCGTTCTCCGTTCCATCTTGGAGCATGTGAAGACTATAGTTCAGAAGAAGGGTGGCGTACAGATCGCCCGTGTCCAGAGAGGTGTATACACTGTCGCAGAGCGTATGGAGAGCTCTGAAAGGATTTCATGGTTCTAAGGAATGCAGGGTGAGTAGTAGATTGTTCCTTAGGTTCTCATGTACTGGATTGGGCTCCTATCGTGTGTTGCAGCATCCGCTGCCGATGAATGCGCCGGAATACAATGAAGACGACGGCATTCTCCGTTCCATCTTGGAGCATGTGAAGACGATAGTGCAGAAGAACGGTGGCGTACAGATTGTCCGTGTCCAGAGTGGTGTACACATTTGCGCAGAGCGTATGGAGAGCTCTAAAAAATTTCATGGTTCTAATGAATGCAGGATGACTAGTAGATTGTTCCTTAGATTCTCCTGTACTGACTTAGGCTCCTATTTTGTGTTGCAGCATCCGCTGCCGAAAGAATGCGACGGAGTTCAATGACGACGACGGCGTTCTCCGTTCCTTCTTGGAGCATGTAAAGACGACCCTGCAGATGAACGGTGGCGTACAGATCTTCCGTGTCCAGAGAGGTGTATACCCTGGCGCAGACTGTATGGAGAGCTCTGAAAGGAGTTCATGGTTCTAATGAATGCAGGATGAGTAGTAGATTGTTCCTTAGGTTCTCCTGTATTGATTTGGGCTCCTATCTTGTGTTGCAGCATCCGCTGCCGATGAATGCGCCGGAGTTCAATGACGACAACGGCGTTCTCCGTTTCATCTTGGAGCATGTGAAGACGATAGTGCAGAAGAACGGTGGCGTACCGTTCGTCCGTGTCCAGAGAGGTGTATACACTGGCGCAGAGCATATGGAGAGCTCTTAAAGGATTTCATGGTTCTAAGGAATGCAGGGTGAGTAGTAGATTGTTCCTTAGGTTCTCATGTACTGGATTGGGCTCCTATCGTGTGTTGCAGCATCCGCTGCCGATGAATGCGCCGGAGTACAATGAAGACGACGGCATTCTCCGTTCCATCTTGGAGCATGTGAAGACGATAGCACAGAAGAGCGATGGCGTACCGTTGGTCCGTGTCATGAGAGGTGTATACAATGGCGCAGAGCGTATGGAGAGCTCTGAAAGGATTTCATGGTTCTAATGAATGCAGGATGAGTAGTAGATTGTTCTTTAGGTTCTCCTGTACTGACTTGGGCTTCTATCTTGTGTTGCAGCATCCGCTGCCGATGAATGCGCCGGAGTTCAATGACGACGACGGCGCTCTCCGTTTCATCTTGGAGCATGTGAAGACGAAAGCGCAGAAGAACGGTGGCGTACCGTTCGTCCGTGTCCAGAGAGGTGTATACACGAGCGCAGAGCGTTTGGAGAGCTCTGAAAGGATTTCATGGTTCTAATGAATGCAGGATGAGTAGAAGATTGTTCTTTAGGTTCTCCTGTACTGACGTGGGCTTCTATCTTGTGTTGCAGCATCCGCTGCCGAATGAGTGCGCCGGAGTTCAATGACGACGACGGCGTTCTCCGTTCCATCTTGGAGCATGTGAAGACGATAGTCCAGAAGAACGGTGGCGTACCGTTCGTCCGTGTCCAGAGAGGTGTATACACAGGCGCAGAGCATATGGAGATCTCTTAAAGGATTTCATGATTCTAATGAATGCAGGGTGAGTAGTAGATTGTTCCTTAGGTTCTCATGTACTAGATTGCGCTCCTATCGTGTGTTGCAGCATCCGCTGCCGAAAGAATGCGCCGGAGTTCAATGACGACGACGGCGTTCTCCGTTCCTTCTTAGAGCATGAAAGACAATAGTGCAGAAGAACAGTGGCGTACAGATTGTCCGGGTCCAGAGTGGTGTACACATTTGCGCAGAGCGTATGGAGAGCTCTGAAAAAATTTCATGGTTTTAATGAATGCAGGATGAGTAGTAGATTGTTCTTTAGGTTTTTCTGTACTAACTTGGGCTTCTACCTTGTGTTGCAGCATCCGCTGCCGAAGGAATGCGCCGGAGTTCGATGACGACGACGGCGTTCTCCGTTCCATCTTGGAGCATCTGAAGTCGAGAGTGCAGAAGAAAGGTGGCGTACAGATCGTCCGTGTCCAGAGAGGTGTACACATTTGCGCAGAGCGTATGGAGAGGTCTGAAAAAATTTCATGGCTCTATTGAATGCAGGATGACTAGTAGATTGTTCCTTAGATTCTCCTGTACTCACTTAGGCTCCTATCTTGTGTTGCAGCATCCGCTGCCGAAAGAATGCGCCGGATTTCAATGACGACGGCGGCGTTTTCCGTTCCTTCTTGGAGCATGTAAAGACGACAGTGATGAACGGTGGCGTACCGATCGTACGTGTCTAGAGAGGTGTATACACTGGCACAGAGTGTATGGGGAACTCTGAAAGGATTTCATGGTTCTGATGAATGCAGGATGAGTAGTAGATTGTTCTTTAGGTGTTTCTGTACTAACTTGGGCTTCTACCTTGTGTTGCACCATCCGGTGCCGAATGAATGCACCAGAGTTCAATGACGACGACGGTGTTCTCCGTTCCATCTTGGAGCATGTGAAGACGATAGTGCAGAATAATGATGGCATACCGTTCGTCCGTGTCCAGAGAGGTGTATACACTTCCGCAGAGCGTATGGAGAGCTCTGAAAGGATTTCATGGTTCTAATGAATGCAGGGTGAGTAGTAGATTGTTCCTTGGGTTCTCCTGTACTGACTTGGGCTCCTATCTTGTGTTGCAGCATCCACTGCCGATGAATGCGTCGAAGTACAATAAAGACGACGGCGTTCTCCGTTCCATCTTGGAGCATGTGAAGACTATATTGCAAAAGAAGGGTGGCGTACAGATCGTCCGTGTCCAGAGAGGTGTATACACTGTCGCAGAGCGCATGGAGAGCTCTGAAAGGATTTCATGGTTCTAATGAATGCAGGATGAGTAGAAGATTGTTCTTTAGGTTCTCCTGTACTGACGTGGGCTTCTATCTTGTGTTGCAGCATCCGCTGCCGAATGAGTGCGCCGGAGTTCAATGACGACGACGGCGTTCTCTGTTCCATCTTGGAGCATGTGAAGACGATAGTCCAGAAGAACGGTGGCGTACCGTTCGTCCGTGTCCAGAGAGGTGTATACACAGGCGCAGAGCATATGGAGATCTCTTAAAGGATTTCATGATTCTAATGAATGCAGGGTGAGTAGTAGATTGTTGCTTAGGTTCTCATGTACTAGATTGTGCTCCTATCGTGTGTTGCAGCATCCGCTGCCGAAAGAATGCGCCGGAGTTCAATGACGACGACGGCGTTCTCCGTTCCTTCTTAGAGCATGAAAGACAGTAGTGCAGAACAACGGTGGCGTACAGATTGTCCGGGTCCAGAGTGGTGTACACATTTGCGCAGAGCGTATGGAGAGCTCTGAAAAAATTTCATGGTTTTAATGAATGCAGGATGAGTAGTAGATTGTTCTTTAGGTTTTTCTGTACTAACTTGGGCTTCTACCTTGTGTTGCAGCATCCGCTGCCGAAGGAATGCGCCGGAGTTCGATGACGACGACGGCGTTCTCCGTTCCATCTTGGAGCATCTGAAGTCGAGAGTGCAGAAGAACGGTGGCGTACAGATCGTCCGTGTCCAGAGAGGTGTACACATTTGCGCAGAGCGTATGGAGAGCTCTGAAAAAATTTCATGGCTCTATTGAATGCAGGATGACTAGTAGATTGTTCCTTAGATTCTCCTGTACTCACTTAGGCTCCTATCTTGTGTTGCAGCATCCGCTGCCGAAAGAATGCGCCGGATTTCAATGACGACGACGGCGTTTTCCGTTCCTTCTTGGAGCATGTAAAGACGACAGTGATGAACGGTGGCGTACCGATCGTACGTGTCCAGAGAGGTGTATACACTGGCACAGAGTGTATGGGGAACTCTGAAAGGATTTCATGGTTCTGATGAATGCAGGATGAGTAGTAGATTGTTCTTTAGGTGTTTCTGTACTAACTTGGGCTTCTACCTTGTGTTGCACCATCCGGTGCCGAATGAATGCGCCAGAGTTCAATGACGACGACGGTGTTCTCCGTTCCATCTTGGAGCATGTGAAGACGATAGTGCAGAAGAATGATGGCGTACCGTTCGTCCGTGTCCAGAGAGGTGTATACACTTCCGCAGAGCGTATGGAGAGCTCTGAAAGGATTTCATGGTTCTAATGAATGCAGGGTGAGTAGTAGATTGTTCCTTGGGTTCTCCTGTACTGACTTGGGCTCCTATCTTGTGTTGCAGCATCCACTGCCGATGAATGCGTCGGAGTACAATGAAGACGACGGCGTTCTCCGTTCCATCTTGGAGCATGTGAAGACTATATTGCAAAAGAAGGGTGGCGTACAGATCGTCCGTGTCCAGAGAGGTGTATACACTGGCGCAGAGCATATAGAGAGCTCTTAAAGGATTTCATGGTTCTAAGGAATGCAGGGTGAGTAGTAGATTGTTCCTTAGGTTCTCATGTACTGGATTGGGCTCCTATCGTGTGTTGCAGCATCCGCTGCCGATGAATGCGCCGGAGTACAATGAAGACGACGGCATTCTCCGTTCCATCTTGGAGCATGTGAAGACGATAGCACAGAAGAGCGATGGCGTACTGTTGGTCCGTGTCATGAGAGGTGTATACAATGGCGCAGAGCGTATGGAGAGCTCTGAAAGGATTTCATGGTTCTAATGAATGCAGGATGAGTAGTAGATTGTTCTTTAGGTTCTCCTGTACTGACTTGGGCTTCTATCTTGTGTTGCAGCATCCGCTGCCGATGAATGCGCCGGAGTTCAATGACGACGACGGCGCTCTCCGTTTCATCTTGGAGCATGTGAAGACGAAAGCGCAGAAGAACGGTGGCGTACCGTTCGTCCGTGTCCAGAGAGGTGTATACACGAGCGCAGAGCGTTTGGAGAGCTCTGAAAGGATTTCATGGTTCTAATGAATGCAGGATGAGTAGAAGATTGTTCTTTAGGTTCTCCTGTACTGACGTGGGCTTCTATCTTGTGTTGCAGCATCCGCTGCCGAATGAGTGCGCCGGAGTTCAATGACGACGACGGCGTTCTCCGTTCCATCTTGGAGCATGTGAAGACGATAGTCCAGAAGAACGGTGGCGTACCGTTCGTCCGTGTCCAGAGAGGTGTATACACAGGCGCAGAGCATATGGAGATCTCTTAAAGGATTTCATGATTCTAATGAATGCAGGGTGAGTAGTAGATTGTTCCTTAGGTTCTCATGTACTAGATTGCGCTCCTATCGTGTGTTGCAGCATCCGCTGCCGAAAGAATGCGCCGGAGTTCAATGACGACGACGGCGTTCTCCGTTCCTTCTTAGAGCATGAAAGACAATAGTGCAGAAGAACGGTGGCGTACAGATTGTCCGGGTCCAGAGTGGTGTACACATTTGCGCAGAGCGTATGGAGAGCTCTGAAAAAATTTCATGGTTTTAATGAATGCAGGATGAGTAGTAGATTGTTCTTTAGGTTTTTCTGTACTAACTTGGGCTTCTACCTTGTGTTGCAGCATCCGCTGCCGAAGGAATGCGCCGGAGTTCGATGACGACGACGGCGTTCTCCGTTCCATCTTGGAGCATCTGAAGTCGAGAGTGCAGAAGAAAGGTGGCGTACAGATCGTCCGTGTCCAGAGAGGTGTACACATTTGCGCAGAGCGTATGGAGAGCTCTGAAAAAATTTCATGGCTCTATTGAATGCAGGATGACTAGTAGATTGTTCCTTAGATTCTCCTGTACTCACTTAGGCTCCTAACTTGTGTTGCAGCATCCGCTGCCGAAAGAATGCGCCGGATTTCAATGACGACGACGGCGTTTTCCGTTCCTTCTTGGAGCATGTAAAGACGACAGTGATGAACGGTGGCGTACCGATCGTACGTGTCTAGAGAGGTGTATACACTGGCACAGAGTGTATGGGGAACTCTGAAAGGATTTCATGGTTCTGATGAATGCAGGATGAGTAGTAGATTGTTCTTTAGGTGTTTCTGTACTAACTTGGGCTTCTACCTTGTGTTGCACCATCCGGTGCCGAATGAATGCGCCAGAGTTCAATGACGACGACGGTGTTCTCCGTTCCATCTTGGAGCATGTGAAGACGATAGTGCAGAAGAATGATGGCGTACCGTTCGTCCGTGTCCAGAGAGGTGTATACACTTCCGCAGAGCGTATGGAGAGCTCTGAAAGGATTTCATGGTTCTAATGAATGCAGGGTGAGTAGTAGATTGTTCCTTGGGTTCTCCTGTACTGACTTGGGCTCCTATCTTGTGTTGCAGCATCCACTGCCGATGAATGCGTCGGAGTACAATGAAGACGACGGCGTTCTCCGTTCCATCTTGGAGCATGTGAAGACTATATTGCAAAAGAAGGGTGGCGTACAGATCGTCCGTGTCCAGAGAGGTGTATACACTGTCGCAGAGCATATGGAGATCTCTTAAAGGATTTCATGATTCTAATGAATGCAGGGTGAGTAGTAGATTGTTCCTTAGGTTCTCATGTACTAGATTGCGCTCCTATCGTGTGTTGCAGCATCCGCTGCCGAAAGAATGCGCCGGAGTTCAATGACGACGACGGCGTTCTCCGTTCCTTCTTAGAGCATGAAAGACAATAGTGCAGAAGAACGGTGGCGTACAGATTGTCCGGGTCCAGAGTGGTGTACACATTTGCGCAGAGCGTATGGAGAGCTCTGAAAAAATTTCATGGTTTTAATGAATGCAGGATGAGTAGTAGATTGTTCTTTAGGTTTTTCTGTACTAACTTGGGCTTCTACCTTGTGTTGCAGCATCCGCTGCCGAAGGAATGCGCCGGAGTTCGATGACGACGACGGCGTTCTCCGTTCCATCTTGGAGCATGTGAAGACTATAGTGCAGAAGAAGGGTGGCGTACAGATCGCCCGTGTCCAGAGAGGTGTATACACTGTCGCAGAGCGTATGGAGAGCTCTGAAAGGATTTCATGGTTCTAAGGAATGCAGGGTGAGTAGTAGATTGTTCCTTAGGTTCTCATGTACTGGATTGGGCTCCTATCGTGTGTTGCAGCATCCGCTGCCGATGAATGCGCCGGAATACAATGAAGACGACGGCATTCTCCGTTCCATCTTGGAGCATGTGAAGACGATAGTGCAGAAGAACGGTGGCGTACAGATTGTCCGTGTCCAGAGTGGTGTACACATTTGCGCAGAGCGTATGGAGAGCTCTAAAAAATTTCATGGTTCTAATGAATGCAGGATGACTAGTAGATTGTTCCTTAGATTCTCCTGTACTGACTTAGGCTCCTATTTTGTGTTGCAGCATCCGCTGCCGAAAGAATGCGACGGAGTTCAATGACGACGACGGCGTTCTCCGTTCCTTCTTGGAGCATGTAAAGACGACCCTGCAGATGAACGGTGGCGTACAGATCTTCCGTGTCCAGAGAGGTGTATACCCTGGCGCAGACTGTATGGAGAGCTCTGAAAGGAGTTCATGGTTCTAATGAATGCAGGATGAGTAGTAGATTGTTCCTTAGGTTCTCCTGTATTGATTTGGGCTCCTATCTTGTGTTGCAGCATCCGCTGCCGATGAATGCGCCGGAGTTCAATGACGACAACGGCGTTCTCCGTTTCATCTTGGAGCATGTGAAGACGATAGTGCAGAAGAACGGTGGCGTACCGTTCGTCCGTGTCCAGAGAGGTGTATACACTGGCGCAGATCATATGGAGAGCTCTTAAAGGATTTCATGGTTCTAAGGAATGCAGGGTGAGTAGTAGATTGTTCCTTAGGTTCTCATGTACTGGATTGGGCTCCTATCGTGTGTTGCAGCATCCGCTGCCGATGAATGCGCCGGAGTACAATGAAGACGACGGCATTCTCCGTTCCATCTTGGAGCATGTGAAGACGATAGCACAGAAGAGCGATGGCGTACCGTTGGTCCGTGTCATGAGAGGTGTATACAATGGCGCAGAGCGTATGGAGAGCTCTGAAAGGATTTCATGGTTCTAATGAATGCAGGATGAGTAGTAGATTGTTCTTTAGGTTCTCCTGTACTGACTTGGGCTTCTATCTTGTGTTGCAGCATCCGCTGCCGATGAATGCGCCGGAGTTCAATGACGACGACGGCGCTCTCCGTTTCATCTTGGAGCATGTGAAGACGAAAGCGCAGAAGAACGGTGGCGTACCGTTCGTCCGTGTCCAGAGAGGTGTATACACGAGCGCAGAGCGTTTGGAGAGCTCTGAAAGGATTTCATGGTTCTAATGAATGCAGGATGAGTAGAAGATTGTTCTTTAGGTTCTCCTGTACTGACGTGGGCTTCTATCTTGTGTTGCAGCATCCGCTGCCGAATGAGTGCGCCGGAGTTCAATGACGACGACGGCGTTCTCCGTTCCATCTTGGAGCATGTGAAGACGATAGTCCAGAAGAACGGTGGCGTACCGTTCGTCCGTGTCCAGAGAGGTGTATACACAGGCGCAGAGCATATGGAGATCTCTTAAAGGATTTCATGATTCTAATGAATGCAGGGTGAGTAGTAGATTGTTCCTTAGGTTCTCATGTACTAGATTGCGCTCCTATCGTGTGTTGCAGCATCCGCTGCCGAAAGAATGCGCCGGAGTTCAATGACGACGACGGCGTTCTCCGTTCCTTCTTAGAGCATGAAAGACAATAGTGCAGAAGAACAGTGGCGTACAGATTGTCCGGGTCCAGAGTGGTGTACACATTTGCGCAGAGCGTATGGAGAGCTCTGAAAAAATTTCATGGTTTTAATGAATGCAGGATGAGTAGTAGATTGTTCTTTAGGTTTTTCTGTACTAACTTGGGCTTCTACCTTGTGTTGCAGCATCCGCTGCCGAAGGAATGCGCCGGAGTTCGATGACGACGACGGCGTTCTCCGTTCCATCTTGGAGCATCTGAAGTCGAGAGTGCAGAAGAAAGGTGGCGTACAGATCGTCCGTGTCCAGAGAGGTGTACACATTTGCGCAGAGCGTATGGAGAGCTCTGAAAAAATTTCATGGCTCTATTGAATGCAGGATGACTAGTAGATTGTTCCTTAGATTCTCCTGTACTCACTTAGGCTCCTATCTTGTGTTGCAGCATCCGCTGCCGAAAGAATGCGCCGGATTTCAATGACGACGGCGGCGTTTTCCGTTCCTTCTTGGAGCATGTAAAGACGACAGTGATGAACGGTGGCGTACCGATCGTACGTGTCTAGAGAGGTGTATACACTGGCACAGAGTGTATGGGGAACTCTGAAAGGATTTCATGGTTCTGATGAATGCAGGATGAGTAGTAGATTGTTCTTTAGGTGTTTCTGTACTAACTTGGGCTTCTACCTTGTGTTGCACCATCCGGTGCCGAATGAATGCGCCAGAGTTCAATGACGACGACGGTGTTCTCCGTTCCATCTTGGAGCATGTGAAGACGATAGTGCAGAATAATGATGGCATACCGTTCGTCCGTGTCCAGAGAGGTGTATACACTTCCGCAGAGCGTATGGAGAGCTCTGAAAGGATTTCATGGTTCTAATGAATGCAGGGTGAGTAGTAGATTGTTCCTTGGGTTCTCCTGTACTGACTTGGGCTCCTATCTTGTGTTGCAGCATCCACTGCCGATGAATGCGTCGGAGTACAATGAAGACGACGGCGTTCTCCGTTCCATCTTGGAGCATGTGAAGACTATATTGCAAAAGAAGGGTGGCGTACAGATCGTCCGTGTCCAGAGAGGTGTATACACTGTCGCAGAGCGCATGGAGAGCTCTGTAAGGATTTCATGGTTCTAATGAATGCAGGATGAGTAGAAGATTGTTCTTTAGGTTCTCCTGTACTGACGTGGGCTTCTATCTTGTGTTGCAGCATCCGCTGCCGAATGAGTGCGCCGGAGTTCAATGACGACGACGGCGTTCTCTGTTCCATCTTGGAGCATGTGAAGACGATAGTCCAGAAGAACGGTGGCGTACCGTTCGTCCGTGTCCAGAGAGGTGTATACACAGGCGCAGAGCATATGGAGATCTCTTAAAGGATTTCATGATTCTAATGAATGCAGGGTGAGTAGTAGATTGTTGCTTAGGTTCTCATGTACTAGATTGTGCTCCTATCGTGTGTTGCAGCATCCGCTGCCGAAAGAATGCGCCGGAGTTCAATGACGACGACGGCGTTCTCCGTTCCTTCTTAGAGCATGAAAGACAGTAGTGCAGAACAACGGTGGCGTACAGATTGTCCGGGTCCAGAGTGGTGTACACATTTGCGCAGAGCGTATGGAGAGCTCTGAAAAAATTTCATGGTTTTAATGAATGCAGGATGAGTAGTAGATTGTTCTTTAGGTTTTTCTGTACTAACTTGGGCTTCTACCTTGTGTTGCAGCATCCGCTGCCGAAGGAATGCGCCGGAGTTCGATGACGACGACGGCGTTCTCCGTTCCATCTTGGAGCATCTGAAGTCGAGAGTGCAGAAGAACGGTGGCGTACAGATCGTCCGTGTCCAGAGAGGTGTACACATTTGCGCAGAGCGTATGGAGAGCTCTGAAAAAATTTCATGGCTCTATTGAATGCAGGATGACTAGTAGATTGTTCCTTAGATTCTCCTGTACTCACTTAGGCTCCTATCTTGTGTTGCAGCATCCGCTGCCGAAAGAATGCGCCGGATTTCAATGACGACGACGGCGTTTTCCGTTCCTTCTTGGAGCATGTAAAGACGACAGTGATGAACGGTGGCGTACCGATCGTACGTGTCCAGAGAGGTGTATACACTGGCACAGAGTGTATGGGGAACTCTGAAAGGATTTCATGGTTCTGATGAATGCAGGATGAGTAGTAGATTGTTCTTTAGGTGTTTCTGTACTAACTTGGGCTTCTACCTTGTGTTGCACCATCCGGTGCCGAATGAATGCGCCAGAGTTCAATGACGACGACGGTGTTCTCCGTTCCATCTTGGAGCATGTGAAGACGATAGTGCAGAAGAATGATGGCGTACCGTTCGTCCGTGTCCAGAGAGGTGTATACACTTCCGCAGAGCGTATGGAGAGCTCTGAAAGGATTTCATGGTTCTAATGAATGCAGGGTGAGTAGTAGATTGTTCCTTGGGTTCTCCTGTACTGACTTGGGCTCCTATCTTGTGTTGCAGCATCCACTGCCGATGAATGCGTCGGAGTACAATGAAGACGACGGCGTTCTCCGTTCCATCTTGGAGCATGTGAAGACTATATTGCAAAAGAAGGGTGGCGTACAGATCGTCCGTGTCCAGAGAGGTGTATACACTGGCGCAGAGCATATAGAGAGCTCTTAAAGGATTTCATGGTTCTAAGGAATGCAGGGTGAGTAGTAGATTGTTCCTTAGGTTCTCATGTACTGGATTGGGCTCCTATCGTGTGTTGCAGCATCCGCTGCCGATGAATGCGCCGGAGTACAATGAAGACGACGGCATTCTCCGTTCCATCTTGGAGCATGTGAAGACGATAGCACAGAAGAGCGATGGCGTACTGTTGGTCCGTGTCATGAGAGGTGTATACAATGGCGCAGAGCGTATGGAGAGCTCTGAAAGGATTTCATGGTTCTAATGAATGCAGGATGAGTAGTAGATTGTTCTTTAGGTTCTCCTGTACTGACTTGGGCTTCTATCTTGTGTTGCAGCATCCGCTGCCGATGAATGCGCCGGAGTTCAATGACGACGACGGCGCTCTCCGTTTCATCTTGGAGCATGTGAAGACGAAAGCGCAGAAGAACGGTGGCGTACCGTTCGTCCGTGTCCAGAGAGGTGTATACACGAGCGCAGAGCGTTTGGAGAGCTCTGAAAGGATTTCATGGTTCTAATGAATGCAGGATGAGTAGAAGATTGTTCTTTAGGTTCTCCTGTACTGACGTGGGCTTCTATCTTGTGTTGCAGCATCCGCTGCCGAATGAGTGCGCCGGAGTTCAATGACGACGACGGCGTTCTCCGTTCCATCTTGGAGCATGTGAAGACGATAGTCCAGAAGAACGGTGGCGTACCGTTCGTCCGTGTCCAGAGAGGTGTATACACAGGCGCAGAGCATATGGAGATCTCTTAAAGGATTTCATGATTCTAATGAATGCAGGGTGAGTAGTAGATTGTTGCTTAGGTTCTCATGTACTAGATTGTGCTCCTATCGTGTGTTGCAGCATCCGCTGCCGAAAGAATGCGCCGGAGTTCAATGACGACGACGGCGTTCTCCGTTCCTTCTTAGAGCATGAAAGACAGTAGTGCAGAACAACGGTGGCGTACAGATTGTCCGGGTCCAGAGTGGTGTACACATTTGCGCAGAGCGTATGGAGAGCTCTGAAAAAATTTCATGGTTTTAATGAATGCAGGATGAGTAGTAGATTGTTCTTTAGGTTTTTCTGTACTAACTTGGGCTTCTACCTTGTGTTGCAGCATCCGCTGCCGAAGGAATGCGCCGGAGTTCGATGACGACGACGGCGTTCTCCGTTCCATCTTGGAGCATCTGAAGTCGAGAGTGCAGAAGAAAGGTGGCGTACAGATCGTCCGTGTCCAGAGAGGTGTACACATTTGCGCAGAGCGTATGGAGAGCTCTGAAAAAATTTCATGGCTCTATTGAATGCAGGATGACTAGTAGATTGTTCCTTAGATTCTCCTGTACTCACTTAGGCTCCTAACTTGTGTTGCAGCATCCGCTGCCGAAAGAATGCGCCGGATTTCAATGACGACGACGGCGTTTTCCGTTCCTTCTTGGAGCATGTAAAGACGACAGTGATGAACGGTGGCGTACCGATCGTACGTGTCTAGAGAGGTGTATACACTGGCACAGAGTGTATGGGGAACTCTGAAAGGATTTCATGGTTCTGATGAATGCAGGATGAGTAGTAGATTGTTCTTTAGGTGTTTCTGTACTAACTTGGGCTTCTACCTTGTGTTGCACCATCCGGTGCCGAATGAATGCGCCAGAGTTCAATGACGACGACGGTGTTCTCCGTTCCATCTTGGAGCATGTGAAGACGATAGTGCAGAAGAATGATGGCGTACCGTTCGTCCGTGTCCAGAGAGGTGTATACACTTCCGCAGAGCGTATGGAGAGCTCTGAAAGGATTTCATGGTTCTAATGAATGCAGGGTGAGTAGTAGATTGTTCCTTGGGTTCTCCTGTACTGACTTGGGCTCCTATCTTGTGTTGCAGCATCCACTGCCGATGAATGCGTCGGAGTACAATGAAGACGACGGCGTTCTCCGTTCCATCTTGGAGCATGTGAAGACTATATTGCAAAAGAAGGGTGGCGTACAGATCGTCCGTGTCCAGAGAGGTGTATACACTGTCGCAGAGCATATGGAGATCTCTTAAAGGATTTCATGATTCTAATGAATGCAGGGTGAGTAGTAGATTGTTCCTTAGGTTCTCATGTACTAGATTGCGCTCCTATCGTGTGTTGCAGCATCCGCTGCCGAAAGAATGCGCCGGAGTTCAATGACGACGACGGCGTTCTCCGTTCCTTCTTAGAGCATGAAAGACAATAGTGCAGAAGAACGGTGGCGTACAGATTGTCCGGGTCCAGAGTGGTGTACACATTTGCGCAGAGCGTATGGAGAGCTCTGAAAAAATTTCATGGTTTTAATGAATGCAGGATGAGTAGTAGATTGTTCTTTAGGTTTTTCTGTACTAACTTGGGCTTCTACCTTGTGTTGCAGCATCCGCTGCCGAAGGAATGCGCCGGAGTTCGATGACGACGACGGCGTTCTCCGTTCCATCTTGGAGCATCTGAAGTCGAGAGTGCAGAAGAACGGTGGCGTACAGATCGTCCGTGTCCAGAGAGGTGTACACATTTGCGCAGAGCGTATGGAGAGCTCTGAAAAAATTTCATGGCTCTATTGAATGCAGGATGACTAGTAGATTGTTCCTTAGATTCTCCTGTACTCACTTAGGCTCCTATCTTGTGTTGCAGCATCCGCTGCCGAAAGAATGCGCCGGATTTCAATGACGACGACGGCGTTTTCCGTTCCTTCTTGGAGCATGTAAAGACGACAGTGATGAACGGTGGCGTACCGATCGTACGTGTCCAGAGAGGTGTATACACTGGCACAGAGTGTATGGGGAACTCTGAAAGGATTTCATGGTTCTGATGAATGCAGGATGAGTAGTAGATTGTTCTTTAGGTGTTTCTGTACTAACTTGGGCTTCTACCTTGTGTTGCACCATCCGGTGCCGAATGAATGCGCCAGAGTTCAATGACGACGACGGTGTTCTCCGTTCCATCTTGGAGCATGTGAAGACGATAGTGCAGAATAATGATGGCATACCGTTCGTCCGTGTCCAGAGAGGTGTATACACTTCCGCAGAGCGTATGGAGAGCTCTGAAAGGATTTCATGGTTCTAATGAATGCAGGGTGAGTAGTAGATTGTTCCTTGGGTTCTCCTGTACTGACTTGGGCTCCTATCTTGTGTTGCAGCATCCACTGCCGATGAATGCGTCGGAGTACAATAAAGACGACGGCGTTCTCCGTTCCATCTTGGAGCATGTGAAGACTATATTGCAAAAGAAGGGTGGCGTACAGATCGTCCGTGTCCAGAGAGGTGTATACACTGTCGCAGAGCGCATGGAGAGCTCTGAAAGGATTTCATGGTTCTAATGAATGCAGGATGAGTAGAAGATTGTTCTTTAGGTTCTCCTGTACTGACGTGGGCTTCTATCTTGTGTTGCAGCATCCGCTGCCGAATGAGTGCGCCGGAGTTCAATGACGACGACGGCGTTCTCTGTTCCATCTTGGAGCATGTGAAGACGATAGTCCAGAAGAACGGTGGCGTACCGTTCGTCCGTGTCCAGAGAGGTGTATACACAGGCGCAGAGCATATGGAGATCTCTTAAAGGATTTCATGATTCTAATGAATGCAGGGTGAGTAGTAGATTGTTGCTTAGGTTCTCATGTACTAGATTGTGCTCCTATCGTGTGTTGCAGCATCCGCTGCCGAAAGAATGCGCCGGAGTTCAATGACGACGACGGCGTTCTCCGTTCCTTCTTAGAGCATGAAAGACAGTAGTGCAGAACAACGGTGGCGTACAGATTGTCCGGGTCCAGAGTGGTGTACACATTTGCGCAGAGCGTATGGAGAGCTCTGAAAAAATTTCATGGTTTTAATGAATGCAGGATGAGTAGTAGATTGTTCTTTAGGTTTTTCTGTACTAACTTGGGCTTCTACCTTGTGTTGCAGCATCCGCTGCCGAAGGAATGCGCCGGAGTTCGATGACGACGACGGCGTTCTCCGTTCCATCTTGGAGCATCTGAAGTCGAGAGTGCAGAAGAACGGTGGCGTACAGATCGTCCGTGTCCAGAGAGGTGTACACATTTGCGCAGAGCGTATGGAGAGCTCTGAAAAAATTTCATGGCTCTATTGAATGCAGGATGACTAGTAGATTGTTCCTTAGATTCTCCTGTACTCACTTAGGCTCCTATCTTGTGTTGCAGCATCCGCTGCCGAAAGAATGCGCCGGATTTCAATGACGACGACGGCGTTTTCCGTTCCTTCTTGGAGCATGTAAAGACGACAGTGATGAACGGTGGCGTACCGATCGTACGTGTCCAGAGAGGTGTATACACTGGCACAGAGTGTATGGGGAACTCTGAAAGGATTTCATGGTTCTGATGAATGCAGGATGAGTAGTAGATTGTTCTTTAGGTGTTTCTGTACTAACTTGGGCTTCTACCTTGTGTTGCACCATCCGGTGCCGAATGAATGCGCCAGAGTTCAATGACGACGACGGTGTTCTCCGTTCCATCTTGGAGCATGTGAAGACGATAGTGCAGAAGAATGATGGCGTACCGTTCGTCCGTGTCCAGAGAGGTGTATACACTTCCGCAGAGCGTATGGAGAGCTCTGAAAGGATTTCATGGTTCTAATGAATGCAGGGTGAGTAGTAGATTGTTCCTTGGGTTCTCCTGTACTGACTTGGGCTCCTATCTTGTGTTGCAGCATCCACTGCCGATGAATGCGTCGGAGTACAATGAAGACGACGGCGTTCTCCGTTCCATCTTGGAGCATGTGAAGACTATATTGCAAAAGAAGGGTGGCGTACAGATCGTCCGTGTCCAGAGAGGTGTATACACTGGCGCAGAGCATATAGAGAGCTCTTAAAGGATTTCATGGTTCTAAGGAATGCAGGGTGAGTAGTAGATTGTTCCTTAGGTTCTCATGTACTGGATTGGGCTCCTATCGTGTGTTGCAGCATCCGCTGCCGATGAATGCGCCGGAGTACAATGAAGACGACGGCATTCTCCGTTCCATCTTGGAGCATGTGAAGACGATAGCACAGAAGAGCGATGGCGTACTGTTGGTCCGTGTCATGAGAGGTGTATACAATGGCGCAGAGCGTATGGAGAGCTCTGAAAGGATTTCATGGTTCTAATGAATGCAGGATGAGTAGTAGATTGTTCTTTAGGTTCTCCTGTACTGACTTGGGCTTCTATCTTGTGTTGCAGCATCCGCTGCCGATGAATGCGCCGGAGTTCAATGACGACGACGGCGCTCTCCGTTTCATCTTGGAGCATGTGAAGACGAAAGCGCAGAAGAACGGTGGCGTACCGTTCGTCCGTGTCCAGAGAGGTGTATACACGAGCGCAGAGCGTTTGGAGAGCTCTGAAAGGATTTCATGGTTCTAATGAATGCAGGATGAGTAGAAGATTGTTCTTTAGGTTCTCCTGTACTGACGTGGGCTTCTATCTTGTGTTGCAGCATCCGCTGCCGAATGAGTGCGCCGGAGTTCAATGACGACGACGGCGTTCTCCGTTCCATCTTGGAGCATGTGAAGACGATAGTCCAGAAGAACGGTGGCGTACCGTTCGTCCGTGTCCAGAGAGGTGTATACACAGGCGCAGAGCATATGGAGATCTCTTAAAGGATTTCATGATTCTAATGAATGCAGGGTGAGTAGTAGATTGTTCCTTAGGTTCTCATGTACTAGATTGCGCTCCTATCGTGTGTTGCAGCATCCGCTGCCGAAAGAATGCGCCGGAGTTCAATGACGACGACGGCGTTCTCCGTTCCTTCTTAGAGCATGAAAGACAATAGTGCAGAAGAACGGTGGCGTACAGATTGTCCGGGTCCAGAGTGGTGTACACATTTGCGCAGAGCGTATGGAGAGCTCTGAAAAAATTTCATGGTTTTAATGAATGCAGGATGAGTAGTAGATTGTTCTTTAGGTTTTTCTGTACTAACTTGGGCTTCTACCTTGTGTTGCAGCATCCGCTGCCGAAGGAATGCGCCGGAGTTCGATGACGACGACGGCGTTCTCCGTTCCATCTTGGAGCATCTGAAGTCGAGAGTGCAGAAGAAAGGTGGCGTACAGATCGTCCGTGTCCAGAGAGGTGTACACATTTGCGCAGAGCGTATGGAGAGCTCTGAAAAAATTTCATGGCTCTATTGAATGCAGGATGACTAGTAGATTGTTCCTTAGATTCTCCTGTACTCACTTAGGCTCCTAACTTGTGTTGCAGCATCCGCTGCCGAAAGAATGCGCCGGATTTCAATGACGACGACGGCGTTTTCCGTTCCTTCTTGGAGCATGTAAAGACGACAGTGATGAACGGTGGCGTACCGATCGTACGTGTCTAGAGAGGTGTATACACTGGCACAGAGTGTATGGGGAACTCTGAAAGGATTTCATGGTTCTGATGAATGCAGGATGAGTAGTAGATTGTTCTTTAGGTGTTTCTGTACTAACTTGGGCTTCTACCTTGTGTTGCACCATCCGGTGCCGAATGAATGCGCCAGAGTTCAATGACGACGACGGTGTTCTCCGTTCCATCTTGGAGCATGTGAAGACGATAGTGCAGAAGAATGATGGCGTACCGTTCGTCCGTGTCCAGAGAGGTGTATACACTTCCGCAGAGCGTATGGAGAGCTCTGAAAGGATTTCATGGTTCTAATGAATGCAGGGTGAGTAGTAGATTGTTCCTTGGGTTCTCCTGTACTGACTTGGGCTCCTATCTTGTGTTGCAGCATCCACTGCCGATGAATGCGTCGGAGTACAATGAAGACGACGGCGTTCTCCGTTCCATCTTGGAGCATGTGAAGACTATATTGCAAAAGAAGGGTGGCGTACAGATCGTCCGTGTCCAGAGAGGTGTATACACTGTCGCAGAGCATATGGAGATCTCTTAAAGGATTTCATGATTCTAATGAATGCAGGGTGAGTAGTAGATTGTTCCTTAGGTTCTCATGTACTAGATTGCGCTCCTATCGTGTGTTGCAGCATCCGCTGCCGAAAGAATGCGCCGGAGTTCAATGACGACGACGGCGTTCTCCGTTCCTTCTTAGAGCATGAAAGACAATAGTGCAGAAGAACGGTGGCGTACAGATTGTCCGGGTCCAGAGTGGTGTACACATTTGCGCAGAGCGTATGGAGAGCTCTGAAAAAATTTCATGGTTTTAATGAATGCAGGATGAGTAGTAGATTGTTCTTTAGGTTTTTCTGTACTAACTTGGGCTTCTACCTTGTGTTGCAGCATCCGCTGCCGAAGGAATGCGCCGGAGTTCGATGACGACGACGGCGTTCTCCGTTCCATCTTGGAGCATGTGAAGACTATAGTGCAGAAGAAGGGTGGCGTACAGATCGCCCGTGTCCAGAGAGGTGTATACACTGTCGCAGAGCGTATGGAGAGCTCTGAAAGGATTTCATGGTTCTAAGGAATGCAGGGTGAGTAGTAGATTGTTCCTTAGGTTCTCATGTACTGGATTGGGCTCCTATCGTGTGTTGCAGCATCCGCTGCCGATGAATGCGCCGGAATACAATGAAGACGACGGCATTCTCCGTTCCATCTTGGAGCATGTGAAGACGATAGTGCAGAAGAACGGTGGCGTACAGATTGTCCGTGTCCAGAGTGGTGTACACATTTGCGCAGAGCGTATGGAGAGCTCTAAAAAATTTCATGGTTCTAATGAATGCAGGATGACTAGTAGATTGTTCCTTAGATTCTCCTGTACTGACTTAGGCTCCTATTTTGTGTTGCAGCATCCGCTGCCGAAAGAATGCGACGGAGTTCAATGACGACGACGGCGTTCTCCGTTCCTTCTTGGAGCATGTAAAGACGACCCTGCAGATGAACGGTGGCGTACAGATCTTCCGTGTCCAGAGAGGTGTATACCCTGGCGCAGACTGTATGGAGAGCTCTGAAAGGAGTTCATGGTTCTAATGAATGCAGGATGAGTAGTAGATTGTTCCTTAGGTTCTCCTGTATTGATTTGGGCTCCTATCTTGTGTTGCAGCATCCGCTGCCGATGAATGCGCCGGAGTTCAATGACGACAACGGCGTTCTCCGTTTCATCTTGGAGCATGTGAAGACGATAGTGCAGAAGAACGGTGGCGTACCGTTCGTCCGTGTCCAGAGAGGTGTATACACTGGCGCAGATCATATGGAGAGCTCTTAAAGGATTTCATGGTTCTAAGGAATGCAGGGTGAGTAGTAGATTGTTCCTTAGGTTCTCATGTACTGGATTGGGCTCCTATCGTGTGTTGCAGCATCCGCTGCCGATGAATGCGCCGGAGTACAATGAAGACGACGGCATTCTCCGTTCCATCTTGGAGCATGTGAAGACGATAGCACAGAAGAGCGATGGCGTACCGTTGGTCCGTGTCATGAGAGGTGTATACAATGGCGCAGAGCGTATGGAGAGCTCTGAAAGGATTTCATGGTTCTAATGAATGCAGGATGAGTAGTAGATTGTTCTTTAGGTTCTCCTGTACTGACTTGGGCTTCTATCTTGTGTTGCAGCATCCGCTGCCGATGAATGCGCCGGAGTTCAATGACGACGACGGCGCTCTCCGTTTCATCTTGGAGCATGTGAAGACGAAAGCGCAGAAGAACGGTGGCGTACCGTTCGTCCGTGTCCAGAGAGGTGTATACACGAGCGCAGAGCGTTTGGAGAGCTCTGAAAGGATTTCATGGTTCTAATGAATGCAGGATGAGTAGAAGATTGTTCTTTAGGTTCTCCTGTACTGACGTGGGCTTCTATCTTGTGTTGCAGCATCCGCTGCCGAATGAGTGCGCCGGAGTTCAATGACGACGACGGCGTTCTCCGTTCCATCTTGGAGCATGTGAAGACGATAGTCCAGAAGAACGGTGGCGTACCGTTCGTCCGTGTCCAGAGAGGTGTATACACAGGCGCAGAGCATATGGAGATCTCTTAAAGGATTTCATGATTCTAATGAATGCAGGGTGAGTAGTAGATTGTTCCTTAGGTTCTCATGTACTAGATTGCGCTCCTATCGTGTGTTGCAGCATCCGCTGCCGAAAGAATGCGCCGGAGTTCAATGACGACGACGGCGTTCTCCGTTCCTTCTTAGAGCATGAAAGACAATAGTGCAGAAGAACAGTGGCGTACAGATTGTCCGGGTCCAGAGTGGTGTACACATTTGCGCAGAGCGTATGGAGAGCTCTGAAAAAATTTCATGGTTTTAATGAATGCAGGATGAGTAGTAGATTGTTCTTTAGGTTTTTCTGTACTAACTTGGGCTTCTACCTTGTGTTGCAGCATCCGCTGCCGAAGGAATGCGCCGGAGTTCGATGACGACGACGGCGTTCTCCGTTCCATCTTGGAGCATCTGAAGTCGAGAGTGCAGAAGAAAGGTGGCGTACAGATCGTCCGTGTCCAGAGAGGTGTACACATTTGCGCAGAGCGTATGGAGAGCTCTGAAAAAATTTCATGGCTCTATTGAATGCAGGATGACTAGTAGATTGTTCCTTAGATTCTCCTGTACTCACTTAGGCTCCTATCTTGTGTTGCAGCATCCGCTGCCGAAAGAATGCGCCGGATTTCAATGACGACGGCGGCGTTTTCCGTTCCTTCTTGGAGCATGTAAAGACGACAGTGATGAACGGTGGCGTACCGATCGTACGTGTCTAGAGAGGTGTATACACTGGCACAGAGTGTATGGGGAACTCTGAAAGGATTTCATGGTTCTGATGAATGCAGGATGAGTAGTAGATTGTTCTTTAGGTGTTTCTGTACTAACTTGGGCTTCTACCTTGTGTTGCACCATCCGGTGCCGAATGAATGCGCCAGAGTTCAATGACGACGACGGTGTTCTCCGTTCCATCTTGGAGCATGTGAAGACGATAGTGCAGAATAATGATGGCATACCGTTCGTCCGTGTCCAGAGAGGTGTATACACTTCCGCAGAGCGTATGGAGAGCTCTGAAAGGATTTCATGGTTCTAATGAATGCAGGGTGAGTAGTAGATTGTTCCTTGGGTTCTCCTGTACTGACTTGGGCTCCTATCTTGTGTTGCAGCATCCACTGCCGATGAATGCTTCGGAGTACAATGAAGACGACGGCGTTCTCCGTTCCATCTTGGAGCATGTGAAGACTATATTGCAAAAGAAGGGTGGCGTACAGATCGTCCGTGTCCAGAGAGGTGTATACACTGTCGCAGAGCGCATGGAGAGCTCTGTAAGGATTTCATGGTTCTAATGAATGCAGGATGAGTAGAAGATTGTTCTTTAGGTTCTCCTGTACTGACGTGGGCTTCTATCTTGTGTTGCAGCATCCGCTGCCGAATGAGTGCGCCGGAGTTCAATGACGACGACGGCGTTCTCTGTTCCATCTTGGAGCATGTGAAGACGATAGTCCAGAAGAACGGTGGCGTACCGTTCGTCCGTGTCCAGAGAGGTGTATACACAGGCGCAGAGCATATGGAGATCTCTTAAAGGATTTCATGATTCTAATGAATGCAGGGTGAGTAGTAGATTGTTGCTTAGGTTCTCATGTACTAGATTGTGCTCCTATCGTGTGTTGCAGCATCCGCTGCCGAAAGAATGCGCCGGAGTTCAATGACGACGACGGCGTTCTCCGTTCCTTCTTAGAGCATGAAAGACAGTAGTGCAGAACAACGGTGGCGTACAGATTGTCCGGGTCCAGAGTGGTGTACACATTTGCGCAGAGCGTATGGAGAGCTCTGAAAAAATTTCATGGTTTTAATGAATGCAGGATGAGTAGTAGATTGTTCTTTAGGTTTTTCTGTACTAACTTGGGCTTCTACCTTGTGTTGCAGCATCCGCTGCCGAAGGAATGCGCCGGAGTTCGATGACGACGACGGCGTTCTCCGTTCCATCTTGGAGCATCTGAAGTCGAGAGTGCAGAAGAACGGTGGCGTACAGATCGTCCGTGTCCAGAGAGGTGTACACATTTGCGCAGAGCGTATGGAGAGCTCTGAAAAAATTTCATGGCTCTATTGAATGCAGGATGACTAGTAGATTGTTCCTTAGATTCTCCTGTACTCACTTAGGCTCCTATCTTGTGTTGCAGCATCCGCTGCCGAAAGAATGCGCCGGATTTCAATGACGACGACGGCGTTTTCCGTTCCTTCTTGGAGCATGTAAAGACGACAGTGATGAACGGTGGCGTACCGATCGTACGTGTCCAGAGAGGTGTATACACTGGCACAGAGTGTATGGGGAACTCTGAAAGGATTTCATGGTTCTGATGAATGCAGGATGAGTAGTAGATTGTTCTTTAGGTGTTTCTGTACTAACTTGGGCTTCTACCTTGTGTTGCACCATCCGGTGCCGAATGAATGCGCCAGAGTTCAATGACGACGACGGTGTTCTCCGTTCCATCTTGGAGCATGTGAAGACGATAGTGCAGAAGAATGATGGCGTACCGTTCGTCCGTGTCCAGAGAGGTGTATACACTTCCGCAGAGCGTATGGAGAGCTCTGAAAGGATTTCATGGTTCTAATGAATGCAGGGTGAGTAGTAGATTGTTCCTTGGGTTCTCCTGTACTGACTTGGGCTCCTATCTTGTGTTGCAGCATCCACTGCCGATGAATGCGTCGGAGTACAATGAAGACGACGGCGTTCTCCGTTCCATCTTGGAGCATGTGAAGACTATATTGCAAAAGAAGGGTGGCGTACAGATCGTCCGTGTCCAGAGAGGTGTATACACTGGCGCAGAGCATATAGAGAGCTCTTAAAGGATTTCATGGTTCTAAGGAATGCAGGGTGAGTAGTAGATTGTTCCTTAGGTTCTCATGTACTGGATTGGGCTCCTATCGTGTGTTGCAGCATCCGCTGCCGATGAATGCGCCGGAGTACAATGAAGACGACGGCATTCTCCGTTCCATCTTGGAGCATGTGAAGACGATAGCACAGAAGAGCGATGGCGTACTGTTGGTCCGTGTCATGAGAGGTGTATACAATGGCGCAGAGCGTATGGAGAGCTCTGAAAGGATTTCATGGTTCTAATGAATGCAGGATGAGTAGTAGATTGTTCTTTAGGTTCTCCTGTACTGACTTGGGCTTCTATCTTGTGTTGCAGCATCCGCTGCCGATGAATGCGCCGGAGTTCAATGACGACGACGGCGCTCTCCGTTTCATCTTGGAGCATGTGAAGACGAAAGCGCAGAAGAACGGTGGCGTACCGTTCGTCCGTGTCCAGAGAGGTGTATACACGAGCGCAGAGCGTTTGGAGAGCTCTGAAAGGATTTCATGGTTCTAATGAATGCAGGATGAGTAGAAGATTGTTCTTTAGGTTCTCCTGTACTGACGTGGGCTTCTATCTTGTGTTGCAGCATCCGCTGCCGAATGAGTGCGCCGGAGTTCAATGACGACGACGGCGTTCTCCGTTCCATCTTGGAGCATGTGAAGACGATAGTCCAGAAGAACGGTGGCGTACCGTTCGTCCGTGTCCAGAGAGGTGTATACACAGGCGCAGAGCATATGGAGATCTCTTAAAGGATTTCATGATTCTAATGAATGCAGGGTGAGTAGTAGATTGTTCCTTAGGTTCTCATGTACTAGATTGCGCTCCTATCGTGTGTTGCAGCATCCGCTGCCGAAAGAATGCGCCGGAGTTCAATGACGACGACGGCGTTCTCCGTTCCTTCTTAGAGCATGAAAGACAATAGTGCAGAAGAACGGTGGCGTACAGATTGTCCGGGTCCAGAGTGGTGTACACATTTGCGCAGAGCGTATGGAGAGCTCTGAAAAAATTTCATGGTTTTAATGAATGCAGGATGAGTAGTAGATTGTTCTTTAGGTTTTTCTGTACTAACTTGGGCTTCTACCTTGTGTTGCAGCATCCGCTGCCGAAGGAATGCGCCGGAGTTCGATGACGACGACGGCGTTCTCCGTTCCATCTTGGAGCATCTGAAGTCGAGAGTGCAGAAGAAAGGTGGCGTACAGATCGTCCGTGTCCAGAGAGGTGTACACATTTGCGCAGAGCGTATGGAGAGCTCTGAAAAAATTTCATGGCTCTATTGAATGCAGGATGACTAGTAGATTGTTCCTTAGATTCTCCTGTACTCACTTAGGCTCCTAACTTGTG
Organism: Amblyomma americanum; assembly: GCF_052857255.1. Lineage (NCBI taxonomy): Eukaryota > Metazoa > Arthropoda > Arachnida > Ixodida > Ixodidae > Amblyomma > Amblyomma americanum. The sequence continues at coordinate 286,396,138 of NC_135497.1, forward strand.
TTGCAGCATCCCCTGCCGAAAGAATGCGCCGGAGTTCAATGACGACGACGGCGTTTTCCGTTCCTTCTTGGAGCATGTAAAGACGACAGTGATGAACGGTGGCGTACCGATCGTACGTGTCTAGAGAGGTGTATACACTGGCACAGAGTGTATGGGGAACTCTGAAAGGATTTCATGGTTCTGATGAATGCAGGATGAGTAGTAGATTGTTCTTTAGGTGTTTCTGTACTAACTTGGGCTTCTACCTTGTGTTGCACCATCCGGTGCCGAATGAATGCGCCAGAGTTCAATGACGACGACGGTGTTCTCCGTTCCATCTTGGAGCATGTGAAGACGATAGTGCAGAAGAATGATGGCGTACCGTTCGTCCGTGTCCAGAGAGGTGTATACACTTCCGCAGAGCGTATGGAGAGCTCTGAAAGGATTTCATGGTTCTAATGAATGCAGGGTGAGTAGTAGATTGTTCCTTGGGTTCTCCTGTACTGACTTGGGCTCCTATCTTGTGTTGCAGCATCCACTGCCGATGAATGCGTCGGAGTACAATGAAGACGACGGCGTTCTCCGTTCCATCTTGGAGCATGTGAAGACTATATTGCAAAAGAAGGGTGGCGTACAGATCGTCCGTGTCCAGAGAGGTGTATACACTGTCGCAGAGCATATGGAGATCTCTTAAAGGATTTCATGATTCTAATGAATGCAGGGTGAGTAGTAGATTGTTCCTTAGGTTCTCATGTACTAGATTGCGCTCCTATCGTGTGTTGCAGCATCCGCTGCCGAAAGAATGCGCCGGAGTTCAATGACGACGACGGCGTTCTCCGTTCCTTCTTAGAGCATGAAAGACAATAGTGCAGAAGAACGGTGGCGTACAGATTGTCCGGGTCCAGAGTGGTGTACACATTTGCGCAGAGCGTATGGAGAGCTCTGAAAAAATTTCATGGTTTTAATGAATGCAGGATGAGTAGTAGATTGTTCTTTAGGTTTTTCTGTACTAACTTGGGCTTCTACCTTGTGTTGCAGCATCCGCTGCCGAAGGAATGCGCCGGAGTTCGATGACGACGACGGCGTTCTCCGTTCCATCTTGGAGCATCTGAAGTCGAGAGTGCAGAAGAACGGTGGCGTACAGATCGTCCGTGTCCAGAGAGGTGTACACATTTGCGCAGAGCGTATGGAGAGCTCTGAAAAAATTTCATGGCTCTATTGAATGCAGGATGACTAGTAGATTGTTCCTTAGATTCTCCTGTACTCACTTAGGCTCCTATCTTGTGTTGCAGCATCCGCTGCCGAAAGAATGCGCCGGATTTCAATGACGACGACGGCGTTTTCCGTTCCTTCTTGGAGCATGTAAAGACGACAGTGATGAACGGTGGCGTACCGATCGTACGTGTCCAGAGAGGTGTATACACTGGCACAGAGTGTATGGGGAACTCTGAAAGGATTTCATGGTTCTGATGAATGCAGGATGAGTAGTAGATTGTTCTTTAGGTGTTTCTGTACTAACTTGGGCTTCTACCTTGTGTTGCACCATCCGGTGCCGAATGAATGCGCCAGAGTTCAATGACGACGACGGTGTTCTCCGTTCCATCTTGGAGCATGTGAAGACGATAGTGCAGAAGAATGATGGCGTACCGTTCGTCCGTGTCCAGAGAGGTGTATACACTTCCGCAGAGCGTATGGAGAGCTCTGAAAGGATTTCATGGTTCTAATGAATGCAGGATGAGTAGTAGATTGTTCTTTAGCTTCTCCTGTACTGACTTGGGCTTCTATCTTGTGTTGCAGCATCCGTTGCCGATGCTTGCGCCGGACTACAATGAAGACGACGGCGTTCTCCGTTCCATATTGGAGCATGTGAAGACGATAGCACAGAAGAACGATGGCGTACCGTTCGTCCATGTCATGAGAGGTTTATCCACTGGCGCAGAGCGTATGGAGAGCTCTGAAAGGATTTCATGCTTCTAATGAATGCAGGATGAGTAGGAGATTGATCCTTCGGTTCTCCTGTACTGACTTGGGCTCCTATCTTGTGTTGCAGCATCCGCTGCCGAATGGATGCGAGGGAGTTCAATGACGACGACGGCACTCTCCGTTCCATCTTGGAGCATCTGAAGACCATAGTGGAGAAGAACTGTGGCGTACAGATCGTCCGTGTCCAGAGAGGTGTATACACTGGCGCAGAGCGTATGGACAGCTCTGAAAGGATTTCATGGTTGTAATGAATGCAGGATGAGTTGTAGATTGTTCTTTAGGTTCTCCTGTACTCACTTGGGCTTCTATCTTGTGTTGCAGCATTCGCTGCCGAATGATTGCGCCAGAGTTCAATGACGACGACGGCGTTCTCTGTTTCATCTTGGAGCATCTGAAGACGATAGTGCAGAAGAACGGGGGCGGACAGATCGTCCGTTTCCAGAGAGGTGTATACACTGTCGCAGAGCGTATGGAGAGCTCCTAAAGGATTTCATAGCTCTAATGAATGCAGGATGAGTAGTAGATTGTTCTTTATGTTCTCCTGTACTGATTGGGCGTCTACATTGTGTTGCACCATCCGGTGCCGAATGAATGCGCCGGAGTTCAATGAAGACGACGGCGTTCTTCGTTCCATCTTGGAGCATGTGAAGACTATAGTGCAGGACTATAGTGCAGAAGAAGGGTGGCGTACAGATCGTCCGTGTCCAGAGAGGTGTATAGACTGTCGCAGAGCGCATGGAGAGCTCTGAAAGGATTTCATGGTTCTAATGAATGCAGGATGAGTAGTAGATTGTTCCTTACGTTCTCCTCTACTGACTTAGGTTCCTATCTTGTGTTGCAGCAGCCGCTGCCGAAAGAATACGCCGGAGTAAAATGATGACGACGGCGTTCTCCGTTTCTTCTTAGAGCATGTAAAGACAATAGTGCAGAAGAACGGTGGCGTACAGGTTGTCCGTGTCCAGAGTGGTGTACACATTTGCGCAGAGCGTATGGAGAGCTCTGAAAAAATTTCATGGTTCTAATGAATGCAGGATGACTAGTAGATTGTTCCTTAGATTCTCCTGTACTGACTTAGGCTCCTATTGTGTGTTGCAGCATCCGCTGCCGAAAGAATGCGCCGGAGTTCAATGACGACGACGGCGTTCTCCGTTCCTTCTTGGAGCATGTAAAGACGACAGTGCAGATGAACGGTGGCGTACAGATCGTCCGTGTCCAGAGAGGTGTATACCCTGGCGCAGACTGTATGGAGAGCTCTGAAAGGATTTCATGGTTCTGATGAATGCAGGTTGAGTAGTAGATTGTTCTTTAGGTATTCCTGTACTAACTTGGGCTTCTACTTGTGTTGCAGCATCCGCTGCCGAAGGAATGCGTCGGAGTTCGATGACGACGACGGCGTTCTCCGTTCCATCTTGGAGCATCTGAAGACGATAGTGCAGAAGAACGGTGGCTTACCGTTCGTCCGTGTCCAGAGAGGTGTATACACGGGCGCAGAGCGTATGGAGAGCTCTGAAAGGATTTCATGGTTCTAATGAATGCAGGATGAGTAGAAGATTGTTCTTTAGGTTCTCTTGTACTGACTTGGGCTTCTATCTTGTGTTGCAGCATCCGCTGCCGAATGAGTGCGCCGGAGTTCAATGACGACGACGGCGTTCTCCGTTCCATCTTGGAGCATGTGAAGACGATATTCCAGAAGAACGGTGGCGTACCGTTCGTCCGTGTCCAGAGAGGTGTATACACTGGCGCAGAGCATATGGAGATCTCTTAAAGGATTTCATGGTTCCAATGAATGCAGGGTGAGTAGTAGATTTTTGCTTAGGTTCTCATGTACTAGATTGGGCTCCTATCGTGTGTTGCAGCATCCGCTGCCGAATGAATGCGCCGGAGTTCAATGACGACGACGGCGTTCTCCGTTCCATCTTGGAGCATGTGAAGAGTATAGTGCAGAAGAAGGGTGGCGTACAGATCGCCCGTGTCCAGAGAGGTGTATACACTGTCGCAGAGCGAATGGAGAGCTCTGAAAAGATTTCATGGTTCTAATGAATGCGGGATGAGTAGTAGATTGTTCTTTAGGTTCTCCTGTACTGACTTGGGCTTCTATCTTGTGTTGCAGCATCCGCTGCCGATGAATGCGCCGGAGTTCAATGACGACAACGGCGTTCTCCGTTTCATCTTGGAGCATGTGAAGACGATAGTGCTGAAGAACGGTGGCGTACCATTCGTCCGTGTCCAGAGAGGTGTATACACTGGCGCAGAGCATATGGAGAGCTCTTAAAGGATTTCATGGTTCTAATGAATGCAGGGTGAGTAGTAGATTGTTCCTTAGGTTCTCATGTACTAGATTGGGCTCCTATCGTGTGTTGCAGCCACCGCTGCCGAATGAATGCGCCGGAGTTCAATGACGACGACGCCGTTCTCCGTTCCATCTTGGAGCATGTGAAGACTATAGTGCAGAAGAAGGGTGGCGTACAGATCGCCCGTGTCCAGATAGGTGTATACACTGTCGCAGAGCGTATGGAGAGCTCTGAAAAGATTTCATGGTTCTAAGGAATGCAGGGTGAGTAGTAGATTGTTCCTTAGGTTCTCATGTACTGGATTGGGCTCCTATCGTGTGTTGCAGCATCCGCTGCCGATGAATGCGCCGGAATACAATGAAGACGACGGCATTCTCCGTTCCATCTTGGAGCATGTGAAGACGATAGTGCAGAAGAACGGTGGCGTACCGTTCATCCGTGTCCGGACAGGTGTATACACGGGCGCAGAGCGTATGGAGAGCTCTGAAAAGATTTCATGGTTCTAATGAATGCAGGATGAGTAGTAGATTGTTCTTTAGGTTCTCCTGTACTGACTTGGGCTTCTATCTTGTGTTGCAGCATCCGCTGCCGAATGATTGCGCCGGAGTTCAATGGCGACGACGGCGTTCTCCGTTTAATCTTGGAGCATGTGAAGACGATAGTGCAGAAGAACGGTGGCGTACAGTTCGTCCGTGTCCAGAGAGGTGTATACACTGGCGCAGAGCATATGGAGAGCTCTTAAAGGATTTCATGGTGCTAATGAATGCAGGGTGAGTAGTAGATTGTTCCTTAGGTTCTCATGTACTAGATTGGGCTCCTATCGTGTTTGCAGCATCCGCTGCCGAATGAATGCGCCGGAGTTCAATGACGACGACGGCGTTCTCCGTTCCATCTTGGAGCATGTGAAGACTATAGTGCAGAAAAAGGGTGGCGTGAAGATCGTCCGTGTCCAGAGAGGTGTATACACTGGCGCAGAGCTTATGGAGAGCGCTGAACGGATTTCATGGTTCTAATGCATGCAGGATAAGTAGTAGATTGTTCCCTAGGTTCTCCTGTACTGACTTGGGCTTCTATCTCGTGTTGCAGCATCCGCTGCCGATGAATGCGCCGGAGTTCAATGACGACGACGGCGTTCTCCGTTCCATCTTGGAGCATGTGAAGACTATAGTGCAGAAGAAGTTTGGCGTAAAGATCGTCCGTGTCCAGAGAGGTGTATACACTGGCGCAGAGCTTATGGAGAGCGCTGAACGGATTTCATGGTTCTAATGCATGCAGGATAAGTAGTAGATTGTTCCCTAGGTTCTCCTGTACTGACTTGGGCTCCTATTTTGTGTTGCAGCATCCGCTGCCGAAAGAATGCGCCGGAGTTCAATGACGACGACGGCGTTCTCCGTTCCCTCTTGGAGCATGTAAAGACGACAGTGCAGATGAACGGTGGCGTACAGATCGTCCGTGTCCAGAGAGGTGTATACCCTGGCGCAGACTGTATGGAGAGCTCTTAAAGGATTTCATGGTGCTAATGAATGCAGGGTGAGTAGTAGATTGTTCCTTAGGTTCTCATGTACTAGATTGGGCTCCTATCGTGTTTGCAGCATCCGCTGCCGAATGAATGCGCCGGAGTTCAATGACGACGACGGCGTTCTCCGTTCCATCTTGGAGCATGTGAAGACGATAGTGCAGAAGAATGATGGCGTACCGTTCGTCCGTGTCCAGAGAGGTGTATACACTTCCGCAGAGCGTATGGAGAGCTCTGAAAGGATTTCATGGTTCTAATGAATGCAGGGTGAGTAGTAGATTGTTCCTTGGGTTCTCCTGTACTGACTTGGGCTCCTATCTTGTGTTGCAGCATCCACTGCCGATGAATACGTCGGAGTACAATGAAGACGACGGCGTTCTCCGTTCCATCTTGGAGCATGTGAAGACTATATTGCAAAAGAAGGGTGGCGTACAGATCGTCCGTGTCCAGAGAGGTGTATACACTGTCGCAGAGCGCATGGAGAGCTCTGAAAGGATTTCATGGTTCTAATGAATGCAGGATGAGTAGTAGATTGTTCTTTAGCTTCTCCTGTACTGACTTGGGCTTCTATCTTGTGTTGCAGCATCCGCTGCCGATGCTTGCGCCGGACTACAATGAAGACGACGGCGTTCTCCGTTCCATATTGGAGCATGTGAAGACGATAGCACAGAAGAACGATTTGTACCGTTCGTCCATGTCATGAGAGGTTTATCCACTGGCGCAGAACGTATGAAGAGCTCTGAAAGGATTTCATGCTTCTAATGAATGCAGGATGAGTAGCAGATTGATCCTTCGGTTCTCCTGTACTGACTTGGGCTCCTATCTTGTGTTGCAGCATCCGCTGCCGAATGGATGCGAGGGAGTTCAATGACGACGACGGCACTCTCCGTTCCATCTTGGAGCATCTGAAGACCATAGTGGACAAGAACTGTGGCGTACAGATCGTCCGTGTCCAGAGAGGTGTATACACTGGCGCAGAGCGTATGGACAGCTCTGAAAGGATTTCATGGTTGTAATGAATGCAGGATGAGTTGTAGATTGTTCTTTAGGTTCTCCTGTACTCACTTGGGCTTCTATCTTGTGTTGCATCATTCGCTGCCGAATGATTGCGCCAGAGATCAATGACGACGACGGCGTTCTCTGTTTCATCTTGGAGCATCTGAAGACGATAGTGCAGAAGAACGGGGGCGGACAGATCGTCCGTTCCCAGAGAGGTGTATACACTGTCGCAGAGCGTATGGAGAGCTCTTAAAGGATTTCATAGCTCTAATGAATGCAGGATGAGTAGTAGATTGTTCTTTATGTTCTCCTGTACTGATTGGGCGTCTACATTGTGTTGCACCATCCGGTGCCGAATGAATGCGCCGGAGTACAATGAAGACGACGGCGTTCTTCGTTCCATCTTGGAGCATGTGAAGACTATAGTGCAGAAGAAGGGTGGCGTACAGATCGTCCGTGTCCAGAGAGGTTTATAGACTGTCGCAGAGCGTATGGAGAGCTCTGAAAGGATTTCATGGTTCTAATGAATGCAGGATGAGTAGAAGATTGTTCTTTAGGTTCTCCTGTACTGATTTGGGCTTCTGTCTTGTGTTGCAGCATCCGCTGCCGAATGAGTGCGCCGGAGTTCAATGACGACGACGGCGTTCTCCGTTCCATCTTGGAGCATGTGAAGACGATAGTCCAGAAGAACGGTGGCGTACCGTTCGTCCGTATCCAGAGAGGTGTATACACTGGCGCAGAGCATATGGAGAGCTCTGTAAAGATTTCATGGTTCTAATGAATGCAGGATGAGTAGTAGATTGTTCTTTAGGTTCTCCTGTACTGACTTGGGCTTCTATCTTGTGTTGCAGCATCCGCTGCCGATGAATGCGCCGGAGTTCAATGACGACAACGGCGTTCTCCGTTTCATCTTGGAGCATGTGAAGACGATAGTGCAGAAGAACGGTGGCGAACCATTCGTCCGTGTCCAGAGAGGTGTATACACTGGCGCAGAGCATATGGAGAGCTCTTAAAGGATTTCATGGTTCTAATAAATGCAGGGTGAGTAGTAGATTGTTCCTTAGGATCTCATGTACTAGATTGGGCTCCTATCGTGTGTTGCAGCATCCGCTGCCGAATGAATGCGCCGGAGTTCAATGACGACGACGGCGTTCTCCGTTCCATCTTGGAGCATGTGAAGACTATAGTGCAGAAGAAGGGTGGCGTACAGATCGCCCGTGTCCAGAGAGGTGTATACACTGTCGCAGAGCGTATGGAGAGCTCTGAAAGGATTTCATGGTTCTAAGGAATGCAGGGTGAGTAGTAGATTGTTCCTTAGGTTCTCATGTACTGGATTGGGCTCCTATCGTGTGTTGCAGCATCCGCTGCCGATGAATGCGCCGGAATACAATGAAGACGACGGCATTCTCCGTTCCATCTTGGAGCATGTGAAGACGATAGTGCAGAAGAACGGTGGCGTACAGATTGTCCGTGTCCAGAGTGGTGTACACATTTGCGCAGAGCGTATGGAGAGCTCTAAAAAATTTCATGGTTCTAATGAATGCAGGATGACTAGTAGATTGTTCCTTAGATTCTCCTGTACTGACTTAGGCTCCTATTTTGTGTTGCAGCATCCGCTGCCGAAAGAATGCGACGGAGTTCAATGACGACGACGGCGTTCTCCGTTCCTTCTTGGAGCATGTAAAGACGACCCTGCAGATGAACGGTGGCGTACAGATCTTCCGTGTCCAGAGAGGTGTATACCCTGGCGCAGACTGTATGGAGAGCTCTGAAAGGAGTTCATGGTTCTAATGAATGCAGGATGAGTAGTAGATTGTTCCTTAGGTTCTCCTGTATTGATTTGGGCTCCTATCTTGTGTTGCAGCATCCGCTGCCGATGAATGCGCCGGAGTTCAATGACGACAACGGCGTTCTCCGTTTCATCTTGGAGCATGTGAAGACGATAGTGCAGAAGAACGGTGGCGTACCGTTCGTCCGTGTCCAGAGAGGTGTATACACTGGCGCAGAGCATATGGAGAGCTCTTAAAGGATTTCATGGTTCTAAGGAATGCAGGGTGAGTAGTAGATTGTTCCTTAGGTTCTCATGTACTGGATTGGGCTCCTATCGTGTGTTGCAGCATCCGCTGCCGATGAATGCGCCGGAGTACAATGAAGACGACGGCATTCTCCGTTCCATCTTGGAGCATGTGAAGACGATAGCACAGAAGAGCGATGGCGTACCGTTGGTCCGTGTCATGAGAGGTGTATACAATGGCGCAGAGCGTATGGAGAGCTCTGAAAGGATTTCATGGTTCTAATGAATGCAGGATGAGTAGTAGATTGTTCTTTAGGTTCTCCTGTACTGACTTGGGCTTCTATCTTGTGTTGCAGCATCCGCTGCCGATGAATGCGCCGGAGTTCAATGACGACGACGGCGCTCTCCGTTTCATCTTGGAGCATGTGAAGACGAAAGCGCAGAAGAACGGTGGCGTACCGTTCGTCCGTGTCCAGAGAGGTGTATACACGAGCGCAGAGCGTTTGGAGAGCTCTGAAAGGATTTCATGGTTCTAATGAATGCAGGATGAGTAGAAGATTGTTCTTTAGGTTCTCCTGTACTGACGTGGGCTTCTATCTTGTGTTGCAGCATCCGCTGCCGAATGAGTGCGCCGGAGTTCAATGACGACGACGGCGTTCTCCGTTCCATCTTGGAGCATGTGAAGACGATAGTCCAGAAGAACGGTGGCGTACCGTTCGTCCGTGTCCAGAGAGGTGTATACACAGGCGCAGAGCATATGGAGATCTCTTAAAGGATTTCATGATTCTAATGAATGCAGGGTGAGTAGTAGATTGTTCCTTAGGTTCTCATGTACTAGATTGCGCTCCTATCGTGTGTTGCAGCATCCGCTGCCGAAAGAATGCGCCGGAGTTCAATGACGACGACGGCGTTCTCCGTTCCTTCTTAGAGCATGAAAGACAATAGTGCAGAAGAACAGTGGCGTACAGATTGTCCGGGTCCAGAGTGGTGTACACATTTGCGCAGAGCGTATGGAGAGCTCTGAAAAAATTTCATGGTTTTAATGAATGCAGGATGAGTAGTAGATTGTTCTTTAGGTTTTTCTGTACTAACTTGGGCTTCTACCTTGTGTTGCAGCATCCGCTGCCGAAGGAATGCGCCGGAGTTCGATGACGACGACGGCGTTCTCCGTTCCATCTTGGAGCATCTGAAGTCGAGAGTGCAGAAGAAAGGTGGCGTACAGATCGTCCGTGTCCAGAGAGGTGTACACATTTGCGCAGAGCGTATGGAGAGCTCTGAAAAAATTTCATGGCTCTATTGAATGCAGGATGACTAGTAGATTGTTCCTTAGATTCTCCTGTACTCACTTAGGCTCCTATCTTGTGTTGCAGCATCCGCTGCTGAAAGAATGCGCCGGATTTCAATGACGACGGCGGCGTTTTCCGTTCCTTCTTGGAGCATGTAAAGACGACAGTGATGAACGGTGGCGTACCGATCGTACGTGTCTAGAGAGGTGTATACACTGGCACAGAGTGTATGGGGAACTCTGAAAGGATTTCATGGTTCTGATGAATGCAGGATGAGTAGTAGATTGTTCTTTAGGTGTTTCTGTACTAACTTGGGCTTCTACCTTGTGTTGCACCATCCGGTGCCGAATGAATGCGCCAGAGTTCAATGACGACGACGGTGTTCTCCGTTCCATCTTGGAGCATGTGAAGACGATAGTGCAGAATAATGATGGCATACCGTTCGTCCGTGTCCAGAGAGGTGTATACACTTCCGCAGAGCGTATGGAGAGCTCTGAAAGGATTTCATGGTTCTAATGAATGCAGGGTGAGTAGTAGATTGTTCCTTGGGTTTTCCTGTACTGACTTGGGCTCCTATCTTGTGTTGCAGCATCCACTGCCGATGAATGCGTCGGAGTACAATGAAGACGACGGCGTTCTCCGTTCCATCTTGGAGCATGTGAAGACTATATTGCAAAAGAAGGGTGGCGTACAGATCGTCCGTGTCCAGAGAGGTGTATACACTGTCGCAGAGCGCATGGAGAGCTCTGAAAGGATTTCATGGTTCTAATGAATGCAGGATGAGTAGAAGATTGTTCTTTAGGTTCTCCTGTACTGACGTGGGCTTCTATCTTGTGTTGCAGCATCCGCTGCCGAATGAGTGCGCCGGAGTTCAATGACGACGACGGCGTTCTCTGTTCCATCTTGGAGCATGTGAAGACGATAGTCCAGAAGAACGGTGGCGTACCGTTCGTCCGTGTCCAGAGAGGTGTATACACAGGCGCAGAGCATATGGAGATCTCTTAAAGGATTTCATGATTCTAATGAATGCAGGGTGAGTAGTAGATTGTTGCTTAGGTTCTCATGTACTAGATTGTGCTCCTATCGTGTGTTGCAGCATCCGCTGCCGAAAGAATGCGCCGGAGTTCAATGACGACGACGGCGTTCTCCGTTCCTTCTTAGAGCATGAAAGACAGTAGTGCAGAACAACGGTGGCGTACAGATTGTCCGGGTCCAGAGTGGTGTACACATTTGCGCAGAGCGTATGGAGAGCTCTGAAAAAATTTCATGGTTTTAATGAATGCAGGATGAGTAGTAGATTGTTCTTTAGGTTTTTCTGTACTAACTTGGGCTTCTACCTTGTGTTGCAGCATCCGCTGCCGAAGGAATGCGCCGGAGTTCGATGACGACGACGGCGTTCTCCGTTCCATCTTGGAGCATCTGAAGTCGAGAGTGCAGAAGAACGGTGGCGTACAGATCGTCCGTGTCCAGAGAGGTGTACACATTTGCGCAGAGCGTATGGAGAGCTCTGAAAAAATTTCATGGCTCTATTGAATGCAGGATGACTAGTAGATTGTTCCTTAGATTCTCCTGTACTCACTTAGGCTCCTATCTTGTGTTGCAGCATCCGCTGCCGAAAGAATGCGCCGGATTTCAATGACGACGACGGCGTTTTCCGTTCCTTCTTGGAGCATGTAAAGACGACAGTGATGAACGGTGGCGTACCGATCGTACGTGTCCAGAGAGGTGTATACACTGGCACAGAGTGTATGGGGAACTCTGAAAGGATTTCATGGTTCTGATGAATGCAGGATGAGTAGTAGATTGTTCTTTAGGTGTTTCTGTACTAACTTGGGCTTCTACCTTGTGTTGCACCATCCGGTGCCGAATGAATGCGCCAGAGTTCAATGACGACGACGGTGTTCTCCGTTCCATCTTGGAGCATGTGAAGACGATAGTGCAGAAGAATGATGGCGTACCGTTCGTCCGTGTCCAGAGAGGTGTATACACTTCCGCAGAGCGTATGGAGAGCTCTGAAAGGATTTCATGGTTCTAATGAATGCAGGGTGAGTAGTAGATTGTTCCTTGGGTTCTCCTGTACTGACTTGGGCTCCTATCTTGTGTTGCAGCATCCACTGCCGATGAATGCGTCGGAGTACAATGAAGACGACGGCGTTCTCCGTTCCATCTTGGAGCATGTGAAGACTATATTGCAAAAGAAGAGTGGCGTACAGATCGTCCGTGTCCAGAGAGGTGTATACACTGGCGCAGAGCATATAGAGAGCTCTTAAAGGATTTCATGGTTCTAAGGAATGCAGGGTGAGTAGTAGATTGTTCCTTAGGTTCTCATGTACTGGATTGGGCTCCTATCGTGTGTTGCAGCATCCGCTGCCGATGAATGCGCCGGAGTACAATGAAGACGACGGCATTCTCCGTTCCATCTTGGAGCATGTGAAGACGATAGCACAGAAGAGCGATGGCGTACTGTTGGTCCGTGTCATGAGAGGTGTATACAATGGCGCAGAGCGTATGGAGAGCTCTGAAAGGATTTCATGGTTCTAATGAATGCAGGATGAGTAGTAGATTGTTCTTTAGGTTCTCCTGTACTGACTTGGGCTTCTATCTTGTGTTGCAGCATCCGCTGCCGATGAATGCGCCGGAGTTCAATGACGACGACGGCGCTCTCCGTTTCATCTTGGAGCATGTGAAGACGAAAGCGCAGAAGAACGGTGGCGTACCGTTCGTCCGTGTCCAGAGAGGTGTATACACGAGCGCAGAGCGTTTGGAGAGCTCTAAAAGGATTTCACGGTTCTAATGAATGCAGGATGAGTAGAAGATTGTTCTTTAGGTTCTCCTGTACTGACGTGGGCTTCTATCTTGTGTTGCAGCATCCGCTGCCGAATGAGTGCGCCGGAGTTCAATGACGACGACGGCGTTCTCCGTTCCATCTTGGAGCATGTGAAGACGATAGTCCAGAAGAACGGTGGCGTACCGTTCGTCCGTGTCCAGAGAGGTGTATACACAGGCGCAGAGCATATGGAGATCTCTTAAAGGATTTCATGATTCTAATGAATGCAGGGTGAGTAGTAGATTGTTCCTTAGGTTCTCATGTACTAGATTGCGCTCCTATCGTGTGTTGCAGCATCCGCTGCCGAAAGAATGCGCCGGAGTTCAATGACGACGACGGCGTTCTCCGTTCCTTCTTAGAGCATGAAAGACAATAGTGCAGAAGAACGGTGGCGTACAGATTGTCCGGGTACAGAGTGGTGTACACATTTGCGCAGAGCGTATGGAGAGCTCTGAAAAAATTTCATGGTTTTAATGAATGCAGGATGAGTAGTAGATTGTTCTTTAGGTTTTTCTGTACTAACTTGGGCTTCTACCTTGTGTTGCAGCATCCGCTGCCGAAGGAATGCGCCGGAGTTCGATGACGACGACGGCGTTCTCCGTTCCATCTTGGAGCATCTGAAGTCGAGAGTGCAGAAGAAAGGTGGCGTACAGATCGTCCGTGTCCAGAGAGGTGTACACATTTGCGCAGAGCGTATGGAGAGCTCTGAAAAAATTTCATGGCTCTATTGAATGCAGGATGACTAGTAGATTGTTCCTTAGATTCTCCTGTACTCACTTAGGCTCCTAACTTGTGTTGCAGCATCCGCTGCCGAAAGAATGCGCCGGATTTCAATGACGACGACGGCGTTTTCCGTTCCTTCTTGGAGCATGTAAAGACGACAGTGATGAACGGTGGCGTACCGATCGTACGTCTCTAGAGAGGTGTATACACTGGCACAGAGTGTATGGGGAACTCTGAAAGGATTTCATGGTTCTGATGAATGCAGGATGAGTAGTAGATTGTTCTTTAGGTGTTTCTGTACTAACTTGGGCTTCTACCTTGTGTTGCACCATCCGGTGCCGAATGAATGCGCCAGAGTTCAATGACGACGACGGTGTTCTCCGTTCCATCTTGGAGCATGTGAAGACGATAGTGCAGAAGAATGATGGCGTACCGTTCGTCCGTGTCCAGAGAGGTGTATACACTTCCGCAGAGCGTATGGAGAGCTCTGAAAGGATTTCATGGTTCTAATGAATGCAGGGTGAGTAGTAGATTGTTCCTTGGGTTCTCCTGTACTGACTTGGGCTCCTATCTTGTGTTGCAGCATCCACTGCCGATGAATGCGTCGGAGTACAATGAAGACGACGGCGTTCTCCGTTCCATCTTGGAGCATGTGAAGACTATATTGCAAAAGAAGGGTGGCGTACAGATCGTCCGTGTCCAGAGAGGTGTATACACTGTCGCAGAGCATATGGAGATCTCTTAAAGGATTTCATGATTCTAATGAATGCAGGGTGAGTAGTAGATTGTTCCTTAGGTTCTCATGTACTAGATTGCGCTCCTATCGTGTGTTGCAGCATCCGCTGCCGATGAATGCGCCGGAGTACAATGAAGACGACGGCATTCTCCGTTCCATATTGGAGCATGTGAAGACGATAGCACAGAAGAACGATGGCGTACCGTTCGTCCATGTCATGAGAGGTTTATCCACTGGCGCAGAGCGTATGGAGAGCTCTGAAAGGATTTCATGCTTCTAATGAATGCAGGATGAGTAGGAGATTGATCCTTCGGTTCTCCTGTACTGACTTGGGCTCCTATCTTGTGTTGCAGCATCCGCTGCCGAATGGATGCGAGGGAGTTCAATGACGACGACGGCACTCTCCGTTCCATCTTGGAGCATCTGAAGACCATAGTGGAGAAGAACTGTGGCGTACAGATCGTCCGTGTCCAGAGAGGTGTATACACTGGCGCAGAGCGTATGGACAGCTCTGAAAGGATTTCATGGTTGTAATGAATGCAGGATGAGTTGTAGATTGTTCTTTAGGTTCTCCTGTACTCACTTGGGCTTCTATCTTGTGTTGCAGCATTCGCTGCCGAATGATTGCGCCAGAGTTCAATGACGACGACGGCGTTCTCTGTTTCATCTTGGAGCATCTGAAGACGATAGTGCAGAAGAACGGGGGCGGACAGATCGTCCGTTTCCAGAGAGGTGTATACACTGTCGCAGAGCGTATGGAGAGCTCTTAAAGGATTTCATAGCTCTAATGAATGCAGGATGAGTAGTAGATTGTTCTTTATGTTCTCCTGTACTGATTGGGCGTCTACATTGTGTTGCACCATCCGGTGCCGAATGAATGCGCCGGAGTTCAATGAAGACGACGGCGTTCTTCGTTCCATCTTGGAGCATGTGAAGACTATAGTGCAGAAGAAGGGTGGCGTACAGATCGTCCGTGTCCAGAGAGGTGTATAGACTGTCGCAGAGCGCATGGAGAGCTCTGAAAGGATTTCATGGTTCTAATGAATGCAGGATGAGTAGTAGATTGTTCCTTACGTTCTCCTCTACTGACTTAGGTTCCTATCTTGTGTTGCAGCAGCCGCTGCCGAAAGAATACGCCGGAGTAAAATGATGACGACGGCGTTCTCCGTTTCTTCTTAGAGCATGTAAAGACAATAGTGCAGAAGAACGGTGGCGTACAGATTGTCCGTGTCCAGAGTGGTGTACACATTTGCGCAGAGCGTATGGAGAGCTCTGAAAAAATTTCATGGTTCTAATGAATGCAGGATGACTAGTAGATTGTTCCTTAGATTCTCCTGTACTGACTTAGGCTCCTATTGTGTGTTGCAGCATCCGCTGCCGAAAGAATGCGCCGGAGTTCAATGACGACGACGGCGTTCTCCGTTCCTTCTTGGAGCATGTAAAGACGACAGTGCAGATGAACGGTGGCGTACAGATCGTCCGTGTCCAGAGAGGTGTATACCCTGGCGCAGACTGTATGGAGAGCTCTGAAAGGATTTCATGGTTCTGATGAATGCAGGTTGAGTAGTAGATTGTTCTTTAGGTTTTCCTGTACTAACTTGGGCTTCTACTTGTGTTGCAGCATCCGCTGCCGAAGGAATGCGTCGGAGTTCGATGACGACGACGGCGTTCTCCGTTCCATCTTGGAGCATCTGAAGACGATAGTGCAGAAGAACGGTGGCGTACCGTTCGTCCGTGTCCAGAGAGGTGTATACACGGGCGCAGAGCGTATGGAGAGCTCTGAAAGGATTTCATGGTTCTAATGAATGCAGGATGAGTAGAAGATTGTTCTTTAGGTTCTCTTGTACTGACTTGGGCTTCTATCTTGTGTTGCAGCATCCGCTGCCGAATGAGTGCGCCGGAGTTCAATGACGACGACGGCGTTCTCCGTTCCATCTTGGAGCATGTGAAGACGATATTCCAGAAGAACGGTGGCGTACCGTTCGTCCGTGTCCAGAGAGGTGTATACACTGGCGCAGAGCATATGGAGATCTCTTAAAGGATTTCATGGTTCCAATGAATGCAGGGTGAGTAGTAGATTTTTGCTTAGGTTCTCATGTACTAGATTGGGCTCCTATCGTGTGTTGCAGCATCCGCTGCCGAATGAATGCGCCGGAGTTCAATGACGACGACGGCGTTCTCCGTTCCATCTTGGAGCATGTGAAGAGTATAGTGCAGAAGAAGGGTGGCGTACAGATCGCCCGTGTCCAGAGAGGTGTATACACTGTCGCAGAGCGAATGGAGAGCTCTGAAAAGATTTCATGGTTCTAATGAATGCGGGATGAGTAGTAGATTGTTCTTTAGGTTCTCCTGTACTGACTTGGGCTTCTATCTTGTGTTGCAGCATCCGCTGCCGATGAATGCGCCGGAGTTCAATGACGACAACGGCGTTCTCCGTTTCATCTTGGAGCATGTGAAGACGATAGTGCTGAAGAACGGTGGCGTACCATTCGTCCGTGTCCAGAGAGGTGTATACACTGGCGCAGAGCATATGGAGAGCTCTTAAAGGATTTCATGGTTCTAATGAATGCAGGGTGAGTAGTAGATTGTTCCTTAGGTTCTCATGTACTAGATTGGGCTCCTATCGTGTGTTGCAGCCACCGCTGCCGAATGAATGCGCCGGAGTTCAATGACGACGACGCCGTTCTCCGTTCCATCTTGGAGCATGTGAAGACTATAGTGCAGAAGAAGGGTGGCGTACAGATCGCCCGTGTCCAGATAGGTGTATACACTGTCGCAGAGCGTATGGAGAGCTCTGAAAAGATTTCATGGTTCTAAGGAATGCAGGGTGAGTAGTAGATTGTTCCTTAGGTTCTCATGTACTGGATTGGGCTCCTATCGTGTGTTGCAGCATCCGCTGCCGATGAATGCGCCGGAATACAATGAAGACGACGGCATTCTCCGTTCCATCTTGGAGCATGTGAAGACGATAGTGCAGAAGAACGGTGGCGTACCGTTCATCCGTGTCCGGACAGGTGTATACACGGGCGCAGAGCGTATGGAGAGCTCTGAAAGGATTTCATGGTTCTAATGAATGCAGGATGAGTAGTAGATTGTTCTTTAGGTTCTCCTGTACTGACTTGGGCTTCTATCTTGTGTTGCAGCATCCGCTGCCGAATGATTGCGCCGGAGTTCAATGGCGACGACGGCGTTCTCTGTTTAATCTTGGAGCATGTGAAGACGATAGTGCAGAAGAACGGTGGCGTACAGTTCGTCCGTGTCCAGAGAGGTGTATACACTGGCGCAGAGCATATGGAGAGCTCTTAAAGGATTTCATGGTGCTAATGAATGCAGGGTGAGTAGTAGATTGTTCCTTAGGTTCTCATGTACTAGATTGGGCTCCTATCGTGTTTGCAGCATCCGCTGCCGAATGAATGCGCCGGAGTTCAATGACGACGACGGCGTTCTCCGTTCCATCTTGGAGCATGTGAAGACTATAGTGCAGAAAAAGGGTGGCGTGAAGATCGTCCGTGTCCAGAGAGGTGTATACACTGGCGCAGAGCTTATGGAGAGCGCTGAACGGATTTCATGGTTCTAATGCATGCAGGATAAGTAGTAGATTGTTCCCTAGGTTCTCCTGTACTGACTTGGGCTCCTATAGTGTGTTGCAGCATCCGCTGCCGATGAATGCGCCGGAGTACAATGAAGACGACGGCGTTCTCCGTTCCATCTTGGAGCATGTGAAGACTATAGTGCAGAAGAAGTTTGGCGTAAAGATCGTCCGTGTCCAGAGAGGTGTATACACTGGCGCAGAGCTTATGGAGAGCGCTGAACGGATTTCATGGTTCTAATGCATGCAGGATAAGTAGTAGATTGTTCCCTAGGTTCTCCTGTACTGACTTGGGCTCCTATTTTGTGTTGCAGCATCCGCTGCCGAAAGAATGCGCCGGAGTTCAATGACGACGACGGCGTTCTCCGTTCCCTCTTGGAGCATGTAAAGACGACAGTGCAGATGAACGGTGGCGTACAGATCGTCCGTGTCCAGAGAGGTGTATACCCTGGCGCAGACTGTATGGAGAGCTCTGAAAGGATTTCATGGTTCTAATGAATGCAGGATGAGTAGTAGATTGTTCTTTAGGTTCTCCTGTACTGACTTGGGCTTCTATCTCGTGTTGCAGCATCCGCTGCCGATGAATGCGCCGGAGTTCAATGACGACGACGGCGTTCTCCGTTCCATCTTGGAGCATGTGAAGATAATACTGCTGATGAACGGTGGCTTACAGATCGTCCGTGTCCAGAGAGGTGTACATACTGTCGCAGAGCGTATGGAGAGCTCTGAAAGGATTTCATGGTTCTAATGAATGCAGGTTCAGTAGTAGATTGTTCTTTAGGTTCTACTGTACTGACATGGGCTTCTACATTGTGTTGCACCATCCGCTGCTGAATGAGTGCGCCGGAGTTCAATGACGACGATGGCGTTCTCCGTTCCATCTTGGAGCATGTGAAGACGATAGTGCAGAAGAACAGTGGCGTAACGTTCGTCAGTGTCCAGAGAGGTGTATACACTGGCGCAGAGCATATGGAGAGCTCTTAAAGGATTTCATGGTTCTAATGAATGCAGGGTGAGTAGTAGATTGTTCCTTAGGTTCTCATGTACTGGATTGGGCACCTATCGTGTGTTGCAGCATCCGCTGCCGAATGAATGCGCCGGAGTTCAATGACGACGACGGCGTTCTCCGTTCCATCTCGGAGCATGTGAAGACTATAGTGCAGAAGAAGGGTCGCGTACAGATCGTCCGTGTCCAGAGAGGTGTATACACTGTCGCAGAGCGTATGGAGAGCTCTTAAAGGATTTATGGTTCTAATGAATGCAGGATGAGTAGTAGATTGTTCCTTAGGTTCAATTATACTGACTTGGTCTCCTATCTTGTGTTGCAGCATCCACTGCCGAATTAATGCGCCGGAGTTCAATGACGACGACGGCGTTCTCCGTTCCATCTTGAAGCATGTGAAGACGATAGTGCAGAAGAACCGTGGCGTACTGATCGTCCGTGTCCAGAGAGGGGTATACACTGGCGCAGAACTATGGAGAGCTCTGAAAGGATTTCATGCTTCTAATGAATGCATGGTGAGTAGTAGATTGTTCCTTGGGTTCTCCTGTACTGACTTGGGCTCCTATCTTGTGTTGCAGCATGCACTGCCGATGAATGCGTCGGAGTACAATGAAGACGACGGCGTTCTCCTTTCCATCTTGGAGCATGTGAAGACTATAGTGCAGAAGAAGGGTGGCGTACAGATCGTCCGTGTCCAGAGATGTGTATACACTGTCGCAGAGCGCATGGAGAGCTCTGAAAGGATTTCATGGTTCTAATGAATGCAGGATGAGTAGTAGATTGTTCTTTAGGTTCTCCTGTACTGACTTGGGCTTCTATCTTGTGTTGCAGCATCCGCTGCCGATGAATGCGCCGGAGTTCAATGACGACGACGGCGTTCTCCGTTTCATCTTGGAGCATGTGAAGACGATAGTGCAGAAGAACGGTGGCGTACCGTTCGTCCGTGTCCAGAGAGGTGTATACACTGGCGCAGAGCATATGGAGAGCTCTTAAAGGATTTCATGGTTCTAAGGAATGCAGGGTGAGTAGTAGATTGTTCCTTAGGTTCTCATGTACTGGATTGGGCTCCTATCGTGTGTTGCAGCATCCGCTGCCGATGAATGCGCCGGAGTACAATGAAGACGACGGCATTCTCCGTTCCATCTTGGAACATATGAAGACGATAGCACAGCAGAGCGATGGCGTACCGTTCGTCCGTGTCATGAGAGGTGTATACACAGGCGCAGAGCATATGGAGATCTCTTAAAGGATTTCATGGTTCTAATGAATGCAGGGTGAGTAGTAGATTGTTCCTTAGGTTCTCATGTACTAGATTGCGCTCCTATCGTGTGTTGCAGCATCCGCTGCCGAATGAATGCGCCGGAGTTCAATGACGACGACGGCGTTCTCCGTTCGATCTTGGAGCATGTGAAGACTATAGTGCAGAAGAAGGGTGGCATACAGATCGCCCGTGTCCAGAGAGGTGTATACACTGTCGCAGAGCGCATGGAGAGCTCTGTAAAGATTTCATGGTTCTAATGCATGCAGGATGAGTAGTAGATTGTTCTTTAGGTTCTCCTGTACTGACTTGGGCTTCTATCTTGTGTTGCAGCATCCGCTGCCGATGAATGCGCCGGAGTTCAATGACGACAACGGCGTTCTCCGTTTCATCTTGGAGCATGCGAAGACGATAGTGCAGAAGAACGGTGGCGTACCATTCGTCCGTGTCCAGAGAGGTGTATACACTGGCGCAGAGCATATGGAGAGCTC
Source organism: Amblyomma americanum (assembly GCF_052857255.1). NCBI lineage: Eukaryota > Metazoa > Arthropoda > Arachnida > Ixodida > Ixodidae > Amblyomma > Amblyomma americanum. The sequence goes on from NC_135497.1 coordinate 286,416,833, forward strand.
TTAAAGGATTTCATGATTCTAATGAATGCAGGGTGAGTAGTAGATTGTTCCTTAGGTTCTCATGTACTAGATTGGGCTCCTATTGTGTGTTGCAGCATCTGCTGCCGAATGAATGCGCCGGAGTTCAATGACGACGACGGCGTTCTCCGTTCCATCTTGGAGCATGTGAAGACTATAGTGCAGAAGAAGGGTGGCGTACAGATCGCCCGTGTCTAGAGAGGTGTATACACTGTCGTAGAGCGTATGGAGCGCTCTGAAAGGATTTCATGGTTCTAAGGAATGCAGGGTGAGTAGTAGATTGTTCCTTAGGTTCTCATGTACTGGATTGGGCTCCTATCGTGTGTTGCAGCATCCGCTGCCGATGAATGCGCCGGAATACAATGAAGACGACGGCATTCTCCGTTCCATCTTGGAGCATGTGAAGACGATAGTGCAGAAGAACGGTGGCGTACCGTTCATCCGTGTCCGGAGAGGTGTATACACGGGCGCAGAGCGTATGGAGAGCTCTGAAAGGATTTCATGGTTCTAATGAATGCAGGATGAGTAGTAGATTGTTCTTTAGGTTCTCCTGTACTGACTTGGGCTTCTATCTTGTGTTGCAGCATCCGCTGCCGAATGATTGCGCCGGAGTTCAATGGCGACGACGGCGTTCTCCGTTCCATCTTGGAGCATGTGAAGATAATACTGCTGATGAACGGTGGCTTACAGATCGTCCGTGTCCAGAGAGGTGTACACACTGTCGCAGAGCGTATGGAGAGCTCTGAAAGGATTTCATGGTTCTAATGAATGCAGGTTGAGTAGTAGATTGTTCTTTAGGTTTTACTGTACTGACATGGGCTTCTACATTGTGTTGCACCATCCGCTGCTGAATGAGTGCGCCGGAGTTCAATGACGACGATGGCGTTCTCCGTTCCATCTTGGAGCATGTGAAGACGATAGTGCAGAAGAACAGTGGCGTAACGTTCGTCAGTGTCCAGAGAGGTGTATACACTGGCGCAGAGCATATGGAGAGTTCTTAAAGGATTTCATGGTTCTAATGAATGCAGGGTGAGTAGTAGATTGTTCCTTAGGTTCTCATGTACTGGATTGGGCACCTATCGTGTGTTGCAGCATCCGCTGCCGAATGAATGCGCCGGAGTTCAATGACGACGACGGCGTTCTCCGTTCCATCTCGGAGCATGTGAAGACTATAGTGCAGAAGAAGGGTCGCGTACAGATCGTCCGTGTCCAGAGAGGTGTATACACTGTCGCAGAGCGTATGGAGAGCTCTTAAAGGATTTATGGTTCTAATGAATGCAGGATGAGTAGTAGATTGTTCCTTAGGTTCAATTATACTGACTTGGTCTCATATCTTGTGTTGCAGCATCCACTGCCGAATTAATGCGCCGGAGTTCAATGACGACGACGGCGTTCCCCGTTCCATCTTGAAGCATGTGAAGACGATAGTGCAGAAGAACCGTGGCGTACTGATCGTCCGTGTCCAGAGAGGGGTATACACTGGCGCAGAACTATGGAGAGCTCTGAAAGGATTTCATGCTTCTAATGAATGCAGGGTGAGTAGTAGATTGTTCCTTGGGTTCTCCTGTACTGACTTGGGCTCCTATCTTGTGTTGCAGCATGCACTGCCGATAAATGCGTCGGAGTACAATGAAGACGACGGCGTTCTCCTTTCCATCTTGGAGCATGTGAAGACTATAGTGCAAAAGAAGGGTGGCGTACAGATCGTCCGTGTCCAGAGAGGTGTATACACTGTCGCAGAGCGCATGGAGAGCTCTGAAAGGATTTCATGGTTCTAATGAATGCAGGATGAGTAGTAGATTGTTCTTTAGGTTCTCCTGTACTGACTTGGGCTTCTATCTTGTGTTGCAGCATCCGCTGCCGATGAATGCGCCGGAGTTCAATGACGACGACGGCGTTCTCCGTTTCATCTTGGAGCATGTGAAGACGATAGTGCAGAAGAACGGTGGCGTACCGTTCGTCCGTGTCCAGAGAGGTGTATACACTGGCGCAGAGCATATGGAGAGCTCTTAAAGGATTTCATGGTTCTAAGGAATGCAGGGTGAGTAGTAGATTGTTCCTTAGGTTCTCATGTACTGGATTGGGCTCCTATCGTGTGTTGCAGCATCCGCTGCCGATGAATGCGCCGGAGTACAATGAAGACGACGGCATTCTCCGTTCCATCTTGGAACATATGAAGACGATAGCACAGCAGAGCGATGGCGTACCGTTCGTCCGTGTCATGAGAGGTGTATACAATGGCGCAGAGCGTATGGAGAGCTCTGAAAGGATTTCATGGTTCTAATGAATGCAGGATGAGTAGTAGATTGTTCTTTAGGTTCTCCTGTACATACTTGGGCTTCTATCTTGTGTTGCAGCATCCGCTGCCGATGAATACGCCGGAGTTCAATGACGACGACGGCGTTCTCCGTTTCATCTTGGAGCATGTGAAGACGATAGTGCAGAAGAACGGTGGCGTACCGTTCGTCCGTGTCCAGAGAGGTGTATACACGGGCGCAGAGCGTATGGAGAGCTCTGAAAGGATTTCATGGTTATAATGAATGCAGGATGAGTAGAAGATTGTTCTTTAGGTTCTCCTGTACTGACTTGGGCTTCTATCTTGTGTTGCAGCATCCGCTGCCGAATGAGTGCGCCGGAGTTCAATGACGACAACGGCGTTCTCCGTTTCATCTTGGAGCATGCGAAGACGATAGTGCAGAAGAACGGTGGCGTACCATTCGTCCGTGTCCAGAGAGGTGTATACACTGGCGCAGAGCATATGGAGAGCTCTTAAAGGATTTCATGATTCTAATGAATGCAGGGTGAGTAGTAGATTGTTCCTTAGGTTCTCATGTACTAGATTGGGCTCCTATTGTGTGTTGCAGCATCCGCTGCCGAATGAATGCGCCGGAGTTCAATGACGACGACGGCGTTCTCCGTTCCATCTTGGAGCATGTGAAGACTATAGTGCAGAAGAAGGGTGGCGTACAGATCGCCCGTGTCTAGAGAGGTGTATACACTGTCGTAGAGTGTATGGAGAGCTCTGAAAGGATTTCATGGTTCTAAGGAATGCAGGGTGAGTAGTAGATTGTTCCTTAGGTTCTCATGTACTGGATTGGGCTCCTATCGTGTGCTGCAGCATCCGCTGCCGATGAATGCGCCGGAATACAATGAAGATGACGGCATTCTCCGTTCCATCTTGGAGCATGTGAAGTCGATAGTGCAGAAGAACGTGGCGTACCGTTCATCCGTGTCCGGAGAGGTGTATACACGGGCGCAGAGCATATGGAGAGCTCTGAAAGGATTTCATGGTTCTAATGAATGCAGGATGAGTAGTAGATTGTTCTTTAGGTTCTCCTGTACTGACTTGGGCTTCTATCTTGTGTTGCAGCATCCGCTGCCGAAAGATTGCGCCGGAGTTCAATGGCGACGACGGCGTCCTCCGTTTAATCTTGGAGCATGTGAAGACGATAGTGCAGAAGAACGGTGGCGTACAGATCGTCCGTGTCCAGAGAGGTGTATACACTGGCGCAGAGCATATGGAGAGCTCTTAAAGGATTTCATGGTTCTAATGAATGCAGGGTGAGTAGTAGATTGTTCATTAGGTTCTCATGTACTAGATTGGGCTCCTAACGTGTTTGCAGCATCCGCTGCCGAATGAATGCGCCGAAGTTCAATGACGACGATGGCGTTCTCCGTTCCATCTTGGAGCATGTGAAGACTATAGTGCAGAAGAAGGGTGGCGTAAAGATCGTCCGTGTCCAGAGAGGTGCATACACTGGCGCAGAGCTTATGGAGAGCTCTGAAAGCATTTCATGGTTCTAATGAATGCAGGATGAGTAGTAGATTGTTCTTTAGGTTCTCCTGTACTGACTTGGGCTTCTATCTTGTGTTGCAGCATCCGCTGCTGAATGAGTGCGCCGGAGTTCAATGACGACGATGGCGTTCTCCGTTCCACCTTGAAGCATGTGAAGACGATAGTGCAGAAGAACTGTGGCGTACTGATCGTCCGTGTCCAGAGAGGGGTATACACTGGCGCAGAACTATGGAGAGCTCTGAAAGGATTTCATGGCTCTAATGAATGCAGGATGAGTAGTAGATTGTACCTTAGGTTCTCCTGTACTGACTTGGGCTCCTATATTGTGTCGCAGCATCCGCTGCCGAATGAATGCGCCGGAGTTCAATGACGACGACGGCGTTCTCCGTTCCATCTTGGAGCATGTGAAGACGATAGCGCAGAACGATGGCGTACCGTTCGTCCGTGTCCAGAGAGGTGTATACACTGGCGCAGAGCGTATGGAGAGCTCTGAAAGGATTTCATGCTTCTAATGAATGCAGGGTGAGTAGTAGATTGTTCCATGGGTTCTCCTGTACTGACTTGGGCTCCTATCTTGTGTTGCAGCATCCACTGCCGATGAATGCGTCGGAGTACAATGAAGACGACGGCGTTCTCCTTTCCATCTTGGAGCATGTGAAGACTATAGTGCAAAAGAAGGGTGGCGTACAGATCGTCCGTGTCCAGAGAGGTGTATACACTGTCGCAGAGCGCATGGAGAGCTCTGAAAGGATTTCATGGTTCTAATGAATGCAGGATGAGTAGTAGATTGTTCTTTAGGTTCTCCTGTACTGACTTGGGCTTCTATCTTGTGTTGCAGCATCCGCTGCCGATGAATGCGCCGGAGTTCAATGACGACGACGGCGTTCTCCGTTTCATCTTGGAGCATGTGAAGACGATAGTGCAGAAGAACGGTGGCGTACCGTTCGTCCGTGTCCAGAGAGGTGTATACACTGGCGCAGAGCATATGGAGAGCTCTTAAAGGATTTCATGGTTCTAAGGAATGCAGGGTGAGTAGTAGATTGTTCCTTAGGTTCTCATGTACTGGATTGGGCTCCTATCGTGTGTTGCAGCATCCGCTGCCGATGAATGCGCCGGAGTACAATGAAGACGACGGCATTCTCCGTTCCATCTTGGAACATATGAAGACGATAGCACAGCAGAGCGATGGCGTACCGTTCGTCCGTGTCATGAGAGGTGTATACAATGGCGCAGAGCGTATGGAGAGCTCTGAAAGGATTTCATGGTTCTAATGAATGCAGGATGAGTAGTAGATTGTTCTTTAGGTTCTCCTGTACATACTTGGGCTTCTATCTTGTGTTGCAGCATCCGCTGCCGATGAATACGCCGGAGTTCAATGACGACGACGGCGTTCTCCGTTTCATCTTGGAGCATGTGAAGACGATAGTGCAGAAGAACGGTGGCGTACCGTTCGTCCGTGTCCAGAGAGGTGTATACACGGGCGCAGAGCGTATGGAGAGCTCTGAAAGGATTTCATGGTTATAATGAATGCAGGATGAGTAGAAGATTGTTCTTTAGGTTCTCCTGTACTGACTTGGGCTTCTATCTTGTGTTGCAGCATCCGCTGCCGAATGAGTGCGCCGGAGTTCAATGACGACAACGGCGTTCTCCGTTTCATCTTGGAGCATGCGAAGACGATAGTGCAGAAGAACGGTGGCGTACCATTCGTCCGTGTCCAGAGAGGTGTATACACTGGCGCAGAGCATATGGAGAGCTCTTAAAGGATTTCATGATTCTAATGAATGCAGGGTGAGTAGTAGATTGTTCCTTAGGTTCTCATGTACTAGATTGGGCTCCTATTGTGTGTTGCAGCATCCGCTGCCGAATGAATGCGCCGGAGTTCAATGACGACGACGGCGTTCTCCGTTCCATCTTGGAGCATGTGAAGACTATAGTGCAGAAGAAGGGTGGCGTACAGATCGCCCGTGTCTAGAGAGGTGTATACACTGTCGTAGAGTGTATGGAGAGCTCTGAAAGGATTTCATGGTTCTAAGGAATGCAGGGTGAGTAGTAGATTGTTCCTTAGGTTCTCATGTACTGGATTGGGCTCCTATCGTGTGCTGCAGCATCCGCTGCCGATGAATGCGCCGGAATACAATGAAGATGACGGCATTCTCCGTTCCATCTTGGAGCATGTGAAGTCGATAGTGCAGAAGAACGTGGCGTACCGTTCATCCGTGTCCGGAGAGGTGTATACACGGGCGCAGAGCATATGGAGAGCTCTGAAAGGATTTCATGGTTCTAATGAATGCAGGATGAGTAGTAGATTGTTCTTTAGGTTCTCCTGTACTGACTTGGGCTTCTATCTTGTGTTGCAGCATCCGCTGCCGAAAGATTGCGCCGGAGTTCAATGGCGACGACGGCGTCCTCCGTTTAATCTTGGAGCATGTGAAGACGATAGTGCAGAAGAACGGTGGCGTACAGATCGTCCGTGTCCAGAGAGGTGTATACACTGGCGCAGAGCATATGGAGAGCTCTTAAAGGATTTCATGGTTCTAATGAATGCAGGGTGAGTAGTAGATTGTTCATTAGGTTCTCATGTACTAGATTGGGCTCCTAACGTGTTTGCAGCATCCGCTGCCGAATGAATGCGCCGAAGTTCAATGACGACGATGGCGTTCTCCGTTCCATCTTGGAGCATGTGAAGACTATAGTGCAGAAGAAGGGTGGCGTAAAGATCGTCCGTGTCCAGAGAGGTGCATACACTGGCGCAGAGCTTATGGAGAGCTCTGAAAGCATTTCATGGTTCTAATGAATGCAGGATGAGTAGTAGATTGTTCTTTAGGTTCTCCTGTACTGACTTGGGCTTCTATCTTGTGTTGCAGCATCCGCTGCTGAATGAGTGCGCCGGAGTTCAATGACGACGATGGCGTTCTCCGTTCCACCTTGAAGCATGTGAAGACGATAGTGCAGAAGAACTGTGGCGTACTGATCGTCCGTGTCCAGAGAGGGGTATACACTGGCGCAGAACTATGGAGAGCTCTGAAAGGATTTCATGGCTCTAATGAATGCAGGATGAGTAGTAGATTGTACCTTAGGTTCTCCTGTACTGACTTGGGCTCCTATATTGTGTCGCAGCATCCGCTGCCGAATGAATGCGCCGGAGTTCAATGACGACGACGGCGTTCTCCGTTCCATCTTGGAGCATGTGAAGACGATAGCGCAGAACGATGGCGTACCGTTCGTCCGTGTCCAGAGAGGTGTATACACTGGCGCAGAGCGTATGGAGAGCTCTGAAAGGATTTCATGCTTCTAATGAATGCAGGGTGAGTAGTAGATTGTTCCATGGGTTCTCCTGTACTGACTTGGGCTCCTATCTTGTGTTGCAGCATCCACTGCCGATGAATGCGTCGGAGTACAATGAAGACGACGGCGTTCTCCCTTCCATCTTGGAGCATGTGAAGACTATAGTGCAGAAGAAGGGTTGCGTACAGATCGTCCGTGTCCAGAGAGGTGTATACACTGTCGCAGAGCGCATGGAGAGCTCTGAAAGGATTTCATGGTTCTAATGAATGCAGGATGAGTAGTAGATTGTTCTTTAGGTTCTCCTGTACTGACTTGGGCTTCTATCTTGTGTTGCAGCATCCGCTGCCGATGAATACGCCGGAGTTCAATGACGACGACGGCGTTCTCCGTTTCATCTTGGAGCATGTGAAGACGATAGTGCAGAAGAACGGTGGCGTACCGTTCGTCCGTGTCCAGAGAGGTGTATACACGGGCGCAGAGCGTATGGAGAGCTCTGAAAGGATTTCATGGTTATAATGAATGCAGGATGAGTAGAAGATTGTTCTTTAGGTTCTCCTGTACTGACTTGGGCTTCTATCTTGTGTTGCAGCATCCGCTGCCGAATGAGTGCGCCGGAGTTCAATGACGACGACGGGGTTCTCCGTTCCATCTTGGAGCATGTGAAGACGAAAGCGCAGAAGAACGGTGGCGTACCGTTCGTCCGTGTCCAGAGAGGTGTATACACGAGCGCAGAGCGTTTGGAGAGCTCTGAAAGGATTTCATGGTTCTAATGAATGCAGGGTGAGTAGTAGATTGTTCCTTGTGTTCTCCTGTACTGACTTGGGCTCCTATCTTGTGTTGCAGCATCCACTGCCGATGAATGCGTCGGAGTACAATGAAGACGACGGCGTTCTCCGTTCCATCTTGGAGCATGTGAAGACTATATTGCAAAAGAAGGGTGGCGTACAGATCGTCCGTGTCCAGAGAGGTGTATACACTGGCGCAGAGCATATAGAGAGCTCTTAAAGGATTTCATGGTTCTAAGGAATGCAGGGTGAGTAGTAGATTGTTCCTTAGGTTCTCATGTACTGGATTGGGCTCCTATCGTGTGTTGCAGCATCCGCTGCCGATGAATGCGCCGGAGTACAATGAAGACGACGGCATTCTCCGTTCCATCTTGGAGCATGTGAAGACGATAGCACAGAAGAGCGATGGCGTACTGTTGGTCCGTGTCATGAGAGGTGTATACAATGGCGCAGAGCGTATGGAGAGCTCTGAAAGGATTTCATGGTTCTAATGAATGCAGGATGAGTAGTAGATTGTTCTTTAGGTTCTCCTGTACTGACTTGGGCTTCTATCTTGTGTTGCAGCATCCGCTGCCGATGAATGCGCCGGAGTTCAATGACGACGACGGCGCTCTCCGTTTCATCTTGGAGCATGTGAAGACGAAAGCGCAGAAGAACGGTGGCGTACCGTTCGTCCGTGTCCAGAGAGGTGTATACACGAGCGCAGAGCGTTTGGAGAGCTCTGAAAGGATTTCATGGTTCTAATGAATGCAGGATGAGTAGAAGATTGTTCTTTAGGTTCTCCTGTACTGACGTGGGCTTCTATCTTGTGTTGCAGCATCCGCTGCCGAATGAGTGCGCCGGAGTTCAATGACGACGACGGCGTTCTCCGTTCCATCTTGGAGCATGTGAAGACGATAGTCCAGAAGAACGGTGGCGTACCGTTCGTCCGTGTCCAGAGAGGTGTATACACAGGCGCAGAGCATATGGAGATCTCTTAAAGGATTTCATGATTCTAATGAATGCAGGGTGAGTAGTAGATTGTTCCTTAGGTTCTCATGTACTAGATTGCGCTCCTATCGTGTGTTGCAGCATCCGCTGCCGAAAGAATGCGCCGGAGTTCAATGACGACGACGGCGTTCTCCGTTCCTTCTTAGAGCATGAAAGACAATAGTGCAGAAGAACGGTGGCGTACAGATTGTCCGGGTCCAGAGTGGTGTACACATTTGCGCAGAGTGTATGGAGAGCTCTGAAAAAATTTCATGGTTTTAATGAATGCAGGATGAGTAGTAGATTGTTCTTTAGGTTTTTCTGTACTAACTTGGGCTTCTACCTTGTGTTGCAGCATCCGCTGCCGAAGGAATGCGCCGGAGTTCGATGACGACGACGGCGTTCTCCGTTCCATCTTGGAGCATCTGAAGTCGAGAGTGCAGAAGAAAGGTGGCGTACAGATCGTCCGTGTCCAGAGAGGTGTACACATTTGCGCAGAGCGTATGGAGAGCTCTGAAAAAATTTCATGGTTTTAATGAATGCAGGATGAGTAGTAGATTGTTCTTTAGGTTTTTCTGTACTAACTTGGGCTTCTACCTTGTGTTGCAGCATCCGCTGCCGAAGGAATGCGCCGGAGTTCGATGACGACGACGGCGTTCTCCGTTCCATCTTGGAGCATCTGAAGTCGAGAGTGCAGAAGAACGGTGGCGTACAGATCGTCCGTGTCCAGAGAGGTGTACACATTTGCGCAGAGCGTATGGAGAGCTCTGAAAAAATTTCATGGCTCTATTGAATGCAGGATGACTAGTAGATTGTTCCTTAGATTCTCCTGTACTCACTTAGGCTCCTATCTTGTGTTGCAGCTTCCGCTGCCGAAAGAATGCGCCGGATTTCAATGACGACGACGGCGTTTTCCGTTCCTTCTTGGAGCATGTAAAGACGACAGTGATGAACGGTGGCGTACCGATCGTACGTGTCCAGAGAGGTGTATACACTGGCACAGAGTGTATGGGGAACTCTGAAAGGATTTCATGGTTCTGATGAATGCAGGATGAGTAGTAGATTGTTCTTTAGGTGTTTCTGTACTAACTTGGGCTTCTACCTTGTGTTGCACCATCCGGTGCCGAATGAATGCGCCAGAGTTCAATGACGACGACGGTGTTCTCCGTTCCATCTTGGAGCATGTGAAGACGATAGTGCAGAAGAATGATGGCGTACCGTTCGTCCGTGTCCAGAGAGGTGTATACACTTCCGCAGAGCGTATGGAGAGCTCTGAAAGGATTTCATGGTTCTAATGAATGCAGGATGAGTAGTAGATTGTTCTTTAGCTTCTCCTGTACTGACTTGGGCTTCTATCTTGTGTTGCAGCATCCGTTGCCGATGCTTGCGCCGGACTACAATGAAGACGACGGCGTTCTCCGTTCCATATTGGAGCATGTGAAGACGATAGCACAGAAGAACGATGGCGTACCGTTCGTCCATGTCATGAGAGGTTTATCCACTGGCGCAGAGCGTATGGAGAGCTCTGAAAGGATTTCATGCTTCTAATGAATGCAGGATGAGTAGGAGATTGATCCTTCGGTTCTCCTGTACTGACTTGGGCTCCTATCTTGTGTTGCAGCATCCGCTGCCGAATGGATGCGAGGGAGTTCAATGACGACGACGGCACTCTCCGTTCCATCTTGGAGCATCTGAAGACCATAGTGGAGAAGAACTGTGGCGTACAGATCGTCCGTGTCCAGAGAGGTGTATACACTGGCGCAGAGCGTATGGACAGCTCTGAAAGGATTTCATGGTTGTAATGAATGCAGAATGAGTTGTAGATTGTTCTTTAGGTTCTCCTGTACTCACTTGGGCTTCTATCTTGTGTTGCAGCATTCGCTGCCGAATGATTGCGCCAGAGTTCAATGACGACGACGGCGTTCTCTGTTTCATCTTGGAGCATCTGAAGACGATAGTGCAGAAGAACGGGGGCGGACAGATCGTCCGTTTCCAGAGAGGTGTATACACTGTCGCAGAGCGTATGGAGAGCTCTTAAAGGATTTCATAGCTCTAATGAATGCAGGATGAGTAGTAGATTGTTCTTTATGTTCTCCTGTACTGATTGGGCGTCTACATTGTGTTGCACCATCCGGTGCCGCATGAATGCGCCGGAGTTCAATGAAGACGACGGCGTTCTTCGTTCCATCTTGGAGCATGTGAAGACTATAGTGCAGAAGAAGGGTGGCGTACAGATCGTCCGTGTCCAGAGAGGTGTATAGACTGTCGCAGAGCGCATGGAGAGCTCTGAAAGGATTTCATGGTTCTAATGAATGCAGGATGAGTAGTAGATTGTTCCTTACGTTCTCCTCTACTGACTTAGGTTCCTATCTTGTGTTGCAGCAGCCGCTGCCGAAAGAATACGCCGGAGTAAAATGATGACGACGGCGTTCTCCGTTTCTTCTTAGAGCATGTAAAGACAATAGTGCAGAAGAACGGTGGCGTACAGATTGTCCGTGTCCAGAGTGGTGTACACATTTGCGCAGAGCGTATGGAGAGCTCTGAAAAAATTTCATGGTTCTAATGAATGCAGGATGACTAGTAGATTGTTCCTTAGATTCTCCTGTACTGACTTAGGCTCCTATTGTGTGTTGCAGCATCCGCTGCCGAAAGAATGCGCCGGAGTTCAATGACGACGACGGCGTTCTCCGTTCCTTCTTGGAGCATGTAAAGACGACAGTGCAGATGAACGGTGGCGTACAGATCGTCCGTGTCCAGAGAGGTGTATACCCTGGCGCAGACTGTATGGAGAGCTCTGAAAGGATTTCATGGTTCTGATGAATGCAGGTTGAGTAGTAGATTGTTCTTTAGGTTTTCCTGTACTAACTTGGGCTTCTACTTGTGTTGCAGCATCCGCTGCCGAAGGAATGCGTCGGAGTTCGATGACGACGACGGCGTTCTCCGTTCCATCTTGGAGCATCTGAAGACGATAGTGCAGAAGAACGGTGGCGTACCGTTCGTCCGTGTCCAGAGAGGTGTATACACGGGCGCAGAGCGTATGGAGAGCTCTGAAAGGATTTCATGGTTCTAATGAATGCAGGATGAGTAGAAGATTGTTCTTTAGGTTCTCTTGTACTGACTTGGGCTTCTATCTTGTGTTGCAGCATCCGCTGCCGAATGAGTGCGCCGGAGTTCAATGACGACGACGGCGTTCTCCGTTCCATCTTGGAGCATGTGAAGACGATATTCCAGAAGAACGGTGGCGTACCGTTCGTCCGTGTCCAGAGAGGTGTATACACTGGCGCAGAGCATATGGAGATCTCTTAAAGGATTTCATGGTTCCAATGAATGCAGGGTGAGTAGTAGATTTTTGCTTAGGTTCTCATGTACTAGATTGGGCTCCTATCGTGTGTTGCAGCATCCGCCGCCGAATGAATGCGCCGGAGTTCAATGACGACGACGGCGTTCTCCGTTCCATCTTGGAGCATGTGAAGAGTATAGTGCAGAAGAAGGGTGGCGTACAGATCGCTCGTGTCCAGAGAGGTGTATACACTGTCGCAGAGCGAATGGAGAGCTCTGAAAAGATTTCATGGTTCTAATGAATGCGGGATGAGTAGTAGATTGTTCTTTAGGTTCTCCTGTACTGACTTGGGCTTCTATCTTGTGTTGCAGCATCCGCTGCCGATGAATGCGCCGGAGTTCAATGACGACAACGGCGTTCTCCGTTTCATCTTGGAGCATGTGAAGACGATAGTGCTGAAGAACGGTGGCGTACCATTCGTCCGTGTCCAGAGAGGTGTATACACTGGCGCAGAGCATATGGAGAGCTCTTAAAGGATTTCATGGTTCTAATGAATGCAGGGTGAGTAGTAGATTGTTCCTTAGGTTCTCATGTACTAGATTGGGCTCCTATCGTGTGTTGCAGCCACCGCTGCCGAATGAATGCGCCGGAGTTCAATGACGACGACGCCGTTCTCCGTTCCATCTTGGAGCATGTGAAGACTATAGTGCAGAAGAAGGGTGGCGTACAGATCGCCCGTGTCCAGATAGGTGTATACACTGTCGCAGAGCGTATGGAGAGCTCTGAAAAGATTTCATGGTTCTAAGGAATGCAGGGTGAGTAGTAGATTGTTCCTTAGGTTCTCATGTACTGGATTGGGCTCCTATCGTGTGTTGCAGCATCCGCTGCCGATGAATGCGCCGGAATACAATGAAGACGACGGCATTCTCCGTTCCATCTTGGAGCATGTGAAGACGATAGTGCAGAAGAACGGTGGCGTACCGTTCATCCGTGTCCGGACAGGTGTATACACGGGCGCAGAGCGTATGGAGAGCTCTGAAAGGATTTCATGGTTCTAATGAATGCAGGATGAGTAGTAGATTGTTCTTTAGGTTCTCCTGTACTGACTTGGGCTTCTATCTTGTGTTGCAGCATCCGCTGCCGAATGATTGCGCCGGAGTTCAATGGCGACGACGGCGTTCTCCGTTTAATCTTGGAGCATGTGAAGACGATAGTGCAGAAGAACGGTGGCGTACAGTTCGTCCGTGTCCAGAGAGGTGTATACACTGGCGCAGAGCATATGGAGAGCTCTTAAAGGATTTCATGGTGCTAATGAATGCAGGGTGAGTAGTAGATTGTTCCTTAGGTTCTCATGTACTAGATTGGGCTCCTATCGTGTTTGCAGCATCCGCTGCCGAATGAATGCGCCGGAGTTCAATGACGACGACGGCGTTCTCCGTTCCATCTTGGAGCATGTGAAGACTATAGTGCAGAAAAAGGGTGGCGTGAAGATCGTCCGTGTCCAGAGAGGTGTATACACTGGCGCAGAGCTTATGGAGAGCGCTGAACGGATTTCATGGTTCTAATGCATGCAGGATAAGTAGTAGATTGTTCCCTAGGTTCTCCTGTACTGACTTGGGCTCCTATAGTGTGTTGCAGCATCCGCTGCCGATGAATGCGCCGGAGTACAATGAAGACGACGGCGTTCTCCGTTCCATCTTGGAGCATGTGAAGACTATAGTGCAGAAGAAGTTTGGCGTAAAGATCGTCCGTGTCCAGAGAGGTGTATACACTGGCGCAGAGCTTATGGAGAGCGCTGAACGGATTTCATGGTTCTAATGCATGCAGGATAAGTAGTAGATTGTTCCCTAGGTTCTCCTGTACTGACTTGGGCTCCTATTTTGTGTTGCAGCATCCGCTGCCGAAAGAATGCGCCGGAGTTCAATGACGACGACGGCGTTCTCCGTTCCCTCTTGGAGCATGTAAAGACGACAGTGCAGATGAACGGTGGCGTACAGATCGTCCGTGTCCAGAGAGGTGTATACCCTGGCGCAGACTGTATGGAGAGCTCTGAAAGGATTTCATGGTTCTAATGAATGCAGGATGAGTAGTAGATTGTTCTTTAGGTTCTCCTGTACTGACTTGGGCTTCTATCTCGTGTTGCAGCATCCGCTGCCGATGAATGCGCCGGAGTTCAATGACGACGACGGCGTTCTCCGTTCCATCTTGGAGCATGTGAAGATAATACTGCTGATGAACGGTGGCTTACAGATCGTCCGTGTCCAGAGAGGTGTACATACTGTCGCAGAGCGTATGGAGAGCTCTGAAAGGATTTCATGGTTCTAATGAATGCAGGTTCAGTAGTAGATTGTTCTTTAGGTTCTACTGTACTGACATGGGCTTCTACATTGTGTTGCACCATCCGCTGCTGAATGAGTGCGCCGGAGTTCAATGACGACGATGGCGTTCTCCGTTCCATCTTGGAGCATGTGAAGACGATAGTGCAGAAGAACAGTGGCGTAACGTTCGTCAGTGTCCAGAGAGGTGTATACACTGGCGCAGAGCATATGGAGAGCTCTTAAAGGATTTCATGGTTCTAATGAATGCAGGGTGAGTAGTAGATTGTTCCTTAGGTTCTCATGTACTGGATTGGGCACCTATCGTGTGTTGCAGCATCCGCTGCCGAATGAATGCGCCGGAGTTCAATGACGACGACGGCGTTCTCCGTTCCATCTCGGAGCATGTGAAGACTATAGTGCAGAAGAAGGGTCGCGTACAGATCGTCCGTGTCCAGAGAGGTGTATACACTGTCGCAGAGCGTATGGAGAGCTCTTAAAGGATTTATGGTTCTAATGAATGCAGGATGAGTAGTAGATTGTTCCTTAGGTTCAATTATACTGACTTGGTCTCCTATCTTGTGTTGCAGCATCCACTGCCGAATTAATGCGCCGGAGTTCAATGACGACGACGGCGTTCTCCGTTCCATCTTGAAGCATGTGAAGACGATAGTGCAGAAGAACCGTGGCGTACTGATCGTCCGTGTCCAGAGAGGGGTATACACTGGCGCAGAACTATGGAGAGCTCTGAAAGGATTTCATGCTTCTAATGAATGCAGGGTGAGTAGTAGATTGTTCCTTGGGTTCTCCTGTACTGACTTGGGCTCCTATCTTGTGTTGCAGCATGCACTGCCGATGAATGCGTCGGAGTACAATGAAGACGACGGCGTTCTCCTTTCCATCTTGGAGCATGTGAAGACTATAGTGCAGAAGAAGGGTGGCGTACAGATCGTCCGTGTCCAGAGATGTGTATACACGGTCGCAGAGCGCATGGAGAGCTCTGAAAGGATTTCATGGTTCTAATGAATGCAGGATGAGTAGTAGATTGTTCTTTAGGTTCTCCTGTACTGACTTGGGCTTCTATCTTGTGTTGCAGCATCCGCTGCCGATGAATGCGCCGGAGTTCAATGACGACGACGGCGTTCTCCGTTTCATCTTGGAGCATGTGAAGACGATAGTGCAGAAGAACGGTGGCGTACCGTTCGTCCGTGTCCAGAGAGGTGTATACACTGGCGCAGAGCATATGGAGAGCTCTTAAAGGATTTCATGGTTCTAAGGAATGCAGGGTGAGTAGTAGATTGTTCCTTAGGTTCTCATGTACTGGATTGGGCTCCTATCGTGTGTTGCAGCATCCGCTGCCGATGAATGCGCCGGAGTACAATGAAGACGACGGCATTCTCCGTTCCATCTTGGAACATATGAAGACGATAGCACAGCAGAGCGATGGCGTACCGTTCGTCCGTGTCATGAGAGGTGTATACACAGGCGCAGAGCATATGGAGATCTCTTAAAGGATTTCATGGTTCTAATGAATGCAGGGTGAGTAGTAGATTGTTCCTTAGGTTCTCATGTACTAGATTGCGCTCCTATCGTGTGTTGCAGCATCCGCTGCCGAATGAATGCGCCGGAGTTCAATGACGACGACGGCGTTCTCCGTTCGATCTTGGAGCATGTGAAGACTATAGTGCAGAAGAAGGGTGGCGTACAGATCGCCCGTGTCCAGAGAGGTGTATACACTGTCGCAGAGCGCATGGAGAGCTCTGTAAAGATTTCATGGTTCTAATGCATGCAGGATGAGTAGTAGATTGTTCTTTAGGTTCTCCTGTACTGACTTGGGCTTCTATCTTGTGTTGCAGCATCCGCTGCCGATGAATGCGCCGGAGTTCAATGACGACAACGGCGTTCTCCGTTTCATCTTGGAGCATGCGAAGACGATAGTGCAGAAGAACGGTGGCGTACCATTCGTCCGTGTCCAGAGAGGTGTATACACTGGCGCAGAGCATATGGAGAGCTCTTAAAGGATTTCATGATTCTAATGAATGCAGGGTGAGTAGTAGATTGTTCCTTAGGTTCTCATGTACTAGATTGGGCTCCTATTGTGTGTTGCAGCATCTGCTGCCGAATGAATGCGCCGGAGTTCAATGACGACGACGGCGTTCTCCGTTCCATCTTGGAGCATGTGAAGACTATAGTGCAGAAGAAGGGTGGCGTACAGATCGCCCGTGTCTAGAGAGGTGTATACACTGTCGTAGAGCGTATGGAGCGCTCTGAAAGGATTTCATGGTTCTAAGGAATGCAGGGTGAGTAGTAGATTGTTCCTTAGGTTCTCATGTACTGGATTGGGCTCCTATCGTGTGTTGCAGCATCCGCTGCCGATGAATGCGCCGGAATACAATGAAGACGACGGCATTCTCCGTTCCATCTTGGAGCATGTGAAGACGATAGTGCAGAAGAACGGTGGCGTACCGTTCATCCGTGTCCGGAGAGGTGTATACACGGGCGCAGAGCGTATGGAGAGCTCTGAAAGGATTTCATGGTTCTAATGAATGCAGGATGAGTAGTAGATTGTTCTTTAGGTTCTCCTGTACTGACTTGGGCTTCTATCTTGTGTTGCAGCATCCGCTGCCGAATGATTGCGCCGGAGTTCAATGGCGACGACGGCGTTCTCCGTTCCATCTTGGAGCATGTGAAGATAATACTGCTGATGAACGGTGGCTTACAGATCGTCCGTGTCCAGAGAGGTGTACACACTGTCGCAGAGCGTATGGAGAGCTCTGAAAGGATTTCATGGTTCTAATGAATGCAGGTTGAGTAGTAGATTGTTCTTTAGGTTTTACTGTACTGACATGGGCTTCTACATTGTGTTGCACCATCCGCTGCTGAATGAGTGCGCCGGAGTTCAATGACGACGATGGCGTTCTCCGTTCCATCTTGGAGCATGTGAAGACGATAGTGCAGAAGAACAGTGGCGTAACGTTCGTCAGTGTCCAGAGAGGTGTATACACTGGCGCAGAGCATATGGAGAGTTCTTAAAGGATTTCATGGTTCTAATGAATGCAGGGTGAGTAGTAGATTGTTCCTTAGGTTCTCATGTACTGGATTGGGCACCTATCGTGTGTTGCAGCATCCGCTGCCGAATGAATGCGCCGGAGTTCAATGACGACGACGGCGTTCTCCGTTCCATCTCGGAGCATGTGAAGACTATAGTGCAGAAGAAGGGTCGCGTACAGATCGTCCGTGTCCAGAGAGGTGTATACACTGTCGCAGAGCGTATGGAGAGCTCTTAAAGGATTTATGGTTCTAATGAATGCAGGATGAGTAGTAGATTGTTCCTTAGGTTCAATTATACTGACTTGGTCTCATATCTTGTGTTGCAGCATCCACTGCCGAATTAATGCGCCAGAGTTCAATGACGACGACGGCGTTCCCCGTTCCATCTTGAAGCATGTGAAGACGATAGTGCAGAAGAACCGTGGCGTACTGATCGTCCGTGTCCAGAGAGGGGTATACACTGGCGCAGAACTATGGAGAGCTCTGAAAGGATTTCATGGCTCTAATGAATGCAGGATGAGTAGTAGATTGTACCTTAGGTTCTCCTGTACTGACTTGGGCTCCTATATTGTGTCGCAGCATCCGCTGCCGAATGAATGCGCCGGAGTTCAATGACGACGACGGCGTTCTCCGTTCCATCTTGGAGCATGTGAAGACGATAGCGCAGAACGATGGCGTACCGTTCGTCCGTGTCCAGAGAGGTGTATACACTGGCGCAGAGCGTATGGAGAGCTCTGAAAGGATTTCATGGTTCTAATGAATGCAGGATGAGTAGTAGATTGTTCTTTAGGTTCTCCTGTACTGACTTGGGCTTCTATCTTGTGTTGCAGCATCCGCTGCCGAAAGATTGCGCCGGAGTTCAATGGCGACGACGGCGTCCTCCGTTTAATCTTGGAGCATGTGAAGACGATAGTGCAGAAGAACGGTGGCGTACAGATCGTCCGTGTCCAGAGAGGTGTATACACTGGCGCAGAGCATATGGAGAGCTCTTAAAGGATTTCATGGTTCTAATGAATGCAGGGTGAGTAGTAGATTGTTCATTAGGTTCTCATGTACTAGATTGGGCTCCTAACGTGTTTGCAGCATCCGCTGCCGAATGAATGCGCCGAAGTTCAATGACGACGATGGCGTTCTCCATTCCATCTTGGAGCATGTGAAGACTATAGTGCAGAAGAAGGGTGGCGTAAAGATCGTCCGTGTCCAGAGAGGTGCATACACTGGCGCAGAGCTTATGGAGAGCTCTGAAAGCATTTCATGGTTCTAATGAATGCAGGATGAGTAGTAGATTGTTCTTTAGGTTCTCCTGTACTGACTTGGGCTTCTATCTTGTGTTGCAGCATCCGCTGCTGAATGAGTGCGCCGGAGTTCAATGACGACGATGGCGTTCTCCGTTCCACCTTGAAGCATGTGAAGACGATAGTGCAGAAGAACTGTGGCGTACTGATCGTCCGTGTCCAGAGAGGGGTATACACTGGCGCAGAACTATGGAGAGCTCTGAAAGGATTTCATGGCTCTAATGAATGCAGGATGAGTAGTAGATTGTACCTTAGGTTCTCCTGTACTGACTTGGGCTCCTATATTGTGTCGCAGCATCCGCTGCCGAATGAATGCGCCGGAGTTCAATGACGACGACGGCGTTCTCCGTTCCATCTTGGAGCATGTGAAGACGATAGCGCAGAACGATGGCGTACCGTTCGTCCGTGTCCAGAGAGGTGTATACACTGGCGCAGAGCGTATGGAGAGCTCTGAAAGGATTTCATGCTTCTAATGAATGCAGGGTGAGTAGTAGATTGTTCCATGGGTTCTCCTGTACTGACTTGGGCTCCTATCTTGTGTTGCAGCATCCACTGCCGATGAATGCGTCGGAGTACAATGAAGACGACGGCGTTCTCCCTTCCATCTTGGAGCATGTGAAGACTATAGTGCAGAAGAAGGGTTGCGTACAGATCGTCCGTGTCCAGAGAGGTGTATACACTGTCGCAGAGCGCATGGAGAGCTCTGAAAGGATTTCATGGTTCTAATGAATGCAGGATGAGTAGTAGATTGTTCTTTAGGTTCTCCTGTACTGACTTGGGCTTCTATCTTGTGTTGCAGCATCCGCTGCCGATGAATACGCCGGAGTTCAATGACGACGACGGCGTTCTCCGTTTCATCTTGGAGCATGTGAAGACGATAGTGCAGAAGAACGGTGGCGTACCGTTCGTCCGTGTCCAGAGAGGTGTATACACGGGCGCAGAGCGTATGGAGAGCTCTGAAAGGATTTCATGGTTATAATGAATGCAGGATGAGTAGAAGATTGTTCTTTAGGTTCTCCTGTACTGACTTGGGCTTCTATCTTGTGTTGCAGCATCCGCTGCCGAATGAGTGCGCCGGAGTTCAATGACGACAACGGGGTTCTCCGTTCCATCTTGGAGCATGTGAAGACGATAGTCCAGAAGAACGGTGGCGTACCGTTCGTCCGTGTCCAGAGAGGTGTATACACAGGCGCAGAGCATATGGAGATCTCTTAAAGGATTTCATGGTTCTAATGAATGCAGGGTGAGTAGTAGATTGTTCCTTAGGTTCTCATATACTAGATTGCGCTCCTATCGTGTGTTGCAGCATCCGCTGCCGAATGAATGCGCCGGAGTTCCATGACGACGACGAAGTTCTCCGTTCGATCTTGGAGCATGTGAAGACTATAGTGCAGAAGAAGGGTGGCGTACAGATCGCCCGTCTCTAGAGAGGTGTATACACTGTCGCAGAGCGCATGGAGAGCTCTGTAAAGATTTCATGGTTCTAATGCATGCAGGATGAGTAGTAGATTGTTCTTTAGGTTCTCCTGTACTGACTTGGGCTTCTATCTTGTGTTGCAGCATCCGCTGCCGATGAATGCGCCGGAGTTCAATGACGACAACGGCGTTCTCCGTTTCATCTTGGAGCATGCGAAGACGATAGTGCAGAAGAACGGTGGCGTACCATTCGTCCGTGTCCAGAGAGGTGTATACACTGGCGCAGAGCATATGGAGAGCTCTTAAAGGATTTCATGATTCTAATGAATGCAGGGTGAGTAGTAGATTGTTCCTTAGGTTCTCATGTACTAGATTGGGCTCCTATTGCGTGTTGCAGCATCCGCTGCCGAATGAATGCGCCGGAGTTCAATGACGACGACGGCGTTCTCCGTTCCATCTTGGAGCATGTGAAGACTATAGTGCAGAAGAAGGGTGGCGTACAGATCGCCCGTGTCTAGAGAGGTGTATACACTGTCGTAGAGCGTATGGAGAGCTCTGAAAGTATTTCATGGTTCTAAGGAATGCAGGGTGAGTAGTAGATTGTTCCTTAGGTTCTCATGTACTGGATTGGGCTCCTATCGTGTGTTGCAGCATCCGCTGCCGATGAATGCGCCGGAATACAATGAAGACGACGGCATTCTCCGTTCCATCTTGGAGCATGTGAAGTCGATAGTGCAGAAGAACGGTGGCGTACCGTTCATCTGTGTCCGGAGAGGTGTATACACGGGCGCAGAGCGTATGGAGAGCTCTGAAAGGATTTCATGGTTCTAATGAATGCAGGATGAGTAGTATATTGTTCTTTATGTTCTCCTGTACTGACTTGGGCTTCTATCTTGTGTTGCAGCATCCGCTGCCGAATGATTGCGCCGGAGTTCAATGGCGACGACGGCGTCCTCCGTTTAATCTTGGAGCATGTGAAGACGATAGTGCAGAAGAACGGTGGCGTACAGATCGTCCGTGTCCAGAGAGGTGTATACACTGGCGCAGAGCATATGGAGAGCTCTTAAAGGATTTCATGGTTCTAATGAATGCAGGGTGAGTAGTAGATTGTTCATTAGGTTCTCATGTACTAGATTGGGCTCCTAACGTGTTTGCAGCATCCGCTGCCGAATGAATGCGCCGGAGTTCAATGACGACGATGGCGTTCTCCGTTCCATCTTGGAGCATGTGAAGACTATAGTGCAGAAGAAGGGTGGCGTAAAGATCGTCCGTGTCCAGAGAGGGGCATACACTGGCGCAGAGCTTATGGAGAGCTCTGAAAGCATTTCATGGTTCTAATGAATGCAGGATGAGTAGTAGATTGTTCTTTAGGTTCTCCTGTACTGACTTGGGCTTCTATCTTGTGTTGCAGCATCCGCTGCCGATGAATGCGCCGGAGTTCAATGACGACGACGGCGTTCTCCGTTTCATCTTGGAGCATGTGAAGACGATAGTGCAGAAGAACGGTGGCGTACCGTTCGTCCGTGTCCAGAGAGGTGTATACACTGGCGCAGAGCATATGGAGAGCTCTTAAAGGATTTCATAGTACTAAGGAATGCAGGGTGAGCAGTACAATGTTCTTTATGTTCTCCTGTACTGACTTGGGCTCCTATCTTGTGTTGCAGCATCCGCTGCCGATGCTTGCGCCGGACTACAATGAAGACGACGGCGTTCTCCGTTCCATATTGGAGCATGTGAAGACGATAGCACAGAAGAACGATGGCGTACCGTTCGTCCGTGTCATGAGACGTGTATACACTGGCGCAGAGCGTATGGAGAGCTCTGAAAGGATTTCATCCTTCTAATGAATGCAGGATGAGTAGGAGATTGATCCTTCGGTTCTCCTGTACTGACTTGGGCTCCTATCTTGTGTTGCAGCATCCGCTGCCGAATGAATGCGAGGGAGTTCAATGACGACGACGGCACTCTCCGTTACATCTTGGTGCATCTGAAGACCATAGTGGAGAAGAACGGTGGCGTACAGATTGTCCGTGTCCAGAGTGGTGTACACATTTGCGCAGAGCGTATGGAGAGCTCTGAAAAAATTTCATGGTTCTAATGAATGCAGGATGACTAGTAGATTGTTCCTTAGATTCTCCTGTACTGACTTAGGCTCCTATTTTGTGTTGCAGCATCCGCTGCCGAAAGAATGCGCGGGAGTTCAATGACGACGACGGCGTTCTCCGTTCCTTCTTGGAGCATGTAAAGACGACAGTGCAGATGAACGGTGGCGTACAGATCGTCCGTGTCCAGAGAGGTGTATACCCTGGCGCAGACTGTATGGAGAGCTCTGAAAGGATTTCATGGTTCTGATGAATGCAGGATGAGTAGTAGATTGTTCTTTAGGTTTTCCTGTACTAACTTGGGCTTCTACTTGTGTTGCAGCATCCGCTGCCGAAGGAATGCGCCGGAGTTCGATGACGACGACGGCGTTCTCCGTTCCATCTTGGAGCATCTGAAGACGATAGCACAGAAGAGCGATGGCGTACCGTTCGTCCGTGTCATGAGAGGTGTATACAATGGCGCAGAACGTATGGAGAGCTCTGAAAGGATTTCATGGTTCTAATGAATGCAGGACGAGTAGTAGATTGTTCTTTAGGTTCTCCTGTACTGACTTGGGCTTCTATCTCGTGTTGCAGCATCCGCTGGCGATGAATGCGCCGGAGTTCAATGACGACGACGGCGTTCTCCGTTTCATCTTGGAGCATGTGAAGACGATAGTGCAGAAGAACGGTGGCGTACCGTTCGTCCGTGTCCAGAGAGGTGTATACACTGGCGCAGAGCATATGGAGAGCTCTTAAAGGATTTCATAGTTCTAAGGAATGCAGGGTGAGCAGT
Source organism: Amblyomma americanum (assembly GCF_052857255.1). NCBI lineage: Eukaryota > Metazoa > Arthropoda > Arachnida > Ixodida > Ixodidae > Amblyomma > Amblyomma americanum. The sequence goes on from NC_135497.1 coordinate 286,439,920, forward strand.
ACAATGTTCTTTATGTTCTCCTGTACTGACTTGGGCTCCTATCTTGTGTTGCAGCATCCGCTGCCGATGCTTGCGCCGGACTACAATGAAGACGACGGCGTTCTCCGTTCCATATTGGAGCATGTGAAGACGATAGCACAGAAGAACGATGGCGTACCGTTCGTCCGTGTCATGAGACGTGTATACACTGGCGCAGAGCGTATGGAGAGCTCTGAAAGGATTTCATGCTTCTAATGAATGCAGGATGAGTAGGAGATTGATCCTTCGGTTCTCCTGTACTGACTTGGGCTCCTATCTTGTGTTGCAGCATCCGCTGCCGAATGAATGCGAGGGAGTTCAATGACGACGACGGCACTCTCCGTTCCATCTTGGAGCATCTGAAGACCATAGTGGAGAAGAACTGTGGCGTACAGATCGTCCGTGTCCAGAGAGGTGTATACACTGGCGCAGAGCGTATGGACAGCTCTGAAAGGATTTCATGGTTGTAATGAATGCAGGATGAGTAGAAGATTGTTCTTTAGGTTCTCCTGTACTGACTTGCGCTTCTATCTTGTGTTGCAGCATCCGCTGCCGAATGATTGCGCCAGAGTTCAATGACGACGACGGCGTTCTCTGTTTCATCTTGGAGCATCTGAAGACGATAGTGCAGAAGAACGGTGGCGTACCGTTCGTCCGTGTCCAGAGAGGTGTATACACGGGCGCAGAGCGTATGGAGAGCTCTGAAAGGATTTCATGGTTCTAATGAATGCAGGATGAGTAGAAGATTGTTCTTTAGGTTCTCCTGTACTGACTTGCGCTTCTATCTTGTGTTGCAGCATCCGCTGCCGAATGAGTGCGCCGGAGTTCAATGACGACGACGGCGTTCTCCGTTCCATCTTGGAGCATGTGAAGACGATAGTCCAGAAGAACGGTGGCGTACCGTTCGTCCGTGTCCAGAGAGGTGTATACACTGGCGCAGAGCATATGGAGATCTCTTAAAGGATTTCATGGTTCCAATGAATGCAGGGTGAGTAGTAGATTATTCCTTAGGTTCTCATGTACTAGATTGGGCTCCTATCGTGTGTTGCAGCATCCGCTGCCGAATGAATGCGCCGGAGTTCAATGACGACGACGGCGTTCTCCGTTCCACCTTGGAGCATGTGAAGACTATAGTGCAGAAGAAGGGTGGCGAACAGATCGCCCGTGTCCAGAGAGGTGTATACACTGTCGCAGAGCGAATGGAGAGCTCTGAAAAGATTTCATGGTTCTAATGAATGCAGGATGAGTAGTAGATTGTTCTTTAGGTTCTCCTGTACTGACTTGGGCTTCTATCTTGTGTTGCAGCATCCGCTGCCGATGAATGCGCCGGAGTTCAATGACGAGAACGGCGTTCTCCGTTTCATCTTGGAGCATGTGAAGACGATAGTGCAGAAGAACGGTGGCGTACCATTCGTCCGTGTCCAGAGAGGTGTATACACTGGCGCAGAGCATATGGAGAGCTCTTAAAGGATTTCATGGTTCTAATGAATGCAGGGTGAGTAGTAAATTGTTCCTTAGGTTCTCATGTACTAGATTTTGCTCCTATCGTGTGTTGCAGCCTCCGCTGCCGAAAGAATGCGCCGGAGTTCAATGACGACGACGGCGTTCTCCGTTCCATCTTGGAGCATGTGAAGACTATAGTGCAGAAGAAGGGTGGCGTACAGATCGCCCGTGTCCAGAGAGGTGTATACACTGTCGCAGAGCGTATGGAGAGCTCTGAAAAGATTTCATGGTTCTAAGGAATGCAGGGTGAGTAGTAGATTGTTCCTTAGGTTCTCATGTACTGGATTGGGCTCCTATCGTGTGTTGCAGCATCCGCTGCCGATGAATGCGCCGGAATACAATGAAGACGACGGCATTCTCCGTTCCATCTTGGAGGATGTGAAGACGATAGTGCAGAAGAACGGTGGCGTACCGTTCATCCGTGTCCGGACAGGTGTATACACGGGCGCAGAGCGTATGGAGAGCTCTGAAAGGATTTCATGGTTCTAATGAATGCAGGATGAGTAGTAAATTGTTCTTTAGGTTCTCCTGTACTGACTTGGGCTTCTATCTTGTGTTGCAGCATCCGCTGCCGAATGATTGCGCCGGAGTTCAATGGCGACGACGGCGTTCTCCGTTTAATCTTGGAGCATGTGAAGACGATAGTGCAGAAGAACGGTGGCGTACAGTTCGTCCGTGCTCAGAGAGGTGTATACACTGGCGCAGAGCATATGGAGAGCTCTTAAAGGATTTCATGGTTCTAATGAATGCAGGGTGAGTAGTAGATTGTTCCTTAGGTTCTCATGTACTAGATTGGGCTCCTATCGTGTTTGCAGCATCCGCTGCCGAATGAATGCGCCGGAGTTCAATGACGACGACGGCGTTCTCCGTTCCATCTTGGAGCATGTGAAGACTATAGTGCAGAAAAAGGGTGGCGTAAAGATCGTCCGTGTCCAGAGAGGTGTATACACTGGCCCAGAGCTTATGGAGAGCGCTGAACGGATTTCATGGTTCTAATACATGCAGGATAAGTAGTAGATTGTTCCCTAGGTTCTCCTGTACTGACTTGGGCTCCTATAGTGTGTTGCAGCATCCGCTGCCGATGAATGCGCCGGAGTACAATGAAGACGACGGCGTTCTCCGTTCCATCTTGGAGCATGTGAAGACGATAGCACAGAAGAATGATGGCGTACCGTTCGTCTGTGTCCAGAGAGGTGTATACACCGGCGCAGAGCGTATGGAGAGCTCTGAAAGGATTTCATGGTTCTAATGAATGCAGGATGAGTAGCAGATTGTTCTTTAGGTTCTCCTGTACTGACTTGGGCTTCTATCTTGTGTTGCAGCATCCGCTGCTGAATGAGTGCGCCGGAGTTCAATGACGACGATGGCGTTCTCCATTCCATCTTGGAGCATGTGAAGACGATAGTGCAGAAGAACAGTGGCGTAACGTTCGTTCGTGTCCAGAGAGGTGTATACACTGGCGCAGAGCAAATGGAGAGTTCTTAAACGATTTCATGGTTCTAATGAATGCAGGGTGAGTAGTAGATTGTTCCTTAGGTTCTCATGTACTGGATTGGGCTCCTATCGTGTGTTGCAGCATCCGCTGCCGAATGAATGCGCCGGAGTTCAATGACGACGACGGCGTTCTCCGTTCCATCTTGGAGAATGTGAAGACGATAGTGCAGAAGAACGGTGGCGTACCGTTCGTCCGTGTCCAGAGATGTGTATACACTGGCGCAGAGCATATGGAGAGCTCTTAAAGGATTTCATGGTTCTAATGAATGCAGGGTGAGTAGTAGATTGTTCCTTAGGTTCTCATGTACTGGATTGGGCACCTATCGTGTGTTGCAGCATCCGCTGCCGAATGAATGCGCCGGAGTTCAATGACGATGACGGCGTTCTCCGTTTCATCTCGGAGCATGTGAAGACTATAGTGCAGAAGAAGGGTGGCGTACAGATCGTCCGTGTCCAGAGAGGTGTATACACTGTCGCAGAGCGTATGGAGAGCTCTTAAAGGATTTATGGTTCTAATGAATGCAGGATGAGTTGTAGATTGTTCCTTAGGTTCACTTACACTGACTTGGTCTCCTATCTTGTGTTGCAGCATCCACTGCCGAATTAATACGCCGGAGTTCAATGACGACGACGGCGTTCTACGTTCCTTCTTGAAGCATGTGAAGACGATAGTGCAGAAGAACCGTGGCGTACTGATCGTCCGTGTCCAGAGAGGGGTATACACTGGCGCAGGAGTACGAAGAGCTCTGAAAGGATTTCATGGCTGTAATGAATGCAGGATGAGTAGTAGATTGTACCTTAGGTTCTCCTGTACTGACTTGGGCTCCTATATTGTGTCGCAGCATCCGCTGCCAAATGAATGCGCCGGAGTTCAATTACGACGACGGCGTTCTCCGTTCCATCTTGGAGCATGTGAAGACGATAGCGCAGAACGATGGCGTACCGTTCGTCCGTGTCCAGAGAGGTGTATACACTGGCGCAGAGCGTATGGAGAGCTCTGAAAGGATTTCATGCTTCTAATGAATGCAGGGGGAGTAGTAGATTGTTCCTTGGGTTTTCCTGTACTGACTTGGGCTCCTATCTTGTGTTGCAGCATCCACTGCCGATGAATGCGTCGGAGTACAATGAAGACGACGGCGTTCTCCTTTCCATCTTGGAGCATGTGAAGACTATAGTGCAGAAGAAGGGTGGCGTACAGATGGTCCGTGTCCAGAGAGGTGTATACACTGTCGCAGAGCGCATGGAGAGCTCTGAAAGGATTTCATGGTTCTAATGAATGCAGGATGAGTAGTAGATTGTTCTTTAGGTTCTCCGGTACTGACTTGGGCTGCTATCTTGTGTTGCAGCATCCGCTGCCGATGAATGCGCCGGAGTTCAATGACGACGACGGCGTTCTCCGTTCCATCTTGGAGCATGTGAAGACGATAGCACAGAAGAACGATGGCGTACCGTTCGTCCGTGTCCAGAGAGGTGTATACACTGGCGCAGAGCGTATGGAGAGCTCTGAAAGCATTTCATGGTTCTAATGAATGCAGGATGAGTAGTAGATTGTTATTTAGGTTCTCCTGTACTGACATGGGCTTCTATCTTGTGCTGCAGCATCCGCTGCCGAATGAGTGCGCCGGAGTTCAATGACGACGACGGCGTTCTCCGTTCCATCTTGGAGCATGTGAAGACGATAGTGCAGAAGAACGGTGGCGTACCGTTCGTCCGTGTCCAGAGAGGTGTATACACTGGCGCAGAGCATATGAAGAGCTCTTAAAGGATTTCATGGTTCTAATGAATGCAGTATGAGTAGTAGACTGTTCCTTAGGTTCTCCTCTACTGACTTAGGCTCCTATCTTGTGTTGCAGCATCCGCTGCCGAAAGAATGCGCCGGAGTTCAATGACGACGACGGCGTACTCTGTTCCTTCTTAGAGCATGTAAACACAATAGTGCAGAAGAACGGTGGCGTACAGATTGTCCGGGTCCAGAGTGGTGTACACATTTGCGCGGAGCGTATAGAGAGCTCTGAAAGGATTTCATGGTTCTAATGAATGCAGGATGAGTAGTAGATTGTTCCTTAGGTTGTCTTGTATTGATTTGGGCTCCTATCTTGTGTTGCAGCATCCGCTGGCGATTGAATGCGCCGGAGTTCAATGACGACAACGGCGTTCTCCGTTCCTTCTTAGTGCATGTAAAGACAATAGTGCAGAAGAACGGTGGCGTACAGATTGTCCGTGTCCAGAGTGGTGTACACATTTGCGCAGAGCGTATGGAGAGCTCTGAAAACATTTCATTGTTCTAATGAATGCAGGATGACTAGTAGATTGTTCCTTAGATTCTCCTGTACTCACTTAGGCTCCTATCTTGTGTTGCAGCATCCGCTGCCGAAAGAATGCGCCGGATTTCACTGACGACGACGGCGTTTTCCGTTCCTTCTTGGAGCATGTAAAGACGACTGTGATGAACGGTGGCGTACCGATCGTACGTGTCCAGAGAGGTGTATACACTGGCACAGAGTGTATGGGGAACTCTGCAAGGATCTCATGGTTCTGATGAATGCAGGATGAGTAGTAGATTGTTCTTTAGGTCTTTCTGTACTAACTTTTGCTTCTACCTTGTGTTGCAGCATCCGCTGCCGAAGGAATGCGCCGGAGTTCGATGACGACGACGGCGTTCTCCGTTCCATCTTGGAGCATCTGAAGTCGACAGTGCAGAAGAACGGTGGCGTACAGATCGTCCGTGTCCAGAGAGGGGTATACACTGGCGCAAAACTATGGAGAGCTCTGAAAGGATTTCATGGGTCTAATGAATGCAGGATGAGTAGTAGATTGTTCCTTAGATTCTCCTGTACTCACTTAGGCTCCTATCTTGTGTTGCAGCATCCGCTGCCGAAAGAATGCGCCGGAGTTCAATGACGACGACGGCGTTCTCCGTTCCTTCTTGGAGCATGTAAAGACGACAGTGCAGATGAACGGTGGCGTACAGATCGTCCGTGTCCAGAGAGGTGTATACACTGGCGCAGAGTGTATGGAGAGCTCTGAAATTATTTCATGGTTCTGATGAATGCAGGATGAGTAGTAGATTGTTCTTTAGGTTTTTCTGTACTAACTTGGGCTTCTACCTTGTGTTGCAGCATCCGCTGCCGAATGAATGCGCCGGAGTTCAATGACGACGACGGCGTTCTCCGTTCCATCTTGAAGCATGTGAAGACGATAGTGCAGAAGAACCGTGACGTACTGATCGTCCGTGTCCAGAGAGGGGTATACACTGGCGCAGAACTATGGAGAGCCTTGAAAGGATTTCATGGCTCTAATGAATGCAGGATGAGTAGTAGATTGTACCTTAGGTGCTCCTGTACTGACTTGGGCTCCTTTATTGTGTCGCAGCATCCGCTGCCGAATGAATGCGCTGCAGTTCATTGACGACGACGGCGTTCTCCGTTCCATCTTGGAGCATGTGAAGACGATAGCGCAGAAGAACGATGGCGTACCGTTCGTCCGTGTCCAGAGAGGTGTATACACTGGCGCAGAGCGTATGGAGAGCTCTGAAAGGATTTCATGCTTCTAATGAATGCAGGATGTGTAGTAGATTGATCCTTAGGTTCTCCTGTACTGACTTGGGCTCCTATCTTGTGTTGCAGCATCCGCTGCCGAATGAATGCGAGGGAGTTCAATGACGACGACGGCGCTCTGCGTTCCATCTTGGAGCATCTGAAGACGATAGTGGAGAAGAACTGTGGCGTACCGTTCGTCCGTGTCCAGAGAGGTGTATACACTTCCGCAGAGCGTATGGAGAGCTCTGAAAGGATTTCATGGTTCTAATGAATGCAGGGTGAGTAGTAGATTGTTCCTTGGGTTCTCCTGTACTGACTTGGGCTCCTATCTTGTGTTGCAGCATCCACTGCCGATAAATGCGTCGGAGTACAATGAAGACGACGGCGTTCTCCATTCCATCTTGGAGCATGTGAAGACTATAGTGCAGAAGAAGGGTGGCGTACAGATCGTCCGTGTCCAGAGAGGTGTATACACTGTCGCAGAGCGCATGGAGAGCTCTGAAAGGATTTCATGGTTCTAATGAATGCAGGGTGAGTAGTAGATTGTTCTTTAGGTTCTCCTGTACTGACTTGGGCTTCTATCTTGTGTTGCAGCATCCGCTGCCGATGAATGCGCCGGAGTTCAATGACGACGACGGCGTTCTCCGTTTCATCTTGGAGCATGTGAAGACGATAGTGCAGAAGAACGGTTGCGTACCGTTCGTCCGTGTCCAGAGAGGTGTATACACTGGCGCAGAGCATATGGAGAGCTCTTAAAGGATTTCATAGTTCTAAGGAATGCAGGGTGAGTAGTAGATTGTTCCTTAGGTTCTCATGTACTGGATTGGGCTCCTATTGTGTGTTGCAGCATCCGCTGCCGATGAATGCGCCGGAGTACAATGAAGACGACGGCGTTCTCCGTTCCATCTTGGAGCATGTGAAGACGATAGCACAGAAGAACGATGGCGTACCGTTCGTCCGTGTCCAGAGAAGTGTATACACTGGCGCAGAGCGTATAGAGAGCTCTGAAAGGATTTCATGGTTCTAATGAATGCAGGATGAGTAGTAGATTGTTCCTTAGGTTGTCTTGTATTGATTTGGGCTCCTATCTTGTGTTGCAGCATCCGCTGGCGATTGAATGCGCCGGAGTTCAATGACGACAACGGCGTTCTCCGTTCCTTCTTAGAGCATGTAAAGACAATAGTGCAGAAGAACGGTGGCGTACAGATTGTCCGTGTCCAGAGTGGTGTACACATTTGCGCAGAGCGTATGGAGAGCTCTGAAAACATTTCATTGTTCTAATGAATGCAGGATGACTAGTAGATTGTTCCTTAGATTCTCCTGTACTCACTTAGGCTCCTATCTTGTGTTGCAGCATCCGCTGCCGAAAGAATGCGCCGGATTTCACTGACGACGACGGCGTTTTCCGTTCCTTCTTGGAGCATGTAAAGACGACTGTGATGAACGGTGGCGTACCGATCGTACGTGTCCAGAGAGGTGTATACACTGGCACAGAGTGTATGGGGAACTCTGCAAGGATCTCATGGTTCTGATGAATGCAGGATGAGTAGTAGATTGTTCTTTAGGTCTTTCTGTACTAACTTTTGCTTCTACCTTGTGTTGCAGCATCCGCTGCCGAAGGAATGCGCCGGAGTTCGATGACGACGACGGCGTTCTCCGTTCCATCTTGGAGCATCTGAAGTCGACAGTGCAGAAGAACGGTGGCGTACAGATCGTCCGTGTCCAGAGAGGGGTATACACTGGCGCAAAACTATGGAGAGCTCTGAAAGGATTTCATGGGTCTAATGAATGCAGGATGAGTAGTAGATTGTTTCTTAGATTCTCCTGTACTCACTTAGGCTCCTATCTTGTGTTGCAGCATCCGCTGCCGAAAGAATGCGCCGGAGTTCAATGACGACGACGGCGTTCTCCGTTCCTTCTTGGAGCATGTAAAGACGACAGTGCAGATGAACGGTGGCGTACAGATCGTCCGTGTCCAGAGAGGTGTATACACTGGCGCAGAGTGTATGGAGAGCTCTGAAATTATTTCATGGTTCTGATGAATGCAGGATGAGTAGTAGATTGTTCTTTAGGTTTTTCTGTACTAACTTGGGCTTCTACCTTGTGTTGCAGCATCCGCTGCCGAATGAATGCGCCGGAGTTCAATGACGACGACGGCGTTCTCCGTTCCATCTTGAAGCATGTGAAGACGATAGTGCAGAAGAACCGTGACGTACTGATCGTCCGTGTCCAGAGAGGGGTATACACTGGCGCAGAACTATGGAGAGCCTTGAAAGGATTTCATGGCTCTAATGAATGCAGGATGAGTAGTAGATTGTACCTTAGGTGCTCCTGTACTGACTTGGGCTCCTTTATTGTGTCGCAGCATCCGCTGCCGAATGAATGCGCCGCAGTTCATTGACGACGACGGCGTTCTCCGTTCCATCTTGGAGCATGTGAAGACGATAGCGCAGAAGAACGATGGCGTACCGTTCGTCCGTGTCCAGAGAGGTGTATACACTGGCGCAGAGCGTATGGAGAGCTCTGAAAGGATTTCATGCTTCTAATGAATGCAGGATGTGTAGTAGATTGATCCTTAGGTTCTCCTGTACTGACTTGGGCTCCTATCTTGTGTTGGAGCATCCGCTGCCGAATGAATGCGAGGGAGTTCAATGACGACGACGGCGCTCTGCGTTCCATCTTGGAGCATCTGAAGACGATAGTGGAGAAGAACTGTGGCGTACCGTTCGTCCGTGTCCAGAGAGGTGTATACACTTCCGCAGAGCGTATGGAGAGCTCTGAAAGGATTTCATGGTTCTAATGAATGCAGGGTGAGTAGTAGATTGTTCCTTGGGTTCTCCTGTACTGACTTGGGCTCCTATCTTGTGTTGCAGCATCCACTGCCGATAAATGCGTCGGAGTACAATGAAGACGACGGCGTTCTCCATTCCATCTTGGAGCATGTGAAGACTATAGTGCAGAAGAAGGGTGGCGTACAGATCGTCCGTGTCCAGAGAGGTGTATACACTGTCGCAGAGCGCATGGAGAGCTCTGAAAGGATTTCATGGTTCTAATGAATGCAGGGTGAGTAGTAGATTGTTCTTTAGGTTCTCCTGTACTGACTTGGGCTTCTATCTTGTGTTGCAGCATCCGCTGCCGATGAATGCGCCGGAGTTCAATGACGACGACGGCGTTCTCCGTTTCATCTTGGAGCATGTGAAGACGATAGTGCAGAAGAACGGTTGCGTACCGTTCGTCCGTGTCCAGAGAGGTGTATACACTGGCGCAGAGCATATGGAGAGCTCTTAAAGGATTTCATAGTTCTAAGGAATGCAGGGTGAGTAGTAGATTGTTCCTTAGGTTCTCATGTATTGGATTGGGCTCCTATCGTGTGTTGCAGCATCCGCTGCCGATGAATGCGCCGGAGTACAATGAAGACGACGGCGTTCTCCGTTCCATCTTGGAGCATGTGAAGACGATAGCACAGAAGAACGATGGCGTACCGTTCGTCCGTGTCCAGAGAAGTGTATACACTGGCGCAGAGCGTATGGAGAGCTCTGAAAGCATTTCATGGTTCTAATGAATGCAGGATGAGTAGTAGATTGTTCTTTAGGCTCTCCTGTACTTACTTGGGCTTCTATCTTGTGCTGCAGCATCCGCTGCCGAATGAGTGCGCCGGAGTTCAATGACGACGACGGCGTTCTCCGTTCCATCTTGGAGCATGTGAAGGCGATAGTGCAGGAGAACGGTGGCGTACCGTTCGTCCGTGTCCAGAGAGGTGTATACACTGGCGCAGAGCATATGGAGAGCTCTTAAAGGATTTCATGGTTCTAATGAATGCAGTATGAGTAGTAGATTGTTCCTTAGGTTCTCCTCTACTGACTTAGGCTCCTATCTTGTGTTGCAGCATCCGCTGCCGAAAGAATGCGCCGGAGTTCAATGCCGACGACGGCGTTCTCCGTTCCTTCTTAGAGCATGTAAAGACAATAGTGCAGAAGAACGGTGGCATACAGATTTTCCGTGTCCAGAGTGGTGTACACATTTCCGCAGAGCGTATGGAGAGCTCTGAAAAAATTTCATGGTTCTAATGAATGCAGGATGACTAGTAGATTGTTCCTTAGATTCTCCTGTACTGACTTAGGCTCCTATTTTGTGTTGCAGCATCCGCTGCCGAAAGAATGCGCCGGAGTTCAATGACGACGACGGCGTTCTTCGTTCCTTCTTGGAGCATGTAAAGTCGACAGTGCAGATGAACGGTCGCGTACAGATCGTCCGTGTCCAGAGAGGTGTATACACTGGCGCAGTGTGTATGGAGTGCTCTGAAAGGATTTCATGGTTCTAATGAATGCAGGATGAGTAGTAGATTGCTCTTTAGGTTCTCCTGTACTGACTTGGGCTTCTATCTTCGGTTGCAGCATCCGCTGCCGAATGAATGCGCCGGAGTTCAATGACGACGACGGCGTTCTTCGTTTCATCTTGGAGCATGTGAAGACGATAGCGCAGAAGAACGATGGCGTACCATTCGTCCGTGTCCAGAGAGGTGTATACACTGGCGCAGAGCGTATGGAGAGCTCTGAAAGGATTTCATGCTTCTAATGAATGCAGGATGAGTAGAAGATTGTTCTTTAGGTTCTCCTGTACTGACTTGCGCTTCTATCTTGTGTTGCAGCATCCGCTGCCGAATGATTGCGCCAGAGTTCAATGACGACGACGGCGTTCTCTGTTTCATCTTGGAGCATCTGAAGACGATAGTGCAGAAGAACGGTGGCGTACCGTTCGTCCGTGTCCAGAGATGTGTATACACGGGCGCAGAGCGTATGGAGAGCTCTGAAAGGATTTCATGGTTCTAATGAATGCAGGATGAGTAGAAGATTGTTCTTTAGGTTCTCCTGTACTGACTTGCGCTTCTATCTTGTGTTGCAGCATCCGCTGCCGAATGAGTGCGCCGGAGTTCAATGACGACGACGGCGTTCTCCGTTCCATCTTGGAGCATGTGAAGACGATAGTCCAGAAGAACGGTGGCGTACCGTTCGTCCGTGTCCAGAGAGGTGTATACACTGGCGCAGAGCATATGGAGATCTCTTAAAGGATTTCATGGTTCCAATGAATGCAGGGTGAGTAGTAGATTATTCCTTAGGTTCTCATGTACTAGATTGGGCTCCTATCGTGTGTTGCAGCATCCGCTGCCGAATGAATGCGCCGGAGTTCAATGACGACGACGGCGTTCTCCGTTCCACCTTGGAGCATGTGAAGACTATAGTGCAGAAGAAGGGTGGCGAACAGATCGCCCGTGTCCAGAGAGGTGTATACACTGTCGCAGAGCGAATGGAGAGCTCTGAAAAGATTTCATGGTTCTAATGAATGCAGGATGAGTAGTAGATTGTTCTTTAGGTTCTCCTGTACTGACTTGGGCTTCTATCTTGTGTTGCAGCATCCGCTGCCGATGAATGCGCCGGAGTTCAATGACGAGAACGGCGTTCTCCGTTTCATCTTGGAGCATGTGAAGACGATAGTGCAGAAGAACGGTGGCGTACCATTCGTCCGTGTCCAGAGAGGTGTATACACTGGCGCAGAGCATATGGAGAGCTCTTAAAGGATTTCATGGTTCTAATGAATGCAGGGTGAGTAGTAAATTGTTCCTTAGGTTCTCATGTACTAGATTTTGCTCCTATCGTGTGTTGCAGCCTCCGCTGCCGAATGAATGCGCCGGAGTTCAATAACGACGACGACGGCGTTCTCCGTTCCATCTTGGAGCATGTGAAGACTATAGTGCAGAAGAAGGGTGGCGTACAGATCGCCCGTGTCCAGAGAGGTGTATACACTGTCGCAGAGCGTATGGAGAGCTCTGAAAAGATTTCATGGTTCTAAGGAATGCAGGGTGAGTAGTAGATTGTTCCTTAGGTTCTCATGTACTGGATTGGGCTCCTATCGTGTGTTGCAGCATCCGCTGCCGATGAATGCGCCGGAATACAATGAAGACGACGGCATTCTCCGTTCCATCTTGGAGGATGTGAAGACGATAGTGCAGAAGAACGGTGGCGTACCGTTCATCCGTGTCCGGACAGGTGTATACACGGGCGCAGAGCGTATGGAGAGCTCTGAAAGGATTTCATGGTTCTAATGAATGCAGGATGAGTAGTAAATTGTTCTTTAGGTTCTCCTGTACTGACTTGGGCTTCTATCTTGTGTTGCAGCATCCGCTGCCGAATGATTGCGCCGGAGTTCAATGGCGACGACGGCGTTCTCCGTTTAATCTTGGAGCATGTGAAGACGATAGTGCAGAAGAACGGTGGCGTACAGTTCGTCCGTGCTCAGAGAGGTGTATACACTGGCGCAGAGCATATGGAGAGCTCTTAAAGGATTTCATGGTTCTAATGAATGCAGGGTGAGTAGTAGATTGTTCCTTAGGTTCTCATGTACTAGATTGGGCTCCTATCGTGTTTGCAGCATCCGCTGCCGAATGAATGCGCCGGAGTTCAATGACGACGACGGCGTTCTCCGTTCCATCTTGGAGCATGTGAAGACTATAGTGCAGAAAAAGGGTGGCGTAAAGATCGTCCGTGTCCAGAGAGGTGTATACACTGGCCCAGAGCTTATGGAGAGCGCTGAACGGATTTCATGGTTCTAATGCATGCAGGATAAGTAGTAGATTGTTCCCTAGGTTCTCCTGTACTGACTTGGGCTCCTATAGTGTGTTGCAGCATCCGCTGCCGATGAATGCGCCGGAGTACAATGAAGACGACGGCGTTCTCCGTTCCATCTTGGAGCATGTGAAGACGATAGCACAGAAGAATGATGGCGTACCGTTCGTCTGTGTCCAGAGAGGTGTATACACTGGCGCAGAGCGTATGGAGAGCTCTGAAAGGATTTCATGGTTCTAATGAATGCAGGATGAGTAGCAGATTGTTCTTTAGGTTCTCCTGTACTGACTTGGGCTTCTATCTTGTGTTGCAGCATCCGCTGCTGAATGAGTGCGCCGGAGTTCAATGACGACGATGGCGTTCTCCATTCCATCTTGGAGCATGTGAAGACGATAGTGCAGAAGAACAGTGGCGTAACGTTCGTTCGTGTCCAGAGAGGTGTATACACTGGCGCAGAGCAAATGGAGAGTTCTTAAACGATTTCATGGTTCTAATGAATGCAGGGTGAGTAGTAGATTGTTCCTTAGGTTCTCATGTACTGGATTGGGCTCCTATCGTGTGTTGCAGCATCCGCTGCCGAATGAATGCGCCGGAGTTCAATGACGACGACGGCGTTCTCCGTTCCATCTTGGAGAATGTGAAGACGATAGTGCAGAAGAACGGTGGCGTACCGTTCGTCCGTGTCCAGAGATGTGTATACACTGGCGCAGAGCATATGGAGAGCTCTTAAAGGATTTCATGGTTCTAATGAATGCAGGGTGAGTAGTAGATTGTTCCTTAGGTTCTCATGTACTGGATTGGGCACCTATCGTGTGTTGCAGCATCCGCTGCCGAATGAATGCGCCGGAGTTCAATGACGATGACGGCGTTCTCCGTTTCATCTCGGAGCATGTGAAGACTATAGTGCAGAAGAAGGGTGGCGTACAGATCGTCCGTGTCCAGAGAGGTGTATACACTGTCGCAGAGCGTATGGAGAGCTCTTAAAGGATTTATGGTTCTAATGAATGCAGGATGAGTTGTAGATTGTTCCTTAGGTTCACTTACACTGACTTGGTCTCCTATCTTGTGTTGCAGCATCCACTGCCGAATTAATACGCCGGAGTTCAATGACGACGACGGCGTTCTACGTTCCTTCTTGAAGCATGTGAAGACGATAGTGCAGAAGAACCGTGGCGTGCTGATCGTCCGTGTCCAGAGAGGGGTATACACTGGCGCAGGAGTACGAAGAGCTCTGAAAGGATTTCATGGCTGTAATGAATGCAGGATGAGTAGTAGATTGTACCTTAGGTTCTCCTGTACTGACTTGGGCTCCTATATTGTGTCGCAGCATCCGCTGCCAAATGAATGCGCCGGAGTTCAATGACGACGACGGCGTTCTCCGTTCCATCTTGGAGCATGTGAAGACGATAGCGCAGAACGATGGCGTACCGTTCGTCCGTGTCCAGAGAGGTGTATACACTGGCGCAGAGCGTATGGAGAGCTCTGAAAGGATTTCATGCTTCTAATGAATGCAGGGGGAGTAGTAGATTGTTCCTTGGGTTTTCCTGTACTGACTTGGGCTCCTATCTTGTGTTGCAGCATCCACTGCCGATGAATGCGTCGGAGTACAATGAAGACGACGGCGTTCTCCTTTCCATCTTGGAGCATGTGAAGACTATAGTGCAGAAGAAGGGTGGCGTACAGATGGTCCGTGTCCAGAGAGGTGTATACACTGTCGCAGAGCGCATGGAGAGCTCTGAAAGGATTTCATGGTTCTAATGAATGCAGGATGAGTAGTAGATTGTTCTTTAGGTTCTCCGGTACTGACTTGGGCTGCTATCTTGTGTTGCAGCATCCGCTGCCGATGAATGCGCCGGAGTTCAATGACGACGACGGCGTTCTCCGTTCCATCTTGGAGCATGTGAAGACGATAGCACAGAAGAACGATGGCGTACCGTTCGTCCGTGTCCAGAGAGGTGTATACACTGGCGCAGAGCGTATGGAGAGCTCTGAAAGCATTTCATGGTTCTAATGAATGCAGGATGAGTAGTAGATTGTTATTTAGGTTCTCCTGTACTGACATGGGCTTCTATCTTGTGCTGCAGCATCCGCTGCCGAATGAGTGCGCCGGAGTTCAATGACGACGACGGCGTTCTCCGTTCCATCTTGGAGCATGTGAAGACGATAGTGCAGAAGAACGGTGGCGTACCGTTCGTCCGTGTCCAGAGAGGTGTATACACTGGCGCAGAGCATATGAAGAGCTCTTAAAGGATTTCATGGTTCTAATGAATGCAGTATGAGTAGTAGACTGTTCCTTAGGTTCTCCTCTACTGACTTAGGCTCCTATCTTGTGTTGCAGCATCCGCTGCCGAAAGAATGCGCCGGAGTTCAATGACGACGACGGCGTACTCTGTTCCTTCTTAGAGCATGTAAACACAATAGTGCAGAAGAACGGTGGCGTACAGATTGTCCGGGTCCAGAGTGGTGTACACATTTGCGCGGAGCGTATAGAGAGCTCTGAAAGGATTTCATGGTTCTAATGAATGCAGGATGAGTAGTAGATTGTTCCTTAGGTTGTCTTGTACTCACTTAGGCTCCTATCTTGTGTTGCAGCATCCGCTGCCGAAAGAATGCGCCGGATTTCACTGACGACGACGGCGTTTTCCGTTCCTTCTTGGAGCATGTAAAGACGACTGTGATGAACGGTGGCGTACCGATCGTACGTGTCCAGAGAGGTGTATACACTGGCACAGAGTGTATGGGGAACTCTGCAAGGATCTCATGGTTCTGATGAATGCAGGATGAGTAGTAGATTGTTCTTTAGGTCTTTCTGTACTAACTTTTGCTTCTACCTTGTGTTGCAGCATCCGCTGCCGAAGGAATGCGCCGGAGTTCGATGACGACGACGGCGTTCTCCGTTCCATCTTGGAGCATCTGAAGTCGACAGTGCAGAAGAACGGTGGCGTACAGATCGTCCGTGTCCAGAGAGGGGTATACACTGGCGCAAAACTATGGAGAGCTCTGAAAGGATTTCATGGGTCTAATGAATGCAGGATGAGTAGTAGATTGTTCCTTAGATTCTCCTGTACTCACTTAGGCTCCTATCTTGTGTTGCAGCATCCGCTGCCGAAAGAATGCGCCGGAGTTCAATGACGACGACGGCGTTCTCCGTTCCTTCTTGGAGCATGTAAAGACGACAGTGCAGATGAACGGTGGCGTACAGATCGTCCGTGTCCAGAGAGGTGTATACACTGGCGCAGAGTGTATGGAGAGCTCTGAAATTATTTCATGGTTCTGATGAATGCAGGATGAGTAGTAGATTGTTCTTTAGGTTTTTCTGTACTAACTTGGGCTTCTACCTTGTGTTGCAGCATCCGCTGCCGAATGAATGCGCCGGAGTTCAATGACGACGACGGCGTTCTCCGTTCCATCTTGAAGCATGTGAAGACGATAGTGCAGAAGAACCGTGACGTACTGATCGTCCGTGTCCAGAGAGGGGTATACACTGGCGCAGAACTATGGAGAGCCTTGAAAGGATTTCATGGCTCTAATGAATGCAGGATGAGTAGTAGATTGTACCTTAGGTGCTCCTGTACTGACTTGGGCTCCTTTATTGTGTCGCAGCATCCGCTGCCGAATGAATGCGCCGCAGTTCATTGACGACGACGGCGTTCTCCGTTCCATCTTGGAGCATGTGAAGACGATAGCGCAGAAGAACGATGGCGTACCGTTCGTCCGTGTCCAGAGAGGTGTATACACTGGCGCAGAGCGTATGGAGAGCTCTGAAAGGATTTCATGCTTCTAATGAATGCAGGATGTGTAGTAGATTGATCCTTAGGTTCTCCTGTACTGACTTGGGCTCCTATCTTGTGTTGCAGCATCCGCTGCCGAATGAATGCGAGGGAGTTCAATGACGACGACGGCGCTCTGCGTTCCATCTTGGAGCATCTGAAGACGATAGTGGAGAAGAACTGTGGCGTACCGTTCGTCCGTGTCCAGAGAGGTGTATACACTTCCGCAGAGCGTATGGAGAGCTCTGAAAGGATTTCATGGTTCTAATGAATGCAGGGTGAGTAGTAGATTGTTCCTTGGGTTCTCCTGTACTGACTTGGGCTCCTATCTTGTGTTGCAGCATCCACTGCCGATAAATGCGTCGGAGTACAATGAAGACGACGGCGTTCTCCATTCCATCTTGGAGCATGTGAAGACTATAGTGCAGAAGAAGTGTGGCGTACAGATCGTCCGTGTCCAGAGAGGTGTATACACTGTCGCAGAGCGCATGGAGAGCTCTGAAAGGATTTCATGGTTCTAATGAATGCAGGGTGAGTAGTAGATTGTTCTTTAGGTTCTCCTGTACTGACTTGGGCTTCTATCTTGTGTTGCAGCATCCGCTGCCGATGAATGCGCCGGAGTTCAATGACGACGACGGCGTTCTCCGTTTCATCTTGGAGCATGTGAAGACGATAGTGCAGAAGAACGGTTGCGTACCGTTCGTCCGTGTCCAGAGAGGTGTATACACTGGCGCAGAGCATATGGAGAGCTCTTAAAGGATTTCATAGTTCTAAGGAATGCAGGGTGAGTAGTAGATTGTTCCTTAGGTTCTCATGTATTGGATTGGGCTCCTATCGTGTGTTGCAGCATCCGCTGCCGATGAATGCGCCGGAGTACAATGAAGACGACGGCGTTCTCCGTTCCATCTTGGAGCATGTGAAGACGATAGCACAGAAGAACGATGGCGTACCGTTCGTCCGTGTCCAGAGAAGTGTATACACTGGCGCAGAGCGTATGGAGAGCTCTGAAAGCATTTCATGGTTCTAATGAATGCAGGATGAGTAGTAGATTGTTCTTTAGGCTCTCCTGTACTTACTTGGGCTTCTATCTTGTGCTGCAGCATCCGCTGCCGAATGAGTGCGCCGGAGTTCAATGACGACGACGGCGTTCTCCGTTCCATCTTGGAGCATGTGAAGGCGATAGTGCAGGAGAACGGTGGCGTACCGTTCGTCCGTGTCCAGAGAGGTGTATACACTGGCGCAGAGCATATGGAGAGCTCTTAAAGGATTTCATGGTTCTAATGAATGCAGTATGAGTAGTAGATTGTTCCTTAGGTTCTCCTCTACTGACTTAGGCTCCTATCTTGTGTTGCAGCATCCGCTGCCGAAAGAATGCGCCGGAGTTCAATGCCGACGACGGCGTTCTCCGTTCCTTCTTAGAGCATGTAAAGACAATAGTGCAGAAGAACGGTGGCATACAGATTTTCCGTGTCCAGAGTGGTGTACACATTTCCGCAGAGCGTATGGAGAGCTCTGAAAAAATTTCATGGTTCTAATGAATGCAGGATGACTAGTAGATTGTTCCTTAGATTCTCCTGTACTGACTTAGGCTCCTATTTTGTGTTGCAGCATCCGCTGCCGAAAGAATGCGCCGGAGTTCAATGACGACGACGGCGTTCTTCGTTCCTTCTTGGAGCATGTAAAGTCGACAGTGCAGATGAACGGTCGCGTACAGATCGTCCGTGTCCAGAGAGGTGTATACACTGGCGCAGTGTGTATGGAGTGCTCTGAAAGGATTTCATGGTTCTAATGAATGCAGGATGAGTAGTAGATTGCTCTTTAGGTTCTCCTGTACTGACTTGGGCTTCTATCTTCGGTTGCAGCATCCGCTGCCGAATGAATGCGCCGGAGTTCAATGACGACGACGGCGTTCTTCGTTTCATCTTGGAGCATGTGAAGACGATAGCGCAGAAGAACGATGGCGTACCATTCGTCCGTGTCCAGAGAGGTGTATACACTGGCGCAGAGCGTATGGAGAGCTCTGAAAGGATTTCATGCTTCTAATGAATGCAGGATGAGTAGTAGATTGTTCTTTAGGCTCTCCAGTACTGACTTGGGCTTCTATCTTGGGTTGCAGCATCCGCTGCCGAATGAATGCGCCGGAGTTCAATGACGACGACGGCGTTCTCCGTTCCATATTGAAGCATGTGAAGACGATAGAGCAGAAGAACGGTGGCGTACTGATCGTCCGTGTCCAGAGAGGGGTATATACTCGCGTAGAGCGTATGGATAGCTCTGAAAGGATTTCTTGGTTCTAATGAATGCAGGATGAGTAGTAGATTGTTCTTTAGGTTTTCCTGTACTGACTTGGGCTCCTTTCTTGTGTTGCAGCCTCCGCTGCCGAATTAATGCTCCGGAATTCAATGACGACGACGGCGTTCTCCGTTCCATCTTGGAGCATGTGAAGACGATAGTGGAGAAGAACGGTGGCGTACCGATCGTCCGTCTCCGGAAAGGAGTATACACTGGCGCAGAGCGTATGGACAGCTCTGTAAATGTTTTCATGTTTCTAATGAATGCAGGATGAGTAGTACATTGTTCCTTTGGTTCTCCTGTACTGACTTAGGCTACTATCTTGTGTTGCAGCATTCACTGCCGAATGAATGCGCCGCAGTTCAATGACGACGACGGCGTTCTCCGTTCCATCTAGCAGAATTTGAAGACGATAGCGCAGAACGATGGCATACCATTCGTCCGCGTCCAGAGAGGTGTACAGACTGGCGCAGAGCGTATGAAGGGCTCTGAAAGGCTTTCATGGTTCTAATTAGTGCAGGATGAGTAGTAGATTGTTCCTTAGGTTCTCCTGTACTGATTTAGGCTTCTATCTTCGGTTGCAGCATCCGCTGCCGAATGAATGCGCCAGAGTTCAATGACGACGACAGCGTTCTCCGTTCCATCTTGGAGCATGTAAAGAGAATAGTGCAGTACGGTGGCGTACAGATTGTCCCTGTTCAGAGAGGTGTATACACTGGCGCCGAGTGTATGGAGATCTCTTAAAGAATTTCATGGTTCTAATGAATGCAGGATGAGTAGTAGATTGGTTTTTAGGCTCTCCAGTACTGACTTGGGCTTCTATCTTGGGTTGCAGCATCCGCTGCCGAATGAATGCGCCGGAGTTCAGTGACGACGACGGCGTTCTCTGTTCCTTCTTGGAGCATGTAAAGACAATAGTGCAGAAGAACGGTGGCGTACAGATTGTCCCTATCCAGAGAGGTGTATACGCTTGCGCAGAGCGTATGGAGAGCTCTGAAAAAATTTCATGGTTCTAATGAATGCAGGATGACTAGTAGATTGTTCCTTAGATTCTCCTGTACTGACTTAGGCTCTTATTTTGTGTTGCAGCATCCGCTGCCGAAAGAATGCGTCGGAGTTCAATGACGACGACGGCGTTCTCCGTTCCTTCTTGGAGCATGTAAAGACGACAGTGCAGATGAACGGTGGCGTACAGATCGTCCGTGTCCAGAGAGGTGTATACCCTGGCGCAGACTGTATGGAGAGCTCTGAAAGGATTTGATGGTTCTGATGAATGCAGGATGTGTAGTAGATTGTTCTTTAGGTTTTCCAGTACTAACTTGGGCTTCTACTTGTGTTGCAGCATCCGCTGCCGAAGGAATGCGCCGGAGTCCGATGACGACGACGGCGTTCTCCGTTACATCTTGGAGCATCTGAAGACGATAGCACAGAAGAGCGATGGCGTACCATTCGTCCGTGTCATGAGAGGTGTATACACGGGCGCAGAGCGTATGGAGAGCTCTGAAAGGATTTCATGGTTCTAATGAATGCTGGATGAGTAGAAGATTGTTCTTTAGGTTCTCCTGTACTGACTTGCGCTTCTATCTTGTGTTGCAGCATCCGCTGCCGAATGAGTGCGCCGGAGTTCAATGACGACGACGGCGTTCTCCGTTCCATCTTGGAGCATGTGAAGACGATAGTCCAGAAGAACGGTGGCGTACCGTTCGTCCGTGTCCAGAGAGGTGTATACACTGGCGCAGAGCATATGGAGATCTCTTAAAGGATTTCATGGTTCCAATGAATGCAGGGTGAGTAGTAGATTATTCCTTAGGTTCTCATGTACTAGATTGGGCTCCTATCGTGTGTTGCAGCATCCGCTGCCGAATGAATGCGCCGGAGTTCAATGACGACGACGGCGTTCTCCGTTCCATCTTGGAGCATGTGAAGACTATAGTGCAGAAGAAGGGTGGCGTACAGATCGCCCGTGTCCAGAGAGGTGTATACACTGTCGCAGAGCGAATGGAGAGCTCTGAAAAGATTTCATGGTTCTAATGAATGCAGGATGAGTAGTAGATTGTTCTTTAGGTTCTCCTGTACTGACTTGGGCTTCTATCTTGTGTTGCAGCATCCGCTGCCGATGAATGCGCCGGAGTTCAATGACGACAACGGCGTTCTTCGTTTCATCTTGGAGCATGTGAAGACGATAGTGCAGAAGAACGGTGGCGTACCATTCGTCCGTGTCCAGAGAGGTGTATACACTGGCGCAGAGCATATGGAGAGCTCTTAAAGGATTTCATGGTTCTAATGAATGCAGGGTGAGTAGTAGATTGTTCCTTAGGTTCTCATGTACTAGATTGGGCTCCTATCGTGTGTTGCAGCCTCCGCTGCCGAATGAATGCGCCGGAGCTCAATGACGACGACGGCGTTCTCCGTTCCATCTTGGAGCATGTGAAGACTATAGTGCAGAAGAAGGGTGGCGTACAGATCGCCCGTGTCCAGAGAGGTGTATACACTGTCGCAGAGCGTATGGAGAGCTCTGAAAAGATTTCATGGTTCTAAGGAATGCACGGTGAGTAGTAGATTGTTCCTTAGGTTCTCATGTACTGGATTGGGCTCCTATCGTGTGTTGCAGCATCCGCTGCCGATGAAAGCGCCGGAATACAATGAAGACGACGGCATTCTCCGTTCCATCTTGGAGCATGTGAAGACGATAGTGCAGAAGAACGGTGGCGTACCGTTCATCCGTGTCCGGACAGGTGTATACACGGGCGCAGAGCGTATGGAGAGCTCTGAAAGGATTTCATGGTTCTAATGAATGCAGGATGAGTAGTAGATTGTTCTTTAGGTTCTCCTGTACTGACTTGGGCTTCTATCTTGTGTTGCAGCATCCGCTGCCGAATGATTGCGCCGGAGTTCAATGGCGACGACGGCGTTCTCCGTTTAATCTTGGAGCATGTGAAGACTATAGTGCAGAAAAAGGGTGGCGTAAAGATCGTCCGTGTCCAGAGAGGTGTATACACTGGCGCAGAGCTTATGGAGAGCGCTGAACGGATTTCATGGTTCTAATGCATGCAGGATAAGTAGTAGATTGTTCCCTAGGCTCTCCTGTACTGACTTGGGCTCCTATAGTGTGTTGCAGCATCCGCTGCCGATGAATGCGCCGGAGTACAATGAAGACGACGGCGTTCTCCGTTCCATCTTGGAGCATGTGAAGACGATAGCACAGAAGAATGATGGCGTACCGTTCGTCTGTGTCCAGAGAGGTGTATACACTGGCGCAGAGCGTATGGAGAGCTCTGAAAGGATTTCATGGTTCTAATGAATGCAGGATGAGTAGTAGATTGTTCTTTAGGTTCTATTGTACTGACTTGGGCTTCTATCTTGTGTTGCAGCATCCGCTGCTGAATGAGTGCGCCGGAGTTCAATGACGACGATGGCGTTCTCCGTTCCATCTTGGAGCATGTGAAGACGATAGTGCAGAAGAACAGTGGCGTAACGTTCGTTCGTGTCCAGAGAGGTGTATACACTGGCGCAGAGCAAATGGAGAGTTCTTAAACGATTTCATGGTTCTAATGAATGCAGGGTGAGTAGAAGATTGTTCCTTAGGTTCTCATGTACTGGATTGGGCTCCTATCGTGTGTTGCAGCATCCGCTGCCGAATGAATGCGCCGGAGTTCAATGACGACGATGGCGTTCTCCGTTCCATCTTGGAGCATGTGAAGACGATAGTGCAGAAGAACGGTGGCCTACCGTTCGTCCGTGTCCAGAGATGTGTATACACTGGCGCAGAGCATATGGAGAGCTCTTAAAGGATTTCATGGTTCTAATGAATGCAGGGTGTGTAGTAGATTGTTCCTTAGGTTCTCATGTACTGGATTGGGCACCTATCGTGTGTTGCAGCATCCGCTGCCGAATGAATGCGCCGGAGTTCAATGACGATGACGGCGTTCTCCGTTCCATCTCGGAGCATGTGAAGACTATAGTGCAGAAGAAGGGTGGCGTACAGATCGTCCGTGTCCAGAGAGGTGTATACACTGTCGCAGAGCGTATGGAGAGCTCTTAAAGGATTTATGGTTCTAATGAATGCAGGATGAGTTGTAGATTGTTCCTTAGGTTCAATTACACTGACTTGGTCTCCTATCTTGTGTTGCAGCATCCACTGCCGAATTAATGCGCCGGAGTTCAATGACGACGACGGCGTTCTACGTTCCTTCTTGAAGCATGTGAAGACGATAGTGCAGAAGAACCGTGGCGTACTGATCGTCCGTGTCCAGAGAGGGGTATACACTGGCGCAGGAGTACGAAGAGCTCTGAAAGGATTTCATGGCTCTAATGAATGCAGGATGAGTAGTAGATTGTACCTTAGGTTCTCCTGTACTGACTTGGGCTCCTATATTGTGTCGCAGCATCCGCTGCCAAATTAATGCGCCGGAGTTCAATGACGACGACGGCGTTCTCCGTTCCATCTTGGAGCATGTGAAGACGATAGCGCAGAACGATGGCGTACCGTTCGTCCGTGTCCAGAGAGGTGTATACACTGGCGCAGAGCGTATGGAGAGCTCTGAAAGGATTTCATGCTTCTAATGAATGCAGGGGAGTAGTAGATTGTTCCTTGGGTTTTCCTGTACTGACTTGTGCTCCTATCTTGTGTTGCAGCATCCACTGCCGATGAATGCGTCGGAGTACAATGAAGACGACGGCGTTCTCCTTTCCATCTTGGAGCATGTGAAGACTATAGTGCAGAAGAAGGGTGGCGTACAGATCGTCCGTGTCCAGAGAGGTGTATACACTGTCGCAGAGCGCATGGAGAGCTCTGAAAAGATTTCATGGTTCTAATGAATGCAGGATGAGTAGTAGATTGTTCTTTAGGTTCTCCTGTACTGACTTGGGCTGCTATCTTGTGTTGCAGCATCCGCTGCCGATGAATGCGCCGGAGTTCAATGACGACGACGGCGTTCTCCGTTCCATCTTGGAGCATGTGAAGACGATAGCACAGAAGAACGATGGCGTACCGTTCGTCCGTGTCCAGAGAGGTGTATACACTGGCGCAGAGCGTATGGAGAGCTCTGAAAGCATTTCATGGTTCTAATGAATGCAGGATGTGTAGTAGATTGTTATTTAGGTTCTCCTGTACTGACTTGGGCTTCTATCTTGTGCTGCAGCATCCGCTGCCGAATGAGTGCGCCGGAGTTCAATGACGACGACGGCGTTCTCCGTTCCATCTTGGAGCATGTGAAGACGATAGTGCAGAAGAACGGTGGCGTACCGTTCGTCCGTGTCCAGAGAGGTGTATACACTGGCGCAGAGCATATGGAGAGCTCTTAAAGGATTTCATGGTTCTAATGAATGCAGTATGAGTAGTAGATTGTTCCTTAGGTTCTCCTGTACTGACTTGGGCTTCTATCTTCGGTTGCAGCATCCGCTGCCGAATGAATGCGCCGGAGTTCAATGACGACTACGGCGTTCTTCGTTTCATCTTGGAGCATGTGAAGACGATAGCGCAGAAGAACGATGGCGTACCGTTCGTCCGTGTCCAGAGAGGTGTATACACTGGCGCAGAGCGTATGGAGAGCTCTGAAAGGATTTCATGCTTCTAATGAATGCAGGATGAGTAGTAGATTGTTCTTTAGGCTCTCCAGTACTGACTTGGGCTTCTATCTTGGGTTGCAGCATCCGCTGCCGAATGAATGCGCCGGAGTTCAATGACGACGACGGCGTTCTCCGTTCCATATTGAAGCATGTGAAGACGATAGAGCAGAAGAACGGTGGCGTACTGATCGTCCGTGTCCAGAGAGGGGTATATACTCGCGTAGAGCGTATGGATAGCTCTGAAAGGATTTCTTGGTTCTAATGAATGCAGGATGAGTAGTAGATTGTTCTTTAGGTTTTCCTGTACTGACTTGGGCTCCTTTCTTGTGTTGCAGCCTCCGCTGCCGAATTAATGCTCCGGAATTCAGTGACGACGACGGCGTTCTCCGTTCCATCTTGGAGCATGTGAAGACGATAGTGGAGAAGAACGGTGGCGTACCGATCGTCCGTCTCCGGAAAGGAGTATACACTGGCGCAGAGCGTATGGACAGCTCTGTAAACGTTTTCATGTTTCTAATGAATGCAGGATGAGTAGTACATTGTTCCTTTGGTTCTCCTGTACTGACTTAGGCTACTATCTTGTGTTGCAGCATCCACTGCCGAATGAATGCGCCGCAGTTCAATGACGACGACGGCGTTCTCCGTTCCATCTAGCAGAATTTGAAGACGATAGCGCAGAACGATGGCATACCATTCGTCCGCGTCCAGAGAGGTGTACAGACTGGCGCAGAGCGTATGAAGGGCTCTGAAAGGCTTTCATGGTTCTAATTAGTGCAGGATGAGTAGTAGATTGTTCCTTAGGTTCTCCTGTACTGATTTAGGCTTCTATCTTCGGTTGCAGCATCCGCTGCCGAATGAATGCGCCGGAGTTCAATGACGACGACAGCGTTCTCCGTTCCATCTTGGAGCATGTAAAGAGAATAGTGCAGTACGGTGGCGTACAGATTGTCCCTGTTCAGAGAGGTGTATACACTGGCGCCGAGTGTATGGAGATCTCTTAAAGAATTTCATGGTTCTAATGAATGCAGGATGAGTAGTAGATTGGTTTTTAGGCTCTCCAGTACTGACTTGGGCTTCTATCTTGGGTTGCAGCATCCGCTGCCGAATGAATGCGCCGGAGTTCAGTGACGACGACGGCGTTCTCTGTTCCTTCTTGGAGCATGTAAAGACAATAGTGCAGAAGAACGGTGGCGTACAGATTGTCCCTATCCAGAGAGGTGTATACGCTTGCGCAGAGCGTATGGAGAGCTCTGAAAAAATTTCATGGTTCTAATGAATGCAGGATGACTAGTAGATTGTTCCTTAGATTCTCCTGTACTGACTTAGGCTCCTATTTTGTGTTGCAGCATCCGCTGCCGAAAGAATGCGTCGGAGTTCAATGACGACGACGGCGTTCTCCTTTCCATCTTGGAGCATGTGAAGACTATAGTGCAGAAGAAGGGTGGCGTACAGATCGTCCGTGTCCAGAGAGGTGTATACACTGTCGCAGAGCGTATGGAGAGCTCTGAAAGGATTTCATGGTTCTAATGAATGCTGGATGAGTAGAAGATTGTTCTTTAGGTTCTCCTGTACTGACTTGCGCTTCTATCTTGTGTTGCAGCATCCGCTGCCGAATGAGTGCGCCGGAGTTCAATGACGACGACGGCGTTCTCCGTTCCATCTTGGAGCATGTGAAGACGATAGTCCAGAAGAACGGTGGCGTACCGTTCGTCCGTGTCCAGAGAGGTGTATACACTGGCGCAGAGCATATGGAGATCTCTTAAAGGATTTCATGGTTCCAATGAATGCAGGGTGAGTAGTAGATTATTCCTTAGGTTCTCATGTACTAGATTGGGCTCCTATCGTGTGTTGCAGCATCCGCTGCCGAATGAATGCGCCGGAGTTCAATGACGACGACGGCGTTCTCCGTTCCATCTTGGAGCATGTGAAGACTATAGTGCAGAAGAAGGGTGGCGTACAGATCGCCCGTGTCCAGAGAGGTGTATACACTGTCGCAGAGCGAATGGAGAGCTCTGAAAAGATTTCATGGTTCTAATGAATGCAGGATGAGTAGTAGATTGTTCTTTAGGTTCTCCTGTACTGACTTGGGCTTCTATCTTGTGTTGCAGCATCCGCTGCCGATGAATGCGCCGGAGTTCAATGACGACAACGGCGTTCTTCGTTTCATCTTGGAGCATGTGAAGACGATAGTGCAGAAGAACGGTGGCGTACCATTCGTCCGTGTCCAGAGAGGTGTATACACTGGCGCAGAGCATATGGAGAGCTCTTAAAGGATTTCATGGTTCTAATGAATGCAGGGTGAGTAGTAGATTGTTCCTTAGGTTCTCATGTACTAGATTGGGCTCCTATCGTGTGTTGCAGCCTCCGCTGCCGAATGAATGCGCCGGAGCTCAATGACGACGACGGCGTTCTCCGTTCCATCTTGGAGCATGTGAAGACTATAGTGCAGAAGAAGGGTGGCGTACAGATCGCCCGTGTCCAGAGAGGTGTATACACTGTCGCAGAGCGTATGGAGAGCTCTGAAAAGATTTCATGGTTCTAAGGAATGCACGGTGAGTAGTAGATTGTTCCTTAGGTTCTCATGTACTGGATTGGGCTCCTATCGTGTGTTGCAGCATCCGCTGCCGATGAATGCGCGGGAATACAATGAAGACGACGGCATTCTCCGTTCCATCTTGGAGCATGTGAAGACGATAGTGCAGAAGAACGGTGGCGTACCGTTCATCCGTGTCCGGACAGGTGTATACACGGGCGCAGAGCGTATGGAGAGCTCTGAAAGGATTTCATGGTTCTAATGAATGCAGGATGAGTAGTAGATTGTTCTTTAGGTTCTCCTGTACTGACTTGGGCTTATATCTTGTGTTGCAGCATCCGCTGCCGAATGATTGCGCCGGAGTTCAATGGCGACGACGGCGTTCTCCGTTTAATCTTGGAGCATGTGAAGACTATAGTGCTGAAAAAGGGTGGCGTAAAGATCGTCCGTGTCCAGAGAGGTGTATACACTGGCGCAGAGCTTATGGAGAGCGCTGAACGGATTTCATGGTTCTAATGCATGCAGGATAAGTAGTAGATTGTTCCCTAGGTTCTCCTGTACTGACTTGGGCTCCTATAGTGTGTTGCAGCATCCGCTGCCGATGAATGCGCCGGAGTACAATGAAGACGACGGCGTTCTCCGTTCCATCTTGGAGCATGTGAAGACGATAGCACAGAAGAATGATGGCGTACCGTTCGTCTGTGTCCAGAGAGGTGTATACACTGGCGCAGAGCGTATGGAGAGCTCTGAAAGGATTTCATGGTTCTAAAGAATGCAGGATGAGTAGTAGATTGTTCTTTAGGTTCTACTGTACTGACTTGGGCTTCTATCGTGTGTTGCAGCATCCGCTGCTGAATGAGTGCGCCGGAGTTCAATGACGACGATGGCGTTCTCCGTTCCATCTTGGAGCATGTGAAGACGATAGTGCAGAAGAACAGTGGCGTAACGTTCGTTCGTGTCCAGAGAGGTGTATACACTGGCGCAGAGCAAATGGAGAGTTCTTAAGCGATTTCATGGTTCTAATGAATGCAGGGTGAGTAGAAGATTGTTCCTTAGGTTCTCATGTACTGGATTGGGCTCCTATCGTGTGTTGCAGCATCCGCTGCCGAATGAATGCGCCGGAGTTCAATGACGACGACGGCGTTCTCCGTTCCATCTCGGAGCATGTGAAGACTATAGTGCAGAAGAAGGGTGGCGTACAGATCGTCCGTGTCCAGAGAGGTGTATACACTGTCGCAGAGCGTATGGAGAGCTCTTAAAGGATTTATGGTTCTAATGAATGCAGGATGAGTTGTAGATTGTTCCTTAGGTTCAATTACACTGACTTGGTCTCCTATCTTGTGTTGCAGCATCCACTGCCGAATTAATGCGCCGGAGTTCAATGACGACGACGGCGTTCTACGTTCCTTCTTGAAGCATGTGAAGACGATAGTGCAGAAGAACCGTGGCGTACTGATCGTCCGTGTCCAGAGAGGGGTATACACTGGCACAGGAGTACGAAGAGCTCTGAAAGGATTTCATGGCTCTAATGAATGCAGGATGAGTAGTAGATTGTACCTTAGGTTCTCCTGTACTGACTTGGGCTCCTATATTGTGTCGCAGCATCCGCTGCCAAATGAATGCGCCGGAGTTCAATGACGACGACGGCGTTCTCCGTTCCATCTTGGAGCATGTGAAGACGATAGCGCAGAACGATGGCGTACCGTTCGTCCGTGTCCAGAGAGGTGTATACACTGGCGCAGAGCGTATGGAGAGCTCTGAAAGGATTTCATGCTTCTAATGAATGCAGGGGAGTAGTAGATTGTTCCTTGGGTTTTCCTGTACTGACTTGTGCTCCTATGTTGTGTTGCAGCATCCACTGCCGATGAATGCGCCGGAGTTCAATGACGACGACGGCGTTCTCCGTTCCATCTTGGAGCATGTGAAGACGATAGCACAGAAGAACGATGGCGTACCGTTCGTCCGTGTCCAGAGAGGTGTATACACTGGCGCAGAGCGTATGGAGAGCTCTGAAAGCATTTCATGGTTCTAATGAATGCAGGATGTGTAGTAGATTGTTATTTAGGTTCTCCTGTACTGACTTGGGCTTCTATCTTGTGCTGCAGCATCCGCTGCCGAATGAGTGCGCCGGAGTTCAATGACGACGACGGCGTTCTCCGTTCCATCTTGGAGCATGTGAAGACGATAGTGCAGAAGAACGGTGGCGTACCGTTCGTCCGTGTCCAGAGAGGTGTATACACTGGCGCAGAGCATATGGAGAGCTCTTAAAGGATTTTATGGTTCTAATGAATGCAGTATGAGTAGTAGATTGTTCCTTGGGTTCTCCTCTACTGACTTAGGCTCCTATCTTGTGTTGCAGCATCCGCTGCCGAAAGAATGCGCCGGAGTTCAATGACGACGACGGCGTTCTCCGTTCCTTCTTAGAGCATGTAAAGACAATAGAGCAGAAGAACGGTGGCGTACAGATTGTCCGAGTCCAGAGTGGTGTACACATTTGCGCAGAGCGTATGGAGAGCTCTGAAAAAATTTCATGGTTCTAATGAATGCAGAATGACTAGTAGATTGTTCCTTAGATTCTCCTGTACTGACTTAGGCTCCTATTTTGTGCTGCACCATCCGCTGCCGAAAGAATGCGCCGGAGTTCAATGACGACGACGGCGTTCTCCGTTCCTTCTTAGAGCATGTAAAGACGACAGTGCAGATGAACGGTGGCGTACAGATCGTCCGTGTCCAAAGAGGTGTATACACTGGCGCAGAGTGTATGGAGAGCTCTGAAAGGATTTCATGGTTCTGATGAATGCAGGATGAGTAGTAGATTGTTCTTTAGGTTTTTCTGTACTAACTTGGGCTTCTACCTTGTGTTGCAGCATCCGCTGCCGAAGGAATACGCCGGAGTTCGATGACGACGACGGCGTTCTCCGTTCCAACTTGGAGCATCTGAAGTCGAGAGTGCAGAAGAACGGTGGCGTACAGATCGTCCGTCTCCAGAGAGGTGTATACCCTGGCGCAGACTGTATGGAGAGCTCTGAAAGGATTTCATGGTTCTAATGAATGCATTATGAGTATTAGATTGTTCCTTAGGTTCTCCTCTACTGACTTAGGCTCCTATCTTGTGTTGCAGCATCCGCTGCCGAAAGAATGCGCCGGAGTTCAATGACGACGACGGCGTACTCTGTTCCTTCTTAGAGCAGGTAAACACAATAGTGCAGTAGAACGGTGGCGTACAGATTGTCCGGGTCCAGAGTGGTGTACACATTTGCGCGGAGCGTATAGAGAGCTCTGAAAGGATTTCATGGTTCTAATGAATGCAGGATGAGTAGTAGATTGTTCCTTAGGTTGTCTTGTATTGATTTGGGCTCCTATCTTGTGTTGCAGCATCCGCTGGCGATTGAATGCGCCGGAGTTCAATGACGACAACGGCGTTCTCCGTTCCTTCTTAGAGCATGTAAAGACAATAGTGCAGAAGGACGGTGGCGTACAGATTGTCCGTGTCCAGAGTGGTGTACACATTTGCGCAGAGCGTATGGAGAGCTCTGAAAACATTTCATGGTTCTAATGAATGCAGGATGACTAGTAGATTGTTCCTTAGATTCTCCTGTACTCACTTAGGCTCCTATCTTGTGTTGCAGCATCCGCTGCCGAAATAATGCGCCGGATTTCACTGACGACGACGGCGTTTTCCGTTCCTTCTTGGAGCATGTAAAGACGACAGTGATGAACGGTGGCGTACCGATCGTACGTGTCCAGAGAGTTGTATACACTGGCACAGAGTGTATGGGGAACTCTGCAAGGATCTCATGGTTCTGATGAATGCAGGATGAGTAGTAGATTGTTCTTTAGGTCTTTCTGTACTAACTTTTGCTTCTACCTTGTGTTGCAGCATCCGCTGCCGAAGGAATGCGCCGGAGTTCGATGACGACGACGGCGTTCTCCGTTCCATCTTGGAGCATCTGAAGTCGAGAGTGCAGAAGAACGGTGGCGTACAGATCGTCCGTGTCCAGAGAGGGGTATACATTGGCGCAGAACTATGGAGAGCTCTGAAAGGATTTCATGGCTCTAATGAATGCAGGATGAGTAGTAGATTGTTCCTTAGATTCTCCTGTACTCACTTCTTAGGCTCCTATCTTGTGTTGCAGCATCCGCTGCCGAAAGAATGCGCCGGAGTTCAATGACGACGACGGCGTTCTCCGTTCCTTCTTGGAGCATGTAAAGACGACAGTGCAGATGAACGGTGGCGTACAGATCGTCCGTGTCCAGAGAGGTGTATACACTGGCGCAGAGTGTATGGAGAGCTCTGAAATTATTTCATGGTTCTGATGAATGCAGGATGAGTAGTAGATTGTTCTTTAGGTTTTTCTGTACTAACTTGGGCTTCTACCTTGTGTTGCAGCATCCGCTGCCGAATGAATGCGCCGGAGTTCAATGACGACGACGGCGTTCTCCGTTCCATCTTGAAGCATGTGAAGACGATAGTGCAGAGAACCGTGACGTACTGATCGTCCGTGTCCAGAGAGGGTATACACTGGCGCAGAACTATGGAGAGCCTTGAAAGGATTTCATGGCTCTAATGAATGCAGGATGAGTAGTAGATTGTACCTTAGGTGCTCCTGTACTGACTTGGGCTCCTTTATTGTGTCGCAGCATCCGCTGCCGAATGAATGCGCCGGAGTTCAATGACGAGGACGGCGTTCTCCGTTCCATCTGGAGCATGTGAAGACGATAGCGCAGAAGAACGATGGCGTACCGTTCGTCCGTGTCCTCAGAGAGGTGTATACACTGGCGCAGAGCGTATGGAGAGCTCTGAAAGGATTTCATGCTTCTAATGAATGCAGGGTGAGTAGTAGATTGTTCCTTAGGTTCTCATGTACTGATTGGGCTCCTATCGTGTGTTGCAGCATCCGCTGCGATGAATGCGCCGGAGTACAATGAAGACGACGGCGTTCTCCGTTCCATCTTGGAGCATGTGAAGACGATAGCACAGAAGAACGATGGCGTACCCGTTCGTCCGTGTCCAGAGAGGTGTATACACTGGCGCAGAGCGTATGGAGAGCTCTGAAAGCATTTCATGGTTCTAATGAATGCAGGATGAGTAGTAGATTGTTCTTTAGGCTCTCCTGTACTTACTTGGGCTTCTATCTTGTGCTGCAGCATCCGCTGCCGAATGAGTGCGCCGGAGTTCAATGACGACGACGGCGTTCTCCGTTCCATCTTGGAGCATGTGAAGGCGATAGTGCAGAAGAACGGTGGCGTACCGTTCGTCCGTGTCCAGAGAGGTGTATACACTGGCGCAGAGCATATGGAGAGCTCTTAAAGGATTTCATGGATCTAATGAATGCAGGATGAGTAGTAGATTGTTCTTTAAGTTTTTCTGTACTAACTTGGGCTTCTACCTTGTGTTGCAGCATCCGCTGCCGAAGGAATACGCCGGAGTTCGATGACGACGACGGCGTTCTCCGTTCCAACTTGGAGCATCTGAAGTCGAGAGTGCAGAAGAACGGTGGCGTACAGATCGTCCGTCTCCAGAGAGGTGTATACCCTGGCGCAGACTGTATGGAGAGCTCTGAAAGAATTTCTTGGTTCTAATGAATGCATTATGAGTATTAGATTGTTCCTTAGGTTCTCCTCTACTGACTTAGGCTCCTATCTTGTGTTGCAGCATCCGCTGCCGAAAGAATGCGCCGGAGTTCAATGGCGACGACGGCGTACTCTGTTCCTTCTTAGAGCATGTAAACACAATAGTGCAGAAGAACGGTGGCGTACAGATTGTCCGGGTCCAGAGTGGTGTACACATTTGCGCGGAGCGTATAGAGAGCTCTGAAAGGATTTCATGGTTCTAATGAATGCAGGATGAGAAGTAGATTGTTCCTTAGGTTGTCTTGTATTGATTTGGGCTCCTATCTTGTGTTGCTGCATCCGCTGGCGATTGAATGCGCCGGAGTTCAATGACGACAACGGCGTTCTCCGTTCCTTCTTAGAGCATGTAAAGACAATAGTGAAAAAGAACGGTGGCGTACAGATTGTCCGTGTCCAGAGTGGTGTACACATTTGCGCAGAGCGTATGGAGAGCTCTGAAAACATTTCATGGTTCTAATGAATGCAGGATGACTAGTAGATTGTTCCTTAGATTCTCCTGTACTCACATAGGCTCCTATCTTGTGTTGCAGCATCCGCTGCCGAAAGAATGCGCCGGATTTCACTGACGACGACGGCGTTTTCCGTTCCTTCTTGGAGCATGTAAAGACGACAGTGATGAACGGTGGCGTACCGATCGTACGTGTCCAGAGAGGTGTATACACTGGCACAGAGTGTATGGGGAACTCTGCAAGGATCTCATGGTTCTGATGAATGCAGGATGAGTAGTAGATTGTTCTTTAGGTCTTTCTGTACTAACTTTTGCTTCTACCTTGTGTTGCAGCATCCGCTGCCGAAGGAATGCGCCGGAGTTCGATGACGACGACGGCGTTCTCCGTTCCATCTTGGAGCATCTGAAGTCGAGAGTGCAGAAGAACGGTGGCGTACAGATCGTCCGTGTCCAGAGAGGGGTATACACTGGCGCAGAACTATGGAGAGCTCTGAAAGGATTTCATGGCTCTAATGAATGCAGGATGAGTAGTAGATTGTTCCTTAGATTCTCCTGTACTCACTTAGGCTCCTATCTTGTGTTGCAGCATCCGCTGCCGAAAGAATGCGCCGGAGTTCAATGACGACGACGGCGTTCTCCGTTCCTTCTTGGAGCATGTAAAGACGACAGTGCAGATGAACGGTGGCGTACAGATCGTCCGTGTCCAGAGAGGTGTATACACTGGCGCAGAGTGTATGGAGAGCTCTGAAATTATTTCATGGTTCTGATGAATGCAGGATGAGTAGTAGATTGTTCTTTAGGTTTTTCTGTACACTACTTGGGCTTCTACCTTGTGTTGCAGCATCCGCTGCCGAATGAATGCGCCGGAGTTCTATGACGACGACGGCGTTCTCCGTTCCATCTTGAAGCATGTGAAGACGATAGTGCAGAAGAACTGTGACGTACTGATCGTCCGTGTCCAGAGAGGGGTATACACTGGCGCAGAACTATGGAGAGCCTTGAAAGGATTTCATGGCTCTAATGAATGCAGGATGAGTAGTAGATTGTACCTTAGGTGCTCCTGTACTGACTTGGGCTCCTTTATTGTGTCGCAGCATCCGCTGCCGAATGAATGCGCCGCAGTTCAATGACGACGACGGCGTTCTCCGTTCAATCTTGGAGCATGTGAAGACGATAGCGCAGAAGAACGATGGCGTACCGTTCGTCCGTGTCCAGAGAGGTGTATACACTGGCGCAGAGCGTATGGAGAGCTCTGAAAGGATTTCATGCTTCTAATGAATGCAGGATGAGTAGTAGATTGATCCTTAGGTTCTCCTGTACTGACTTGGGCTCCTATCTTGTGTTGCAGCATCCGCTGCCGAATGAATGCGAGGGAGTTCAATGACGACGACGGCGCTCTGCGTTCCATCTTGGAGCATCTGAAGACGATAGTGGAGAAGAACTGTGGCGTACCGTTCGTCCGTGTCCAGAGAGGTGTATACACTTCCGCAGAGCGTATGGAGAGCTCTGAAAGGATTTCATGGTTCTAATGAATGCAGGGTGAGTAGTAGATTGTTCCTTGGGTTCTCCTGTACTGACTTGGGCTCCTATCTTGTGTTGCAGCATCCACTGCCGATAAATGCGTCGGAGTACAATGAAGACGACGGCGTTCTCCATTCCATCTTGGAGCATGTGAAGACTATAGTGCAGAAGAAGGGTGGCGTACAGATCGTCCGTGTCCAGAGAGGTGTATACACGGTCGCAGAGCGCATGGAGAGCTCTGAAAGCATTTCATGGTTCTAATGAATGCAGGATGAGTAGTAGATTGTTCTTTAGGCTCTCCTGTACTTACTTGGGCTTCTATCTTGTGCTGCAGCATCCGCTGCCGAATGAGTGCGCCGGAGTTCAATGACGACGACGGCGTTCTCCGTTCCATCTTGGAGCATGTGAAGGCGATAGTGCAGAAGAACGGTGGCGTACCGTTCGTCCGTGTCCAGAGAGGTGTATACACTGGCGCAGAGCATATGGAGAGCTCTTAAAGGATTTCATGGTTCTAATGAATGCAGTATGAGTAGTAGATTGTTCCTTAGGTTCTCCTCTACTGACTTAGGCTCCTATCTTGTGTTGCAGCATCCGCTGCCGAAAGAATGCGCCGGAGTTCAATGCCGACGA
Organism: Amblyomma americanum; assembly: GCF_052857255.1. Lineage (NCBI taxonomy): Eukaryota > Metazoa > Arthropoda > Arachnida > Ixodida > Ixodidae > Amblyomma > Amblyomma americanum. Next base: position 286,475,490 of record NC_135497.1, read on the forward strand.
CGGCGTTCTCCGTTCCTTCTTAGAGCATGTAAAGACAATAGTGCAGAAGAACGGTGGCATACAGATTTTCCGTGTCCAGAGTGGTGTACACATTTGCGCAGAGCGTATGGAGAGCTCTGAAAAAATTTCATGGTTCTAATGAATGCAGGATGACTAGTAGATTGTTCCTTAGATTCTCCTGTACTGACTTAGGCTCCTATTTTGTGTTGCAGCATCCGCTGCCGAAAGAATGCGCCGGAGTTCAATGACGACGACGGCGTTCTCCGTTCCTTCTTGGAGCATGTAAAGTCGATAGTGCAGATGAACGGTGGCGTACAGATCGTCCGTGTCCAGAGAGGCGTATACACTGGCGCAGAGTGTATGGAGTGCTCTGAAAGGATATCATAGTTCTAATGAATGCAGGATGAGTAGTAGATTGTTCTTTAGGCTCTACAGTACTGACTTGGGCTTCTATCTTGGGTTGCAGCATCCGCTGCCGAATGAATGCGCCGGAGTTCAATGACGACGACAGCGTTCTCCGTTCCATCTTGGAGCATGTAAAGACAACAGTGCAGTACGGTGGCGTACAGATTGTCCCTGTTCAGAGAGGTGTATACACTGGCGCCGAGTGTATGGAGATCTCTTAAAGGATTTCATGGTTCTAATGAATGCAGGATGAGTAGTAGATTGGTTTTTAGGCTCTCCAGTACTGACTTGGGCTTCTATCTTGGGTTGCAGCATCCGCTGCCGAATGAATGCGCCGGAGTTCAGTGACGACGACGGCGTTCTCTGTTCCTTCTTGGAGCATGTAAAGACAATAGTGCAGAAGAACGGTGGCGTACAGATTGTCCCTATCCAGAGAGATGCATACGCTTGCGCAGAGCGCATGGAGAGCTCTGAAAAAATTTCATGGTTCTAATGAATGCAGGATGACTAGTAGATTGTTCCTTAGATTCTCCTGTACTGACTTAGGCTCCTATTTTGTGTTGCAGCATCCGCTGCCGAAAGAATGCGCCGGAGTTCAATGACGACGACGGCGTTCTCCGTTCCTTCTTGGAGCATGTAAAGACGACAGTGCAGATGAACGGTGGCGTACAGATCGTCCGTGTCCAGAGAGGTGTATACCCTGGCGCAGACTGTATGGAGAGCTCTGAAAGGATTTCATGGTTCTGATGAATGCAGGATGAGTAGTAGATTGTTCTTTAGGTTTTCCTGTACTAACTTGGGCTTCTACTTGTGTTGCAGCATCCGCTGCCGAAGGAATGCGCCGGAGGTCGATGACGACGACGGCGTTCTCCGTTACATCTTGGAGCATCTGAAGACGATAGCACAGAAGAGCGATGGCGTACCGTTCGTCCGTGTCATGAGAGGTGTATACAATGGCGCAGAGCGTATGGAGAGCTCTGAAAGGATTTCATGGTTCTAATGAATGCAGGATGAGTAGTAGATTGTTCTTTAGGTTCTCCTGTACTGACTTGGGCTTCTATCTCGTGTTGCAGCATCCGCTGCCGATGAATGCGCCGGAGTTCAATGACGACGACGGCGTTCTCCGTTTCATCTTGGAGCATGTGAAGACGATAGTGCAGAAGAACGGTGGCTTACCGTTCGTCCGTGTCCAGAGAGGTGTATACACGGGCGCAGAGCGTATGGAGAGCTCTGAAAGGATTTCATGGTTCTAATGAATGCAGGATGAGTAGAAGATTGTTCTTTAGGTTCTCCTGTACTGACTTGCGCTTCTATCTTGTGTTGCAGCATCCGCTGCAGAATGAGTGCGCCGGAGTTCAATGACGACGACGGCGTTCTCCGTTCCATCTTGGAGCATGTGAAGACGATAGTCCAGAAGAACGGTGGCGTACCATTCGTCCGTGTCCAGAGAGGTGTATACACTGGCGCAGAGCATATGGAGATCTCTTAAAGGATTTCATGGTTCCAATGAATGCAGGGTGAGTAGTAAATTATTCCTTAGGTTCTCATGTACTAGATTGGGCTCCTATCGTGTGTTGCAGCATCCGCTGCCGAATGAATGCGCCGGAGTTCAATGACGACGGCGTTCTCCGTTCCATCTTGGAGAATGTGAAGACTATAGTGCAGAAGAAGGGTGGCGTACAGATCGCCCGTGTCCAGAGAGGTGTATACACTGTCGCAGAGCGAATGGAGAGCTCTGAAAAGATTTCATGGTTCTAATGAATGCAGGATGAGTAGTAGATTGTTCTTTAGGTTCTCCTGTACTGACTTGGGCTTCTATCTTGTGTTGCAGCATCCGCTGCCGATGAATGCGCCGAAGTTCAATGACGACAACGGCGTTCTCCGTTTCATCTTGGAGCATGTGAAGACGATAGTGCAGAAGAACGGTGGCGTACCATTCGTCCGTGTCCAGAGAGGTGTATACACTGGCGCAGAGCATATGGAGAGCTCTTAAAGGATTTCATGGTTCTAATGAATGCAGGGTGAGTAGTAGATTGTTCCTTAGGTTCTCATGTACTAGATTGGGCTCCTATCGTGTGTTGCAGCCTCCGCTGCCGAATGAATGCGCCGGAGTTCAATGACGACGACAGCGTTCTCCGTTCCATCTTGGAGCATGTGAAGACTATAGTGCAGAAGAAGGGTGGCGTACAGATCGCCCGTGTCCAGAGAGGTGTATACACTGTCGCAGAGCGTATGGAGAGCTCTGAAAACATTTCATGGTTCTAAGGAATGCAGGGTGAGTAGTAGATTGTTCCCTAGGTTCTCATGTACTGGATTGGGCTCCTATCGTGTGTTGCAGCATCCGCTGCCGATGAATGCGCCGGAATACAATGAAGACGACGGCATTCTCCGTTCCATCTTGGAGCATGTGAAGACGATAGTGCAGAAGAACGGTGGCGTACCGTTCATCCGTGTCCGGACAGGTGTATAGACGGGCGCAGAGCGTATGGAGAGCTCTGAAAGGATTTCATGGTTCTAATGAATGCATTGTGAGTAGTAGATTGTTCCTTAGGTTCTCATGTACTAGATTGGGCTCCTATTGTGTTTCCAGCATCCGCTGCCGAATGAATGCGCCGGAGTTCAATGACGACGACGGCGTTCTCCGTTCCATCTTGGAGCATGTGAAGACTATAGTGCAGAAAATGGGTGGCGTAAAGATCGTCCGTGTCCAGAGAGGTGTATACACTGGCGCAGAGCGTATGGAGAGCTCTGAAAGGATTTCATGGTTCTAATGAATGCAGGATGACTAGTAGATTGTTCCTTAGATTCTCCTGTACTGACTTAGGCTCCTATTTTGTGTTGCAGCATCCGCTGCCGAAAGAATGCGCCGGAGTTCAATGACGACGACGGCGTTCTCCGTTCCTTCTTGGAGCATGTAAAGTCGACAGAGCAGATGAACGGTGGCGTACAGATCGTCCGTGTCCAGAGAGGTGTATACACTGGCGCAGAGTGTATGGAGAGCTCTGAAAGGATTTCATGGTTCTGATGAATGCAGGATGAGTAGTAGATTGTTCTTTAGGTTTTTCTGTACTAACTTGGGCTACTACCTTGTGTTGCAGCATACGCTGCCGAAGGAATGCGCCGGAGATCGATGACGACGACGGCGTTCTCCGTTCCATGTTGGAGCATCTGAAGTCGAGAGTGCAGAAGAACGGTGGCGTACAGATCGTCCGTGTCCAGAGAGGTGTATACTCAGGCGCAAAGCGTATGGAGAGCTCAGAAAAGATTTTATGAATCTAATGAATGCAGGATGAGAAGTATATTGTTCCTTATGTTCTCGTGTATTGATTTGGGCTCCTATCTTGTGTTGCAGCATCCGCTGCCGAACGAATGCGGCGGAGTTCAATGACAACGACGGCGTTCTCCGTTCCATCCTGGAGCATGTAAAGACAATAGTGCAAAGGAATGCTGGCGTACAGATCATCCGTGTCCAGAGAGGTGTATACACAGTCGCAGAGCGTATGAAGAGTTCTGAAAGGAGTTCATGCTTTTAATGAATGCAGGATGAGTAGTAGATTGTTCTTTAGGCTCTCCAGTACTGACTTGGGCTTCTTTCTTGGGTTGCAGCATCCGCTGCCGAATGAATGCGCCGGAGTTCAATGACGACGACGGCGTTCTCCGTTCCATATTGAAGCATGTGAAGACGATAGAGCAGAAGAACGGTGGCGTACTGATCGTCCGTGTCCAGAGAGGGGTATATACTCGCGTAGAGCGTATGGATAGCTCTGAAAGGATTTCTTGGTTCTAATGAATGCAGGATGAGTAGTAGATTGTTCTTTAGGTCTTCCTGTACTGACTTGGGCTCCTTTCTTGTGTTGCAGCCTCCGCTGCCGAATTAATGCTCCGGAATTCAATGACGACGACGGCGTTCTCCGTTCCACCTTGGAGCATGTGAAGACGATAGTGCAGAAGAACGGTGGCGTACCGATCGTCCGTCTCCGGAAAGGGGTATACACTGGCGCAGAGCGTATGGACAGCTCTGTAAAGGTTTTCATGTTTCTAATGAATGCAAGATGAGTAGTACATTGTTCCTTTGGTTCTCCTGTACTGACTTAGGCTACTATCTTGTGTTGCAGCAGCCGCTGCCGAATGAATGCGCCGCAGTTCAATGACGACGACGGCGTTCTCCGTTCCATCTAGCAGAATTTGAAGACGATAGCGCAGAACGATGGCGTACCGCTCGTCCGCGTCCAGAGAGGTGTATACACTGTCGCAGAGCGTATGAAGAGCTCTTCAAGGATTTCATGGTTCTAATGAATGCAGGATGAGTACTAGATTGTTCCTTAGGTTCTCCTCTATTGACTTAGGCTCCTATCTTGTGTTGCAGCATCCGCTGCCGAAAGAATGCGCCGGAGTTCAATGACGACTACGGCTTTTTCCGTTCCTTCTTGGAGCATGTAAAGACAATTGCGCAGAACGGTGGCGTACCGTTCGTCCGCGTCCAGAGAGGTGTATACACTGGCGCAGAGCATATGTAGAGCTCTTAACAGATTTTATAGTTCTATGAATGCAGGATGAGTTGTAGATTGTTCCTCAGGTTCTCCTGTACTGACTTGGGCTCCTATCTTGTGTTTCACCATCCGCTGCCGATGAATGCGCCACTGTACAATGACGACGACGGCGTTCTCCGTTCCATTTTGGAGCATGTAAATACGATAGTGCATTAGAACGGTGGCGTACAGATTATCCGTGTCCAGAGAGGTGTATACACTTGCGCAGTGCGTATGGAGAGCTCTGAAAAGATTTCATGGTTCTAATGAATGCAGGATTAGTTGTAGATTGTTCCTTAGGTTCTCCTGTACTAACTTGGGCTTCTACCTTGTGTTGCAGCATCCGCTGCCGAAGGAATGCGCCGGAGTTCGATGACGACGACGGCGTTCTCCGTTCCAGCTTGGAGCATGTGAAGACGATAGTGCAGAATAACGGTAGCGTACAGATCATCCGTGTCCAGAGAGGTGTATGCACTGGCGAAGAGCGCATGGAGAGCTCTTAAACGATTTCATGACTCTAATGAATGCAGGATGAGTAGTAGAGTCTTCCTTAGGTTCTCCTGTACTGACTTGGGCTTCTATCCTGTGTTTCAGAATCCGCTGCCGAATGAATGCGCCGGAGTTCAATGACGACGACGCCGTTCTCCGTTCCATCTTGGAGCACGTGGAGACGATAGTGCAGAAGAACGCTGTCGTACAGATCGTCCGTGTCCAGACAGGTGTATACACTGGCGCAGATTTTATAGAGTGCTCCGAAAGGATTTCATGGTTCTAATGAATGCATGATGAGTAGTAGATTGTTCTTTAGGTTCTCCTGTACTGACTTGAGCTTCTATCTTGTGTTGCAGCCTCCGCTGCCGAATGAATACGCCGGAGTTCAATGACGACAACGGCGTTCTCCGTTCCATCTTGGAGCATGTGAAGACGATAGTGCAGAAAAACGGTGGCGTACAGATCGTCTGTGTCCAGAGAGGTGTATACACTGGCGCGGAGCGTATGGAGAGCTTTGAAAGGATTTCATGGTTGTAGTGAATGCAGGATGAGTAGTAGATTGTTCTTAAGGTTCTCCTGTACTGACTAGGGCTCTTATCTTTTATTGCAGCATCCGCTGCCGAATGAATGCGCCGGAGTTCAATGACGACGACGGCGTTCTCCGTTCCATCTTGGAGCATGTGAAGACGATAGTGCTGATGAACTGTGGTGTACAGATCTTCCCTCTCCAGAGAGGCGTATACACTGGCGCAGAGCATATGTAGAGCTCTGAAAGGATTTCATGGTTCGAATGAAGGAAGGATGAGTAGTAGATTGTTCCTTAGTTTCTCCTGTACTGACTTGGGCTCCTATCTTGTGTTGCAGCATCCGATTCCGAATGAATGCTCCGGAGTTCAGTGACGACGACGGCGTTCTCCGTTCCATCTTGGAGCATGTGAAGACGATAGGGCATAAGAACGGTGGGGTACAGATCGTCCGTGTCCAGAGACAGCTCGCCCGCCTTCCGGCCAGGATATTTAGACGGTTGGACTCGTCAGTGGCCACGATTCACTCTGCAACTTACAATTTTCCAGGAGAGATATGCGTCGAACCGGTTGGAAGAGTCTACGCCTGCACCTCCAGTGCATCTCGTGCACATCTCTTGACACATGCGCAGCAGAACAGTTCCTCGGCCAAAGTTATGGCTGAGGCTCGAATCACATCCATCAATGAGAGGAACAGCAGTTTCATCATGACTCACCAACTCACCACCCCGACCGTTGCAGCGTCGATCTTCTTTTTAGCGACACCACAGGGTGGCACGCCGGTTAAAGTGGGCGGAATATTGGCGATCTCGTCAAAATAGGGATAGCGAGGGGCCCTGTACGATCTAATTGGAGCACGGTTGCCAGATTTGGCTACTTTACGCCAAATTGGCTACTTTCTGAGCCTCCTGGCGATGAAAATTTTAGATTGGCTGCTGTTTTGGATACTTTCACAAAATATTTGCCTTATCTAACGAACCTGTTTGCATGCTGTTCGGCGTGCTCGTTGTTATAGAAAGACAAGGTGGATATTCTGTCAACGGTAGACCTCTAATACGACCGATTTGGCATAGTCACATTCCGTGGACAGATTAAGCGATTCAGTTCGTCCAATCGTCGTGTGAATCAACATTCACAGGCAGCAGCAATACAATGGGGAAGGACGCTTGCTCAAAGTAGATATTCCGCAAGCAATGGCTGGATGGCCCAAAAGTTAAAGGTAAGAGTGCCAATCCCGCGCTCACGAATGGGCGCGGCACTGCTCGAGTATGAGCAATTGACTCAAAGCCCACCCCCCTAAAGCTCCTGCGCGCCCTGGCCTGCTTCCTCGGAGGTACAGCGAGAGATCGTCGGTATCGCGCGAATGCGGAGCACACCCCTCTGTGCTCCTAGCAGCAGCTGGCCAGAGCCGTGATACACGAGGAGCTCCAGGACCGTCTCGTGTACACCGACGGCTCAGTGGCCCGCGACAGCTGCTTCCTTGCAGCTGCGGCTACCATCTCCGCCCTGCGACTGCACAGCCAGCAACACGCAACCTTCCTGGGCTTCTCGACCACGACAGAGTTGAATGGGATCCGGCTCGGGCGTGACCTGCTGCTCACCCTCGGCCCTCCACCGCCCGGGAGTGTTCTGCTGTGCGACCCCCGCGCCGCCCTCAGCCGCCTGCAGTCAAACGGCCGCGGTACCCCACTAGTTCGGGACATTCGCTCGCGTATCGAGCGCCTCGCGCAGAGAGGATTTGCCGTGCGTGCACAGTGTGTGCCCGGTCAGTGCGGAATCGTCGGCAACGAAGAAGCTGATGACCTCGGGACCGCTGCACATCAACTACCTGCCAGCGATCTGCCCTTGCTCTAGAGGACGGGCGTGCGGCCATGCACGGCCATCTCCGAAAGTATCACCCCGACCCACGCATCGCAGGACGTGAGCGCATCGAGAGTATCACCGGCTGTCGCGCACTTACACGGTCGCAACGTGTTATGATCCTCCGCGCGCCTATTGGCTGCGTGTGGCCCGAGGAACGACTGGAGCGTCACGGAATCGCGACGAGTGATGTGTGTGACGGATGCCGAGCAGTGGAAACACTAGAACACCTGCTCCTTCACTGTGGCACTTTCGCAGATGCTCGTAGCGATATGCTTGCGGCCTATAGGGCGCTGGGCATACTACTAGACTCACTCAAGACGCTATTGTGGCCTGCGCGCACTCATGAGCTAACTTTGGTGAGCGTCTGTGCATTCCTCGAACACACGGGCTTGACGTCCCGTCTGTTCTCCGTCAGGTAGTTACACGCAGTGACCGAACGCTCCGCGAGGCCTACCTTGAACGATCAATAACTGGACGCCCCACTCCACTTGTAGACAACACAGTGCTGGGCGCGTGTGTTTTAATTTCTCCAACATGAACTAATCACGAGCACAACCTTGACACATTTGTTATTGACTAAATAGTTTGTATATATTACTTCACCCTCTATCCTCTTTTCCTGTCCCCTCACGTCTTTCATTTCATTTCTCCATTATGCCTGCTATCCTTTATTTCCGCTGCCCCCGCTCAGGTGTTTAAATATCGATGGCAGATGCTGGGGCTAGAAAAAATTTTTTCCTTCCTTTTCACTATTATTTTAATAAAAACCCACTACCACCACCAAGAGGTGGTGGTGGTGGTGAAAAGCCTTTATTGAATAAAAGAGGTGTGGCTCATTAAAGAGCCCTGCAATGGGTGGAGTCATTCGGGGACCTTATAGGTCGAAGCCGCCAGCTTAGCCCTCTTGACCAAAGCCTCTTGGGCCTGAAGGTCCGAACAGCCAAGCAGGGCCGCCTCCCATTCCTCTCTGGTAGGGTTGGGGTGGGGAGAGAGAGCTGAGTTGCGCTGGCAAGCCCAAACCATGTGGTAGGTGTCAGCCACCTCCGCACAGTGTTTGCACCTGCCAGTGAACGCGGGATCGAAGTGTTTTAGTACTGCCGGGCACAGCATTGTGTTCGTGAATAATCGGAGTAGAACGCGTTCGTTTGCTTTCTCCAGTCCCTTTGCAGGGGCCGGGTAGAGGCGATGCCCATCCTTATAATAGGTTGTGATAGCTTTGAATGAGAGTAAGCAGCTACCTTCAGGTTCCAGGTGCTCAGGAGTCAATGGGAACGTCCGGTGAATGAGTGCTTGGGCAGCCGCGTCTGTAGCTCCGTTCCCTGCTAGGCCCTGATGGCCAGGAGTCCAAACCAGGCAGCGGGGAGTAGGATCGGTATCCCGGCTGCAGTTCCTTAGTATTCGTTCTGCTAGTGGAGTTATCCAGCCAGCCTCATAATTGCGACATGCCGAACGCGAGTCTGTTATTATGTGTTTGGATTTTGAATCGGAAGCACCAAGAGTGCCACTTTTGCAACAAGAAGAGGGCATTTTTGTTTTTGCTGGAAATTTTCAAAGCACTTGAGATGTTTTAAAATGTGCGATTGCGTTTCATAATTTTTCAGCGAAACGCTTGTAAAAACACCGCTTTAGCATCAGCCACCAATGAACCAACGAGAGTATATATACTTTTAGTTCATTTTATGGGCGAGTAAGCACTTGTGTTTTAGGGAGATGACTCATTTGTATGAAAAGAAAGCTTAGGTTTTCAATGTACTTTTTTACACTGAATTGTTCCTGTTGACCGCAATCTGTGCTTGGTGAGATGCAAATACTGCTGCTGTGAAGTGCGAGCGCACAATGCGGACCTCGTCAAGCGCGCCGAAACAAAGAAGCATCGGAGTTTTTAGGTCCACCGAACCAACTGCGCCTACGCGATGTCCTGGCACCTGCTGTAATAGCTGATGAGGAGCAGAAGCGATGCACGCTCAAGGTAGCTCTGTTCACGTCTTGTCACATGCCTATAAACTGCGTCAATGAACTCTCTGATATCCTACAAGGCGAGCTGCGACACAATGTTCAATTGCACAGGACAAAGTGTACAGCACTGATTATAAACGTCATCGGACCGCAATTTGAAGAAACCTTAAATCGTCACCATGCCATAAGCCATTTTGAATACTGGTTGATGAGACAACTGATGTGTCAGTAAAAAAAGCTTGTCTGCATATTAGTTCGCTATTACAGCGAAATAGCTAATTCAGTGACACCTAAATTTCTCGACCTGTAAAAAACAGAAGATGGACGGGCGGAGTCGCTCTACGAAACAGTAAAAAACGTTTTAGATGACCATTCCTTGCACATAAGTGATTGTGTTGGGTTGGTGACCGATGTCGCGAGTGCCATGTGCGGTCGACACAATTCACTGTGGAAAAAAATGGAAAGCGACAACCCATCGCTAACACTTGTCAAGTGCATTTGTCAATCCCTTGACCTTGTAGCCGCCAAAGCTGTGGAAGCAATGCCTTCTAATGTGACCTTCATGGTCAAAGAGACCCACAATTATTTTGCACATAGCAGCACGCGGCAAGCAGCCTACAGAAACCTCTACCGCGATGCTACAGCAACCGGCAATGAAGAGCCCTTGAAGATTCTTTCTCCGTCAGGAACACACTGGCTTGCCATCGCTGACTCCATTGTGCGTATAGATAGATACAGAGGAGGGAAAGGCAGGGATGTTAACCACAAAGGGTTTCCGGTTGGCTACCCTGCACTCTGAGAGAGAAATTAGGGGACTAAAAGGAGGAAGAGAGAAGGGTAAAAAGCATAACACACACACACGCACAACGCTACTTTCTCAATTCTACACACTAAAGAACCATTTCACCGCTGTGGTAGACAGAGCCTACACCGTACGGCTCCTGAAGGAGATGAAATTGGATGTAAAGAACAACGCGTACCTAGTGTTCCTGCATTCGATTCTAGCCTACGTTTGGCGAGTGAATAAACTTTCTAAGGACAAAACGTTGACCCCCTCGTATTTTTGAGGAACTGTAAAAGCTTTTTAGGTGCCTGCTAATCAGAATCGTCAAATCATGCGTGCTGCGGCAACACGATAGCAACAGCACGCTCAACCTCGACGTTGAAAACCTTGAGTCCGACGCTGACCTAGAACTAACATTGGCCGAATTCCTTCAAGAATCAAACTTGAATGCCGAGGAGAAAGATGCTGTGAAGTAGCGGTGCTTTTCGTTTCTCCGATTATGCATATGTGATTTCCAAAAACGCCTTCCAAGTGCTACCTGCCTGCTACAAAATTTGCGATCCATCAGTCCGCAGTCCGTCCTGGGGCCGTATGGCATGAAAGCGCTCAAAGGATTCTCACGTTCTCAAAGCCAGCTTGATCGCGAGTTGATGCACTTGAAGCAAGTGGAAGGGATTAGCTCCGATGCAGCCGCCCTTGATTTCTGGACCAAAGTTCGCAAGTACAGAGATGGGAGAGAGACGACGAGCCTGCCTTCTTCAACAGACGAAGAATGCCTAGATCTCTGCTCCCGCGCGGAGAAAAGACGGTGGACGCCCTGTCACTGGGGCAGAAGGTATGCTTTGAGGCGCAGCCGTATTTGAAGGGAAACGGCCCCTGAAATTGGTATCCGACGGTAGTGCGCACTGTGCAGCGCGGAGGTGCCACCACTGTCTTCGACGACGGTGGTCAGGCAAGTGGTGCTGCATCGCGTACTGCCAACGAGCCAGAGCTTCCAGGCACCGGTGCTGCAAGAAAGCCAACTCGGTCGGGCTGTGGGGACAGTGCTCAGAGTGCCACAACAAAGCAGCGCCCAAACGGCGCCACAATCCAGGGGCTCAGCTTCGAAACGCAAAAGTATGCCTTCAAATCATTTGTTTTTGAGTCCTCTGATGTACTCCAGCGTCAAGAAATAAGCCAAGCCTAGCTGAAAACAGGAAATTTATCCACAGGTCTTGATTTTTAACGCGAGGGCGTTAAGGAGCTCAAAAGGCGACGGGTGCCGCGACTCCCTCACGTTTTTCGGCGCAGTAACTGTGAGATCTCGACGTATCAGTGGACACCTCAACCCCTCGAAAGTATGTATTTTGAGGAAAGAAAACGTTCTCGACAAAAGGAAAGGGTGCAGTATAGCTCTCACATCTCGACATCTCTATGGACACCTCACCCCTCCGAAAGTATGTGTTTTTAGGGAAACAAAGGTGTGTTTTGAGGACAGACAACGTTATTGACTAAAGGAAAGGGTGCAGCAGCTCTCAGATCCCGACATCTGGGTGGACACCTCAACCACGTGAAAGCATGTATTTTGAGGAAAAAAAACGTTATCGACGAAAGGAAAGGGCGCAGCATAGCTCTCAGATCCATAATTCTCTTCGGAAACCTCAACCCTACGAAATCATGTCTTTTGAGGAAAGGAAACGTTGTTGACGAAAGGTCCCGGTAGCTCTCAGATCTGTACACCTCGGTGGACACCTCAACCTCGGCAAAGCATGTTTTGAGGAAAGAAAACGTTGTTGACGAAAGGAAAGGGCACAGTAGCTCTCAGATCTCGACATTACATTTTGCGGACACTCTTTCGCCGACATAGCCTGGTAATGCTTTTGCATTAGTAATGCCACTAACAAAAATTCATCGTTCCCCGGAGCGGTACTTTTGGACTAGAAATTGCCTGAAAGACTTCGTCTAGAGCAGCAGGGCGTAAGTGAAAAGGATGAGCATCGACGAGGGCCACGGAAACTGCTTGGAGGCGAGGAACCGCAGCGCGAGAAGGAATTAAATGCATTAGCAATTTTGGTTTGAATAGTAAAGTACTCTCGCCATCAGAAACTTCTGCTATGCTTGTTTTGTTTCAGCTAGATCCAAGAATTCCTTAATTGTTACCCAATTCTTTCGAGTATGATTTCCATTTCTATGTATTTCATTTTGGTAGTACACTTGTTCAGAGCGAATAAGTCCTGCGGAGACAATATCAGAGTATTTATGAAACTGCTGGCTTAGGTGAACGTTAAACGGCTATGCTCTTACTTTTTTAGGTTATTTTTTATTGATACAACTTAGAAGGCTTTTGGCTATCCACGGGTTCCGTGGAAGTGAATATCAATAAGTGATGGGTCTTATTAATGCGCATAAGGTAAATATTTCTTTGAGTTTTGCGGAAAATTTATTGAACCGCAGTATCGGCGGATGTTTCTTGTAGTACACTATCCTAGTTATAGTCTCAGTTACTATCTCAATAAACCGATTACTATCAAATGATTGCTTAGTGCGTTTCCTGGTAGTCGCGTTATTAGGGCATTCGGTTAACAGGAAAATGGGGAAATGGTTCGTGATATAGAAGTTGATGACTAATGCGTTCTGAGGCGTAATAACATATTGTAATACATAATCACTGAGGGTGCTAGAGCCTCGATGAGCAATGCGCGTAGGTGACGCTAATAGTGGCTCCAATCCGTGGCCGGCAAGCAGTTTATGTATAACTAACAAGAGTTATCAGAAATGTCTGTTGTGTCAATATTAATGTCACCAAAGATGACTATGTTCTTGTTTTCACGGTTAAACATTTAGAGGATGACTTCTAGTCCATGGCAAAACTGCTCGTGAGATGTGGAAGGTGAGCGATAGATACTACCAATCATAGTGTCTCTGTGTGGAGCAAAAATGGATTTGTCAAATTCTATAGCCTGACTGATTCGCACTTCCCCGTTAGAAACGTGATGTTGTGACGGCGTTTGTACGATATAGCTTTAGAAATAAAATTGCGGATCCACTGCGCCGACGAGTTGACCTATTATGGTATTCATTTTGATAGCCAGGTAAAGCAAACAGCCTATCATCATCGGATGACAGCCTCGCCTCAGAAAGACAAATGAGTGAAAAGGCGTGATCAACGAGCGTTAAAAAGTTTACCAAGTCATCGTATTACCTTGATGAACTGGTAGAATACCAATGAATAGACTTATGGGTATCAGCTGAATTGAGGATGAAGCTTTTAAGGTGATCTAGTGAGTAATGCATGATGATTATCAATGTGTGGTGCACGATTTACATGAAGGCAGACAGATCATCAACACCAGAGATGCGGTAGACGTCGCTTTCCTTGGTTTTCCTTGCCTTGATACGGCCACTGTCGACCCATACAAACTCCCAGTTTTTTTTCAGAGCTAGTGCTTGGTCAAGCAGACGTTCTTTCCGTTAGGTGATCGATCGTTCACGTAGATGGGCTTGTCATCGTTGTGATGCGTGCTTGTCTTGCTTTGGCAATAAATTCTGCCTTCTTGGAGCGGGGAATAAATAATTGGCGGTGGTTTAGCTCTGGTTAAGACTAGTTGAAATGCGAAAGCTTCGTTTCCTTGGCACGTCGTCTATGCAGCGTCTCATTCCCACGGTCTCGAGAACTGAAACCGGTCTCTTCCGCTGTTGAAGAGTCACTCCGGGACGTGGCACGACTTCTGCTAACCGCATCTTCGTTACGGCGCTTCTCGAGTCGTGCGGCGATTTCATCTCGCGTCTCTGGAGCGCATAGTCTCTTCCTCGCTTCGTTCTGTCGTTGTTGCGTCTCTTGAGCGCTCTCCATAACGACTACAATACACTGAGGTGAAGCGCATATATATATATATATATATATATATATATATATATATATATATATATATATATATATATATATATATAAATATACCCCGCGAGGCGACGCCTCCTCTCCCTCTACCCCAGAGGAGCACATCTGGTGGAGCGAGCGGCGTCGACGGCGGCGCCATCTGTTGGAGCGCAACTGCGGCGTTGCTATGCAACGGCGGCTCAAGGTCGTTCGTTGGCCACGGCATACGGCATGGGGCATACGGCGCGGCGAACCGAAATGGCTGGCTGGCGTAGCAAAGCTTTCGCTTTAAAACAAGGTAAAATCAGATGAGAAGACGCTGGGCGGGGCACAAAGCAACGCACGTTGTCGTACACCTTTTGTGGCTGACACGAAACAGCGAACACAAGGTGCCCTCCCTTTTACGCAAGATATGCTAGTAATGGGCGCTTTTAAATTCGGGCGACCACCCGTCTCTATTAGCAGCATCGTCGGCAAGGCTCACCTGCTGGAAGCCAGCACTAATCTTTGGGGTGGTTCCGACCCTCCGATAGGATTGCTCGCACGCTAACCTCCCCGAGTACCCCGATGAGCGTCGCCAGGATGTATTCCGGGAACCAAGTAAGGGGAGCGAAGGCCCGAGGAACGCCGCCGCAGCGAGCGCCGAGCATCTGACGATCGCTCCCAGGCCGCACCGAGTGCGGCTGCACTGGATGGACTCTTGGCGGAGCAGAGAGGCCGCCGCAGTGATCGAGCGGCAGCTAACCGCCAATGGTCGTGTCTAAGTTGGGAGAACTAATGCGGCCTGGTTCCGGGTAGAAGACGATCTGCGTGGGAAGACGGCGGTGGATTAGTGGACATAGTCCACCAGCCTTCGCAGGCAGCGCCAAGAACGAAGCGTCCCTTTCGGCTACTGGAGCCGAGCAGGCAATCTTGTCCAGCGCGTCGGCTGACATCTAAAGAACAGGTAAGAACCCCGCATGGGGACTTTCAGTCGGTTAGAAAACATCTCCCTCCACCGCCGACGTGGACCCGAGGGCATCCTTCTCTCTCTCTGGCTCGACACGTGACAAGGGCGTGTCCCTGTGCGCGGTGGTGCGTGTTTGTGCGCGATAATACAAGTTTTAGGCCACTCCAACCTTGGCGGAGACGTCCTCCATCTGAGGTATCTGCGGACCAAGAACTGTATAAAACGGGACAGCGAGTGCAGTGAAATTTGTGCTGCGTTTACGGGTTATCCTCGGTGCTCTGTTTTAGTGCTCCATATGTGTGTCCCCTTTTAATGCTTCTCCTCTGTGCTCATTTTATTATGATCTTACATTAAGACCCTCTCTTCAGAGAGAAGTTAACTTTTGATCTCTGATGATTTAAATAATGTAAACAAACCCTCTCGTAACGTTCCTCTCATCATCCAACTCCTTTAACTCGTCGGCAGTCCTGTCTTGGTGTGGTGGCGGTCGGAGCAAGCGTCGTTCCTGACCCGTGGTTCCATCGGAAGCGACTCCGAGCCCCCATCCAACTGGTGACCAGCGGTGGGATTGAAGCGCAATCCCCATCACCGCATTGATGAACTCACCATACATCAGAGAATAAACCTGAGCGATCGACTCCTGGACGCACGACAGATGCACACCGGTTCAGCAAACGCAAAAAAAAAGAATCGAACACTTGCACACGTTTTGTGAGAAAGAAATACAGACCTACAGCTCGAAAAATTCGCAGAGAATGGTAGAGGAAGTAGATGTGCTGTGCGATGTCAGTGCAGGTTAAAGATCCCTAGGTGGTTGAAATTATTCCGGAGCCCACCACTATGGAACCTTTCTTCTTTTCATTCGCTCCTTTATCCCTTCCTTTAACGCGCAGTTCGGGCGCCCACCGAGATTGACAGTTACTGCGCCATTCCCTTTCCTAAAAACGAATGTATGTCTCCCAATGAGAAGACAGTAATGTCGCCTGCTTACACATGCATAGGTGGCCATCATCACGCAAAGAAATCGAATACTGGAAGAGATGAACCAGTAGGATTTGCATTTTCAAAAAATAAGCATCCTCCTCATCATGATCTGAAGGAAGCCCTCCGCGAACTTTCGGTGCGGCATGGAAATTTTTTAGGGTGACGGCAGCTGTCACCCTCCTCCTCACCTTTACGGCGTCCCTGAGCAGAATTGAGGAATTAGCCACGCTTACATGAATGCGACAGAAGTCTACTCCAGTCCGCTTTTTGAGAGGAAGTCCAAAAACGCCAGACAGTGTAGAGGACGAGTCGCGACTTTCCTTTGCAAAATTTGCATTTCCCTCAAAATGTGCACTGGAGTCGACTTCTGTCCATTCATGCAAACGCGACTATAGACGCGCACCTACCTTCAAACCTTGTTAGGCAATCTGTTTCGACCTTGAATTCACTGTGGCAAGAGGAGGGGAGACGCAACCTTATGGCCGGGGACGTGGCCCTCTAAAAGAACGGTACCTGTATGCGCACAAAAATAGGAAGGCAGCTACTGCACTCCCTTAAGCAGGCGTTTACTTCGTATTCACGTAAACGCAGCTATAGAAATGCACATACCTTAGGTGACTTGCTCCGACCTCGAATCCACCACGGCCAGAGGGGGGAGCTGTGGAGTAAAAATCCACCGCCGCAGAACATTACGGCTGGGTACGTGGCCCTGTAAAAGAACGGCACCGTGCCCTTTATGGGCTGTAAAACGCTGTACGCGCACAAAAAAAGGAAAGCAGCTACTTTACTCCCTTGAACAGGCGTTTACTTCATATTCATGTAAACGCGACTATAGACATGCACCTAGCTTTGGCGACCGGTTCCGACCTGAAATCCACCACGGGCACAGGGGGGGGGGGGGGGGGGGGTACTGCGGAGTAAAAATCCACCGCGGCGGAACCTTACGGGTGGGGACGTGGCCCTTTAAAAGAACGGCCCCGTGCTGTTAATGGACTGTAAAACGTTATACGCGCAAAAAAAGAGGAAAGCAGCTAGTGTACTCCCTCAAAATAGCCATGACAACCTATTTTCACGCATACTCTGCTCATCGGCTTTAATTCCCAACAGGTTAAATTACAATTCCCCCAATTTTGAGTTGATTCAGTGCGGTAAATATTTTTAAAACGATTTTTTTTTTCATTTCTTTTGCGAACTGCTTGCTGGTCTGGCAACCTCTGATCGCTGACATCACGAGCGCATACACGCCACGCGTCGTCTGCTGCGAGCTGCTGAGGTGCTTGCATGCACACCGTAGACAGCGGTCGCTCGAAAAGTTTTTTCTTTTAGCCTAGCGAAATAAAATGCATTTTACGTGTTCTCTTTTGGGAAGCCTTCAACTTAGTACGCGAGCTGAGTGATCCTTGGGAAATCGGACTTGCTCGTGGCGCCCACATTCCGATTGTTGAGGAAACAGAAATCGATGGACCCCTGCTTTAATATTTACGCTTAGAAGCATGCTGTTCGTATGTTATGAGTGTTGTCTCTTTTGAGCAGTCAAGTGCTCCCGTATGTGAAAAGCGGCACGTGCCGTGCACGCCTTCGCCGATGTACGCCGTGAAAGTCGCGGCGTTTTGTAGCTACCTACCAAGTTCCTCTCCGCTATTCATCGCTCAATAATTAAACACAAATCATCAAAAGGTGCACTATAGTAACCTTGATGCACGAAAAGAGCCGAGAAAAGTGCCGCGTGCGACGACTTCCCCGCTGCGCGTAGGCGTTTGTAAGTCGAACATACATTTCCTTCGACTAATAGAACCCTTTTGAAGGAACCAAGCCGCTTGCAAAACCCTATGTGACTAATGCTTTCACTGTCTGCACCGATGAATAGTCGTCGCCGCCTAAATGAGCGCTTTGATATAATATTACAGCATTTTGCTGTGCGTGCGCGTTGTGCCCCAAGAGTGCGACGATTTCAACTGCAGCCCCGCGCTGAGGTTGTTTACATGGCTGTGCGGAAACAGTACTGCTCGTTTGCGTGGCATAAAACGCCAAGTGGGTTATCCTTATCTTAAATATTCCGTGTTTTTGCTCACGAATTGCACTTTTACTCATTTACACACCATGATAACACTAAAATAAGCGCCGATGATGCTATATCGCCTGCTTGGGAAACTTCGCGTATGATACCAGCGCTTTCCGCTAATTGTATCTGCTTTCTCTTATGTCACCAAATTTAATTTTAGATCGGTTTAACTAAAATACGTTCGGACTTTCCTTGAAATAATGAAAACAACCAGATTTGCTGTCCACAGTCGACGCCGACGGCTGCTGTCGGCTGCCTTCTGCACATGCTATGCAGACCGGGTCACATATATCGGCACTTCCCCCTTATTGTATTCGCGTCCTGCGATGTAGACAGTCGTCGTCGCTTTGAGGGCACTGTAGCCAAAAGTACGTTCAACATCTATTTGCAGGAGCTAAAACTTGCGAATTCGCTCTCCGCAATCGCCGAAATCGCACACGCGAATCCTGCACACTCGCCAGGCCTCGTCAATAAAAGGGGCCGGCGGTCCACCGTCAACCGAAATTCAAGAATATGGCAAAAGTTACCCACTGATTAGTAATAAAGTGTGAACATGTGATATGCACTCGCTTTTTAAAGTTTTTTCGATAACGGTAAGGTACACAAGCGCAGTTTTTCCGACCGTCGCCTCACCGGGCGTGAAGCTTTCGCTCGGCCGCACAAGCGACGGTAGCGAGCGGCACCATCGTGCGGGGTTTTCTGCCCGTGTCGCTTGCCTCGCCGGTCGGTTCCATGCGCAGGCACCGAATGAAAGCACATCTTCGCTGGTGCACGCACACCGCGTATGTCGCCGTGGCTAGCATGAGTTCCAATAAGTTCTTAAATTCTTCAGTTTATGCATTGTCATACCAACAAGTCCCCTACCACTCCCTTCTGGTTCCCACTAAGCTGAGTCTTTAGCATTACTACGATACGCGATCGTTGATCGTGCTGGCGTAGTCGTCGGTCTAGCGTGATAGGCCAGTGCGTCAGCGACGGCATTTGCATACCGATCAGCCCACCGACCGTCGATCGCCGTCGTATCTGCCTATAGTGTGACCGGACCCTACCTACACGGAAGAAAAACTGCGTTACTGTTATTATCGCTTTTGCGGTACCAGTCATTCATATATGGGGGACGACTGCTACTTCGATCGCCGGCGAAAGTACAGGGTGGAATGAGACCTCGCTGCGCATATTGCAGCAAAGAGAGCAGACGACGTTGCTTCGTGTATGTGCTAGTGACGTCAAGAGAGCTTTCAATATGGCGGTCGCTGCCGGTGGGAGGAGTCTCGGTCTCAATTTTGATCGTATTTTTTAGAAAATACAGCGCATTCAGGTCAGCCAAATTTCGTAACTTTGAACATAAGCTCTAGCATTAGTTACTGAACCAGAAAACTGCGTTATGAAGAAAGATCATGTCATGGCCTCTGTAAGCAGGCGTTTACTTCATATTCATGTAAACGCTACTAAGACATGCACCTACCTTAGGCGACCTGCTCCGACCTCAAATCATGCACGGCCAGAGCGGGGCAGCTGCAGAGTAAAAATCCACCTCCGCGGAAACTTATGGCTGGGGACTTGGCCCTGCAAAAAAACTGCACCGTGCTCTTTATGAGCTACAAAACGCTGTACGCGCACAAAAAGAGTAAAGCAGCTACTGTACTCCATTAAGCAGGCTCTTCGTATTCATGCAAACGCGACTACAGACATGCACCTACCTTAGGCGATCTGCTCCGACCTCGAATCCACCATGGCCAGAATCTACCGCCGCGGAACCTTACGGCAGGGACGTGGCCCTTTAAAAGAACGGCACCGTCCTCTTTATGGACTATAAAACGCTGTACGCGCACAAAAAGAGGAAAGCAGCTTCTGTACTATCTTAAGCAGACGTTTACTTCGTATCCATGTAGACGCGACTATAGATATGCACCTACCTTAGGCGATCAGCTCCGACCTCAAATCCACCACGGCCAGATGGGGGGGGGGGGGGGGAGCTGCGGAGCAAAAATCCACCGCCGCGGAACCTTACGGCTGGGGACGGGGCCCTGTAAAAGAATGGCACCGAGCTCTTCATGGACTATAAAAAGATTGTACGAGCACAAAAATAGTAAAGCAGCTACTGTACACCTTTATGCAGGCGTTTACTCCGCCTAATACCGCCAGATGGGACAAATACCGTGTTCACTCCTGCTTCGGCAGATAGAGAGTATATTTAAATAAGGACCCTCCTGGCACTCGGAGAGTATATAGCGCCGGTCTCTCAAAATCGCCATGAACCTCCTTGCTTACACGCTCTCTCCCTACTTTACTGCTCCCTCTGCGTGTGTGATTGGCCGAGCGCGCGTGTACGTGATGCATCGCACAGCTAGCGGCCTGTTTCATATTTAGCACCGGAAAAGGACCAACGCTTCCAGCGCACGCGCGATACAGTCGCCTCGATTACGCCAGCGATTTGCGCAGTGATTACCGATGGCTGGAATACAGTTTTACATTAAAGAATGATCACAATTGCGGTGCTAAAGAGTGAGGAAACTTCGCGTCTTTTAAGTGCGTCGAGGAGTTCTGATCCTCATAGGGGGCGCTCATAAGCAGTGATGGACAGGTGTGGCCACCTTACCACCGAAAAATTCCTGATTTCAACCGCCAACCTAAATTTCTGCCGCCCTCTGCTACGCTTGCTTTCTCTAGGAATCCATTCTTTTACCATAGCGGGGCATCGGTTATCTTGCCTCGCATTACAAGTCCCGCCCATTCCTTCTTAATTTCGACTAGGATGTAATTAACTGGAGTTTGTTCTCTCACCCATTCTGCCCTATTTCTGTCTCTTAACGTTATACCAATCATCTTCCTTGTCATAGCTCGCTGCGCTGCCGTTCACTTTGTTTCAAATCTTTCCTTAAGTTTTCTCCCCGAGCGTGTACTGGCAGCGTCCTTCATGAACTCTGTTACTGGCAAGATACTACTGCTAGATTCTATACTCTAATGACCCGGGAGCACCTGCCAAATACACTCCGCCCCGTTCTTATTCTCCTACCCCAAAAGATGATCTACGAAAACCCAGTAACTGGTTGCCTGAGAGCGACCACTATAAACTTTTAGAAAAAAAGGTATTAATACTTACTATCTTTGCGGTAGTAACTGGTTGCCTCATATGTTACTACCCTGTTAGTAACTGGAAGGTTAGTTACAGTTTCCAACCCATTGAGTTTGTAACGGCTACTACCCGCAGTTAGTAACGGGAAGCTAGTAGTATTTACTGAAAAAATGAATAGATACTTTCGCATATGTTTCTTAATTTCTGCATATAGAAAGAAAAGCTACATAGTCAATTTTACTAAATCCCGTAACCAAATTAGAGCTGTCAGAGCGTGCTCGCCGTAAATCACACACTTGGGTTTAGGCTTATTGCGCACTACATGTACAAATTATGCGAGGTGATGGCATCAACTTCACCGGGCACAAAAAGATGTTCAGAATGCAAGAAAAGCACAAACAAGAAAGAGTCACACACGCGCACTGGGCTTGCACCGGTAAAACTTTCTCAGTCTTGTAGAATCCGTAAATCTGACTCAATTACGGGCTAGTGGCTCTTACCTGTTGAGCTAAAAAACCAGCGTTAATTATGAAGTTGACATCGTAGAAGCAGCTTAGTCTAACTAACCGCACGCCCCTGCAGAAATGTTTAATTACAAAACCAACCTATTCGCGCCACAGACTGCGTCAGTTATATTCTTTCAGTTTATATTAGGGCTAAAGAAGCGGTTATTAACTGGGTACTAACTAGCGACCAGAGTTAGCAAGAAAGTAGCAAGGGCTAGTTTTACTAACTATACCTTGAAGAGGGAAGTAAATAGTAAAGCGCAGTCCGAGTT